>NC_143215.1:13450136-13785848 GCF_030267445.1 Bombyx mandarina | reverse complement strand
GTGAGCTCACCTACTAAGTAGTTAAGGTTACGCTGAAATAGCCTCTCAAGGCTATCAGCTTAGGTAGGAAAAAAAAGGACTGTGTGTTGTTCGAGATGATACCGGCATCTCGTTTTTACCATCGCACCGCCCGCTACCGGAGTAGAGTTCATGCATACTACCTGGAGCCACTGCGGTCATCCACAGTGCGTTTCCAGAAGACTTTTTTGCCACGTACCATCCGGATACGGAATGAGCTCCCCTCCACGGTGTTTCCCGAGCGCTATGACATGTCCTTCTTCAAACGAGGCTTGTGGAGAGTATTAAGCGGTAGGCAGCGGCTTGGCTCTGCCCTTGGCATAGCTGAAGTCCATGGGCGACGGTAACCACTAACCATCAGGTGGGCCGTATGCTCGTCTGCCTACAAAGGCAATAAAAAAAATACTATGGTAACCTGGCGTTCCCCCTTTATTTTTATTTTTTATTGCTTAGATGTGTGGACGAGCTCACAGCCCACCTGGTGTTAAGTGGTTACTGGAGCCCATAGACATCTACAACGTAAATGCGCCACCCACCTCGAGATATAGTTCTAAGGTCTCAGTATAGTCACAACGGCTGCCCCACCCTTCAAACCGAAACGCATTACTGCTTCACGGCAGAAATAGGCGGGGCGGTGGTACCTACCCGTGCGGACTCACAAGAGGTCCTATCACCAGTAATTACGCAAATTATAATTTTGCGGGTTTGATTTTTATTGCACGATGTTATTCCTTCACCGTGGAAGTCAATCGTGAACATTTGTTGAGTACGTATTTCATTAGAAAAATTGGTACCCGCCAGCGAGATTCGAACACCGGTGCATCGCTCGATACGAATGCACCGGACGTCTTATCCTTTAAGCCACGACGACTCTATATCATTTCCTCTATCCCCTTTATATCATTGGGCAAACACTGGTACAATTTATAGTGAAATTAGTATGATGCTTGGATGATACAATGTTGCGGGTACACTTCGAGCGCAACTTGTCTTTATAAAACTTCTTGTGTAACCTAATTGCTTATCGGAAGGGCAAGAGGTTACATAAATAACACGTTATCATCGTGTTTTGAAGTAAACGACAAAACACATATGACTGTTTTAATGTTTAATATAATAATAAGCCTTTATCGTTGCAACACTTCAAATAACAATTTATTACGTTCTATTTCTCAAAGTATCTATTTGCTTATTGTTATTGATTGTGCTAAAATTCGAACTACTATTTGAATTAAAATATATTATTATTTGCTTTAATAACGTTACTATTTGGTTAACTAAAAATAGTTAAGGTTAACTGTTTACTTTATATTTTTGTTTATATACATGTATTTTTGTTTTGTTTTGTTTTGTTTATTTTATGTTACGTAACAACTGTTTGACGGTAGGTATTTAAGTGAATTCATGACTAAGCTACCCCCACTTTTTACTATAAATATGAGTGACTATTGTCGCGCAAAACATTCAAACTCAAGCACATAGATAATACACATAAATTAGTTATAGTTAAGCAACTCAAGCACTCAACGAAAATGTTTACGGGCGTCGGCCACTAGATGGCTTCGCTTCGATTAGTTTCTCATTGTTCCTGTAGATGGCAGTAACATATTACCTATCCTATATTTCATTTTTAATGAAGGAGTTTGTTAATTTTCTGAAACCACAAATTGATCAAATTTAATGAATTTGTCTATAACAAATAAATATTTGAATGATTTATTATTTTTTTTATTTTTATCTGTGTTTAGTTGTACAATAATTAAATGCCTTAATTTTAACAACATATAAGTTTAGGGGCATCCGCTACAAGATGTCGCTAGTTTCCATACAAAAAAATATTTGTCTTAAAGTATCGGAACGGAGCTCTCTGCTGTTATCGTTGTACACTTGAAATGTAATAAATGGAATTCATTGGAAAAGTGACTTTTAATAACTCTCACTATGGAACGCAATGTTGAAAAGAATGACGATGAAAGAGCGATGCTGACGTCATCGTTTTAAAAACACCATGGAACCAGTCTATCCGCAATATAACTTGTAGTTACACTGAATGCAGAAGTTTCTCGACATATCCGTGTAAAACTAAATAAACTCCCAATATGTGCTCAATTCAGTCATTTATTTAAATAAAACGTCATAAAGAGCCTAACTATTAAAACCTGCTTAAGAGTAATATGGCTTCATTCATGGAAAATAATTTACAAAATCTCGTTATTCTTTCTCGATTACTTAAGTCGTAATAAACCAATATAATAATATAAATACCGTCCATTTCAATTTCCATTTTATTTATTAATTTTAATATTTTGTTAATATTTTTGGTTTACTTTTTTTATTCTTCTTAGTCTTATGATCTTATTTTATCTTTCCTTTTTGGTCCAACCACTCTTCATTCTACCTACACCATTTTGGCCAATTTTGATTTTGTGATGTGGTTGGTCTGTTAAAGCCACGTCTGGGCATCATATATCAAACATGGCAAGATACATATACTTTAAAGTTTCTCTTTTTTTCCATAGGCATTTCTCTGTTCTTCATGACTTCGCTGATAGAGCAGATTTTTGTCCCTGTGTTAGTAATTTATATATCAGTTTCTTTTTGCGTTCAATCATCATTAAATATTAGTTGTACTGATTTTATTAATAGCTTCATTAGTTGGCAATCAGACATTGTTTTTGTGTTTCTGTATTTATTGGCAGTTCAGTTTTAGCACTTTCATCGTCAAGATGTTTAAGCATATGCTCAAACGATTGATGACTTTTGAAGAATAGAACAATATCGTCCTAAAACGTTGAGAGACATAATTTTCATCATTTATTTTCAATTTAAATAATATTTCCAGTCCTCATCTCCAGCAGGGTCGAAAATTACTTTGGTACGTTATAATTCTCTATTGGAAATGGGTCATCTACAGTGGACTATTTTCGTTGGAAAAATTTTCACATGTGGTTTGCACAAATAAGACTATATTTGTGCAGATGTGTTTTATTAATCTAATTTCTTGTAATGTTGGACTCCTTATTCATGATATGAATTTACAACATACATTTGCAAGGACTGTTTCAACTCTTCTTTTATTTAGTAGCTATTAACGAGCTTTGTCGAGTTAGTAGTTAGCTTTTTAAAATGTCAACAGTAAAATAAAAAATGAAGTTAATTAATCTAAATCCTGAAGTATCATTATTGATAACTAGCCCATAGATATAACCCACTGATTTTGTCGCTGGATCTTCTCAGTGGGTCGCGATTTCGATCTGGTGGTAGATTTTGCGAAGCACGGCTCTTAGTACGAGTAGTGTGAGCAAATTCTCTCAGGTTTAGCCCGTGAACTGACCTACCCGTCCGGGCGTAGCTGAAATAGCCAATTAGGCTACCAGCGAAATAAAATAGCTTGGGAATAAAAATCACATAATTATGATATGTCATTTTTTTATTCTACGTTAAGACCGGTGAAGCAAAACTCATTTAAAATGGCGATTAGACGCTGTTTTAATTACAAAACTGGACACACACACACATGACTCCTGATCGGGGATGTGGAACAGAATGTGTGTGTAGAGCATCAAATCGAACACACTTTCATGCAATCAAGCTGTGATGGCTGCCTAATGAATTCTTTTCGTGTTCTGATTTGGTGGATTTGTTGATATAACTATAAAATATATAAAAAAATTAAACAACTATGAGCAGCTTTTAATATATTGCGGGCATAAGAGAAACCGTTCTAGGAAACGAAGATGCTAATTTTGAACACGATAGAACTAACACAATCTATACTAATATATAAATCTACAGTGATTTTTACGGATGTTCCGTTACAACCATGCATCCGATTGACTTGAAACTTGGTATCCGTGTAGAAAAATACATGTACTTAATGTATAGGCTAATATTTATATGAGTGTTGGACTTCCCAATAATAATGACAATAAATAATAATGTTAATTTTAAATGCCCAGCGAAGCGAGCGAGTACGGCTAGCCATATTATAATTTAGTCTACTGTTTTTGTATAGCACGCAATGTAACACTAAAGAGCCGCGCGGGGTCAACGGCCTGGTTCTTTTTTCTCGTTCATACTAGAACATTAGTTTTGAAAGCCGTCTATTTACAGACTTTATGTGTAGACCAAGTGCCACCGACACATGACGTATGCTGTCGGCATATATCCTTAGTCAAGTTTGGTTGTACCACCAGTACGTGCATAAGCAACGCTAAGTACCACCAGCCCAATTCTCTAAGAATCAAATATCAAAATTTTAAGTCAATAAGTAGAATGCCGTTATGCCCTAATCTATACTACTATACATATATAAAAATGAATGGCTGTTCGTTAGTCTCGCTAAAACTCGAGAACGGCTGGACCGATTTGGCTAATATTGGTCTTGAATTATTTGTGGAAGTGCAGAGAAGGTTTAAAAGGTAGATAATATGAAAATGCTAGGAATTAAATGAAAATAACAATATTGTTTTTCCTTTGATGTGTCCCCCGTCGAACGGATTCCTTTTGTTTGTTTTAACTTTATTTTATACAAAAGTTTAGGTCTTTTATTTATCGATTGAGGCACTACGAAGTCTGCCGGGTTCTTAAATAATTTTGTACCTCTTTCCGCTGCAAGTTTTTATATCAAACTTTAAACAAACAGTATACAATTGTATTGTAGTTAATATTATTCTGCATTGAACAAATGCGGGTATAGATAATAAATGAACACAGAATCGCGCATTTGAGTTCACTCAACTAATGCCCCTTTATCGCTAGACTCCGATAACTGTGGTGGCCATAATTGTCGATACGGAGGAATTAAGTTTTGTTTTTTTTTTTTGCTAAGATGGATGAACAACTTCACGGCCCGCCTGGTGTAAAGTGATTACCGAAGCCAATAAACATTAACTGCATTAATATCGCTACTAATCTTAAGGCATGGGGTCTAAGCTTCAATTCTATGATACTATAAAAGGCTATCCCATACTTCAAACTGGAATGCATGACTACCAAGCGGTAGAATAGTCATGATGGTGGTACCTAAGATGCGATAATGGGTGATGCCGTAAGATGCCGTTATATAGACAGATACAGGTCAAGCCATTACAGGTCTGTTAAAAAGAGACCGCCAAGAGTTGGTATCTTTGGGTTTTTTTAGGACCCTAGCCTAGTTATGGAACCCGTGTGAGATTTCACTATAACATTCAAGAAGCATGTAACGTGACGTCAATTTTTGTTTTCCACTGACTTCGGAAGTAAAAAACACATGGGGCCGTGAGCTGGTTTTCTCAAATGCAACAATAAATACGGCATAAGTCACGTCGGAAGAGAGACGTGTGTCCAGCCTACAGTGTACTTAGTTTTTTTTCTTTTTTTTTTTTATTGCTTAGGTGGTTGGACGAGCTCACAGCCCACCTGGTGTTAAGTGGTTACTGGAGCCCATGGACATCTACAACGTAAATGCGCCACCCACCTTGAGATATAAGTTCTAAGATCTCAGCATAGTTACAACGGCTGCCCCACCCTTCAAACCGAAATGCATTACTGCTTCACGGCAGAAATAGGCAAGGGCGGTGGTACCTACCCGTGCTGACTCACAAGAGGTCCTACCACCAGTACCACCAGTACCACCAGTTAGTGCGAGTTTTTTAACGTTCACGATAGCGTAAAATCTAAATCAAATTTGTATGCAGTTGGAACAGCGCCCCTAGCGGCAAACGTAGGCAAACGCTGCAACTTCATTCGAGTTAACTTTTACGCTATCGAGAACGTTAAAAAACTCGCACTGAGCACACAGATAGCTGACCTTAATTCGTTACGGTCGGTCGCTGGTGTAATTTACAGCAGATGTCATTAGTTGTATGTTGATGAACATTTCAGTGATATGCATAATGCAATAACACAGCATTTGCGCATAATTAATATGTCAACGAACCAACTAGGTGTCGTGAACTTATTTTAAATATTTATTGTGGTATTTTCCTTTATTTCATATATTATTATATTCGTTTGGTTTTATTGTCTATGTTTTTTTTTATTGCTTAGATGGGTGGACGAGCTCACAGCCCACCTGACGTTAAGTGGTTACTGGAGCCCATAGACATCTACAACGTAAATGCGCCACCCACCTCGAGATATAAGTTCTAAGGTCTCAAGTATAGTTACAACGGCTGCTCCACCCTTCAAACCGAAACGCATTACTGCTTCACGGCGGAAATAGGCGGGGTAGTGGTACCTACCCGTGCGGACTCCCAAGAGGTCCTACCACCAGTGATTACGCAAATTATAATTTTGCGGATTTGATTTTTATTACACGATGTTATTCCTTCACCGTGGAAGTCAATTGTGAACATTTGTTGAGTAAATATTTCATTAGATAAAATAGGTACCCGCCTGCGGGATTCGAACACCGGTGCATCGCTACACACGAATGCACTGGACGTCTTATCCTTTAGGCCACAACGACTACAGACTATGTGTTATGTGTTTTATGTCTTCGTTATAAATATTTGTAGGCTTTTTAATCCTACTTAATTTTCACTGTAAGCTTGCTATTTTACGTATATGTATAGTAATCGGCAAACTTCTTGAGCAAATGACCTTGACTGCGCAGAACCAAATTTTAGATCACTTTGGTGGTGAGGGTGAGGCGCGACGGCAGGGGAAATCGTATCGAGCGCGTTATTGGTAGATCAGTCGAACCTTGCGTCCCGCACCGCGCCCTCATTCCGCTTGCTCCCAAAAGTACACTTGCGTATAGTGGAAAGTCTATCGTTATTAATCGTTAAGTTATTTGTTATAATTGCTTGTGGACTTTGTTGCCATTGCTATTTGTTGAGTGTTTGTTGATTTTTTATAAAACATACACTATGCCGTGACAAACTGGTGTAGTACTTAAAAGAAAGGGTAGAAAATTTGTGTACGACGTATATTGCTTCATTATAAAACAGGGGAAGAATGATATGGAAAAATTAAAACAGACTTCGGAAGCAACAAAAACATCAGTGAGTACTGTTAGGTGCATTATTAACGAAGCTAAAGGCTCTGGCTTGCTCGCCGTGTTTCGGACTCCGGGTAAGAAAAGATCCGGGAAGAAGAAAGTTACCGGAATGGATAGTTTCGTTCAATCTGTAATAAAAAGATGTAATCATAATAACTACGTAACAAGCAGCGAAACTCCGTATCGTAGAAAGGCTTCGAAAATTTTAAAGAAGAAATAAATTTTAATGGCTCGGAATGAAGCTTACGACGAATTATGAAAGAGCTAGGCTTCAGATGGAAAAAAAGAACAGAAAATAATCGGAAGCTGGTAAATGAAAAAAGTAACATTCGATTACTACGAATCGAATATCTTCAAAAAATAATTAATTATAGACAAAAAAGAAGACCGAATCGACCGAGTTGTAAACTACGCCGATGAGCCCTATGTCGACTCATCACGATGATAGCGACTCGGGTGATGAAAACAGTGATGATGATGATGGTCAAGATTATGTTAACGAAAAAACAATTACAAATACCAGCTTCGCTTCAACTGAACCAAGACCTGGTAACAGCTCTAGTTTTGACTTAATAGAAGGAATATCTATTTTACCCCAAGATTAAATTATTACAATTATTAACCTATATGTTTTGTTGATGTTCTAATAAATATATAAATAAATACATATGTTGATTTTAATAATTTAATAGCATTATGACGCAGAGTAAGTAATGTTTTTGCACGTGAGTGTACCATGCGCAAACTTACCCCCACTACGTCAACAAATGCTCAAGAAGTTTGCCGGTTATTATAAATGTAATTTATAATTTTTTTTATATATTTATAAGAGTTTCATCTTACCGGTAGTGGCGTCGAAGTATGACACCGATTGAATCGTCATTGGTATTGAACAAATGAGTACATGACAAGAAAACTATAATCCCTTCAAATGACTGATTAAGGAGCATTATTTATACGATTAGTTGTCAATCTCTTTAATTCTATTTTAGGGTTAAAATATCTTAATACTATGTTTCAAAACGTTGCATTTATGTGTAAATTGATTTTTTTTGGCATAGAGTAGTCAATTTATCATTATATTATTGGTTATTTTTTTCAGTAAATAAGTACACCTCGATTAGTTTCTTCCCTGAAATGATTCTTTTTCACCTGATGGTTTTCATGGAACAGATCGTTTTTAGCGATAAGACCGCCCATTGTACTTTTCTATTTAATGTTTCGCATTTGCGTACAGTAAAGCATACTCCTTACGGTATTATTTGTTTATGGTACTTCCAGTTCATTTCAAATACTTTATTTAAAATGCTTATTTTGTTTTTGCCTAGACACGTGAACGATCCTCGTGGTTAGCAGAACCAATAGACGTACCAACGTGAATACCGCCACCCAGATTGAGAGGTGAGATCGTAGTCTCAGATGTATACCGACCTTCCCACCTTTCGTAGTGGAACGCATGACTCCTTCGCGGAAGGATGGTGGTAGATGGCTCCCGACCACCAGTGTCGACTAGTAACAGCCTATGTTGAAGTGACTGTAGAATTGGCTTCAATGTGTAATTAGTAAATTGCATAGTTTAGAGTTGGACATTATGCGCATATGCATGTAAATGCATGCATGTGCATGTCCGACTTTGAAATGTACTCCCCTCCACGGCGTTTCCCGAGCGTTATGACACGTCCTTCTTCAAACTAGGCTTGCGTAGAGTACTCAACGGTACGCAGCGGCTTAGCTCTGTCCTGGCATTGTTGATGTCCATTAGCGACGGTAACCACTCACCATCAGGTGGACCGTATGCTTGTCTGCCTATAAGGGCGTTAAAAAAAAAGAAAAAAAGAGGCTTTTTGATGAATAAGTTTTCTTTGTTCAATCAAACTGTTTTTTTTGTCTTCTTCAACAAATCTTTTCGAACACGCCTTAAAAGAAATAAATTCCCAATGTCTTTTACAAGAAGTACCCGTACAAACGAAATGTAGTTTATCGTGCAAATACCCATCTTCGATTGGAACGGGGCAAGGGTTTGGCTTTAATACTCTTACTGAATTGCTGGGAGGGACTGTTGACCCAAGACCCTGCCTTATAAACACAAGCGGGAGCGGTTTAATAAGTTCTTGTCGCTACTGTGAATTATCAGCGCACTAAACGCTTCACTCTCCTCCCTTTGCCTTTTCATGAGTTCTGTTTCATGCGAGGCTCGGACGTGGGTTGTTGAGCGACAGAAGGTTTTAGTTCGTTCGACTCCGACATACCCCGCCCGCCATCACCAGTGAAGGGTGGAAGTCTGGCGATTTCCATCACACCAAAAAAAAAAAACTGTGAATTATCAGCTGACGGTGCGGAGGACGGTGCTCACCTAATAGACTTTAAGACATGAGATCCCAGTTTTCTTGTATACAGTTCTGTGATTCAAACTGAAACGGGTGGCTGCTTCGCGGTTATTAATAGCAGAAAGGCGGTGCTTATTCAGGCGGGATCATCGCCTTCATAAGCATGAATAAATTTCACGGGTATAATTTTTGCGTGACGATTTCATTACTGCATCATGGGATTCAATCGTGAATATGCGTTCGATGTGTTACTTACTAAAAATACGAGTATTCGTGTCCGAAAAAGATATGAACACAGATATAGCCGCATCTGTCAATACTAGAAGTACTATCCATTAAACCAAGCATGATTTAATTGTTAAATCAAATATTATTCTAGTTTTTTTTTTATATTTACGTCTCTTGAATCGTTGGCAGTGGCGATGGATTTCCGAAGGTCTTAAGTCACAAATCATAGGCGGCAGCGATGTTATCGTGTTATTTTCGTTTTAAAATTGTTGTGTTCAATGTTCATGTAAACAGTTGCAAATACCTTTGTAGTATCAAATGCTGGCAAAAACACTTCAGCTTACTGCACACAGGTGTACTGTCGGCTTAGAATAACACCGCCCCCTCTTTTCACGTGGATATCGTAATAAGCGACTCAAGGATACAAAAGACAATGAGTAGCGGCCAACTCGTACACGGGTACAACTATTCTGTCCCTATGAGATGAGATGAGAGGATGAAAGAAGCCGAGGAGGATGAGACAAGCCGAGCTTAGTGGCGTGCAATTGAAGAGGCCTATGTCCAACAGTAGACTGCTGTGATGATATTAAACAATCATGCGTTCTAGTTGGAAGGATTGTCTTTGACCCCATATTTGAGCAGCCTCAAAGTGGACCACTAAATACCGTACTAAAATGAAAAAATTAATGAAAAAAACCTTAAGACGTTTTTTCTCTTTTAGAGGTCTATTATAGGACGAAGCTGTGCTATCAACGAATAGTAACTCGCATACTAGAACGCACAAAAGTGAAGTTTTCTGGATTTTGTTATTCAAATCACCACTTATATTTAAACAAATTATTCAGAAAATCATTAAAACTTTAGATTCCGTAGAAATAAATTAAGTTGCCAATGTCTAAAATGTAATCTTATCGCCTTATCAACCGGTGCAGTAAGCTGATAACGAAAGTATTATTATATGTCATGTGCAGATATATAACAGACAAGGTCTCGACTTCTCTTAAAAACATGTGCAAAATAGTGTGAAGTGATTATTGAGCGAGCTTTGCAATCGATCAGTATGTACCTATTTGTAATAGCACATTGAGCGTATTGGTCGTGAAAATACAAATAATATAGTGCCGTCGACTGGGCAGAAACGAAGCCTATAAACTATTCGATATATTTAAACGCAAGTTTCCACATCTTAATAACGTTCTATTAAATATCAGGTAATAATTTAAAAAGGTAAATTATGTTATGATACTAGAAATATAAAAGCTTTATTAACTCTCTAATCTAGACTGTTTTACTGCCGTTTTAGTTTGCAGATATCGGCATTGCAATGACGCATTAGGTAGAGGCTCGAATAGTATTGGAATAAGCTCTATTAAACTGAAAACAGTAGTTTGAGAAATAAACAGATGGAGGCAGTAATTGTGAGATTTTTGATATGAAACCACGTCCTTTTTCAAACGCGATTTGTGAAGAGTATTAAACGGTAGGCAGCGGCTTGGCTCTGCCCATGGCATTGCTGATATATATGAGCGACGGTGACACACCATCAGGTGGGTCGTATGCTCCACTACCTACACGGGCAATAAAAAAAATATATATATGTGATTGATTTTAGTCGACAAAAAACTTTTGCGAAATAGATCCCTAATATTTTTTCAACTTGTCTACGTTTTCTTAATAAATCACGAACGATCCGAAGCATTCTCGATTTGATTACTGCCTGATGTTCAAATTTAGTTTTATCTTATCGTTTTAGGTCAGTATGTTGCCTAGCAACGTAATATATAACAAACGTTGTCATGTCGAATCTGATACAATTTACTTGATAAAAATCATTTTGTGTATTCGTTGGATTATACAAAGATATAGGCAGTTTGTTCTCTTTGGGCTATCTCGTACCTCAGCATAGTTAGAGACTTAATTGTAATTAATATAATAATTTTACTTAGAATAATCAATTAATTCGTGGCCCAATTATATCCTATATAATAAAAATATAAACATATATACACGGTGCGCCACCATCCATCAGGTGGGCCCGTCTGCCTACAAGGGCAATTTTTTATTTATTACAAAAAAAAAGTGCTCGCATGGGACCAAAATCCTGTCCGTTTCTGATGCAAAACAATAAAGCTTTCTAGTCTGTATGGTGAAGCGGCCATTACATAATATAAGGAATGGCGCTTTGCTGTGATATCTAAGAGCTGTGAAATCACAGTACTGAAGCGCCCGGTGAACGGTGAGCTAATTCAACCCATTTCATCTATTGGATACAGCCTATACTTTTTTCGGGCCAGTGGCTGAACCTCCTACGAGGTCCCCGCACCTAGGGGGCGCGCGGGGTATGTGGGACTTGACGATCTGCAAGTGTTGGGAGCAGACCACGGACCCAAGGAATTTAGGGCCCTACCGCACCCGGTCAAAGTAGAAGGATGCCCGCGGTCAATACTACAACAAGACACGCGGCGCCACCCCGAGGACGCCCGACCGACGGGTCGTCGAGGCCATAGTCGACGACCAACGACGTCGGTCTCCGCAGTACGGCGGCCCTACCAGCCCGCCCGGGCGATGCCGCTGGTGTTCCGGGATATCCGCTGGGCCAGAACCAGCCTGTCGGGTCGGAACGCGATACATCGCCGACCGGGTTGCTCTTCCACAAAATGTTTGGCGACGACAGTGACGCCGACAACGCGGACCGCATCACAGGCCGCAGCCGCCGACGTGTCATCCCATCTTGCTGATGCCAGCGCGCTAGAGTGCCGGTACCGTGCAGCGCAATACAGCCTATACCTAGCTTAACTTGGCCTTATATTATTCATGTAGAGTCTAACAATTTAAAAGCCCGATAAAACTGGCCACACGTTAACAATTCTTGTTAATTATAACGAACGATTATAGGTAACGACATAAGTATGTTGGGAAAAGACGGAGAAAAATTTTAACAGCATAAACATTACTGGTTAAAATAAAATAGTTAGTTCTTAATGAATGCGGTGGGATAGCATACTATAGAGGTGGAGTGTCAGGTAAGCTCATGGTAGCTCGCTGTCAATGTCAAGGACTACCGTTTCAAACAATATGTAAGAAACCAATTAAAAAAATGTGGATATTTATTTAAAAAAACGCCGTCGCTTATGTTTTAGGCCGCGCCCACAACACGTGTCGGAACCGAACAATATTATTGCACCTTTACGTAAGTGTGCGCCGAGTATTGACGATATCGTTTATATGTGTAAACATTTTGAACTACGTTTCATCCAACTAGGAATATTCGTTTAATAATGTCACTATGTTTTTAACGATGACTTATTTGAGTATTTCGAATAATAGAAAAAAAAGCCAAATTTAGAACACTTGAATTATAAGTTAGCTGTATCAAAGAATTCTAAATCGTGTATATTTGTATAATTCGGAAATTGAGAAAAATTACGAATATGTATGTACACTTAAGTAGTATTAATCGAAGGGACATTTTAGTTTAAAACTATTTTTCTAACGTTTCTAACTAACGCAAATCATAACAAATTTCTTATTTAATTAGATTATTTTAAATATTGTATTATATTTCAAAATAGTGATATTTACTGAGCATTATTGTGTGAAGTATGCGGCTACCCAACATGGAATTTCGTACATCACACATTAGTTATTTCCCCCCTCAAAATACCATGGCTATTATTTTTATTTACAAATAAAACATTCGAATCTTCACTTAACGCAGTCCTGTGGGCTTAGTGCGAGTTTTTAACGCTCTCGATAACGTAAAAGTTACCTGAAATTTGTATGCAGTTGGAACAGCGCCCCTAGCGGCGAACGTAGGCAAACGCTGCAACTTCATTCGAGTTAACTTTTACGCTATCGAGAACGTTAACTCGCACTAAGCACTCTGATGTAATTAATATCTTTAATTCTGTGTTAGAGCTCGTTACCTACGGTATCAATGCAAACAACTGAGTCATATGTGTTTTTGAAGTTTATTTATACAGTTGCCGTAACATTTTTATTTCAATACAAATATTCGGTCGATAAGTGTTTAAAGTTTACTCGGATGTTTCTCTCTCTATAAATAGGAAAAATGTTTTCGATAATAATTGATCGTGAGATGTTTATTACGCTATGTCATCTATGGCATACGGTTCGATGTGTGATTACCGCTGTTTATCGGGGTGAGCGAAGTCAGGGGCAGAGGGAAGGCCGTGCTCAATGACTCTTTTCGAAGTAGATGGGTGGACGAGCACACAGCCCACCTGGCGTTAAGTGGTTACCGGAGCTCATAGACATCTACAACGAAAATGCCGCCACCCACCTTGAAATATGAGTTCCAAGGTCTCAGTATAGTTAGAACGGCTGCCTCATCCTTCAAACCGAAACGCATTACTGCTTCACGGCATAAATGGGCAGGGCAGCGGTACCTAACCGTGCGGACTCACAAGAGGTCCTACCACCAGTAATTACGTAAATCATAATTTTACGGGTTTGATTTTTATTACACGATGTTATTCCTTCAACATAGAAGTCAATCGTGAACATTTGTTAAGTACGTATTTCATTAGAAAAATTGGTACCCGCCTGCGGGATTCGAACATCGTTGCATCGCTAGGTACGAACGCACCGGACGTCTTATCCTTTAGGCCACGACGACGTTCCGGGGGAAGGGAGTTAATTCGAGAGCTGGAAGTCCAATCGTAAGAATCTATATATTAATACGTGAAGCAAAAACTTTGTACCCCTTTTTACGAAAATTACGCGGACGGAGTAGTATGAAATTTCCCACGCTTATAGGGAATATAGAGGAGTGCACAATGCTAATATTTTTTTTAAATAATGCATAAAATATACATTAAATCAATAAAAATTACACACAATACCATGTATTGGACGCACACACGAATCCATACTACATATTTATTTATTGTCAAACTTTTGTTCTTGACGTTTGTCGTCAAATTGAGAATAGATTAAATATTGTTTGTCTTTATTAATACTTTTCCATAGTGTAGTTTTGGCGAAATTTGTGATCATAGAAGTATAATATTCTTTGAAAATACAATTATAATAGTGTACAAACTTACAATTTCAATTAATTATAGTCGAATTTCGACTACTGCGGGACCACTAGTGATGTTAAATGCGTCGTGGTTACACACCCCAGATGTTCTTGCGAACAATTCTGCTCCGATAACCGAAATAGTGCGATAGTACAAAATAAATGACGAGATAATTTAAAAAAAAATACTCAGTCGATGGAATATGCTGAAATTCATAGTATCCACTCTCGAAGCTCCAATTACAATAAAACATCGAACGCACGATAAGAATAAGCCAGCCATTCCGAGTACAATCTACAGTTACAATAGCTCAACGATTAAAATTATGAGCAATGGAACTTTTATTTATTTTTTTGGGAAAAACACAAACAACAATACAAAAAAACAATCATATAATATATTAAACAATATCTACCTATATATATATAAAAGAAAGTCGTGTTAGTTACACTATTTATAACTCAAGAACGACTGAACTGATTTGGCTGAGAATTGGTGAGGAGGTAGCTTAGAACCAGGAGAAGGACATAGGATACTTTTTATCACATTCCCGTGGGATTTGACATAAAACGTGGTAACTATAACAAAACGCAACTGACAGCTAAACGTAATATATTCTATGGTTAATTGTGTTAATTATAGTAGAATTTTGAAGTTGACTGGTTGATGTGTTTGAAACAAACCGTGTGGCGGAACAAAGTTCGCCGGGTCCGCTAGTATAAAATAAAAACTAAACAAGTTTCCACCGTCAAAATCACATATAAGTAGAGCACCCCATGTGTTCACTCACGCGGCCCGCACACACACAGACACCCTCCAATCCCTACAAGCCCGCTTTTGCAGGTTAGTCGTCGGGGCTCGAATCCAGGCATCAATCCAGAAACAGCTTCAGCTCTAACGCTAGGAGTAGGGACCCCGGTAACCGTACTCGTCGAACTCGGCAAAGAGTTCGACGTGCAAACCAACCTAAGCATCAGCCCGCTGAGTTTCTCGTCGGATCTTCTCAGCGGGTCGCGATTCCGATCCGGTAGTAGATTCATTCGCGAAGCAGCTCGGGCAGCTGTTAGCAAATCCTACCCCTCCTTGCTGAGCCCTTGCTCGCCCACCTGTCCTTGTGAAAATGGAAAGGCCTTCGGGCCACAATAAAAAAAAAACATAAGTAGAAAGTGGGAAAAAAAGCAACATAATACGCACAATAATACAATACAATTTTTTTTTCTGAACTGTATCACTTGTTTAACAATTAAGATAACACAGTAAGTACATTGAATACTTAATTTAAAAACCGTTGATCGAGATGATCATACTATTATTCAAAAAGAGGTCCGTTATACAATTTAATGATGTTTACAATAACGCCGGTCCCCCAATCGTAGTGTTGCCAAGGCTATTAAAGCCGACACGGCTTCAGGGGACTTTTGAGGGGGGCCATTGCGGAATAGATCGTGAGTCGATTTTATTTTAATCTCCTTCAGTTTACATCCAACATGACGGAAATAGCAATCACATTCTTGGTTCCCCCACAATACCACATTGCAGATAGCATCAACTGACTCTTCGAATTCTAATATTGTAATGTGGTGGTTGTCGAACAAATATAATCTATTAAGATTTGATTTAGTTTTATGAAAACGTATGATCTTTATAATGTACAAGGTTCCTATTTCAATTACGGTAAGGACCGATTTATATCATTCAGAACTGCGCGGTATGGATTCGGTTCATTGTAATGCTGTCAGCATTATCAGACTGATCGTGAATTAAATTTGATTTTAATGGTTAAACACCATCACGCACTAAATAAACAGAGTATAGTAGGTACGTGAAGAATCTTCACGGCGATCTAGATATTGTAACCCGTGACGTTGTGAAGTCGAATCATTATGAAACAATTCGACAAGATAAGATCTCCCTATTGCGATATCGTGGTCAATCCCACAAAGTGGGGGGTATTTGTTCTAAATCACTGAGTGCGTTCCTGCAGCACACTACAGTTACGACCTTGGTCTCTTTTGATGTTTTCTTCCTTATTTAATCAAGCACAAAACTGTCCATACGTTCGCGTGTTTAACTAAGGCGTTGCTATGCATTGAGTGTTTTTGAAAAAGGAAAAATGTCTGCACGATTATGTCATACTCGATGTTATTCTTGTGGTATTAAATTGAGCATAGTTGGAAGAAAAGCTGTGTGAATTTGTTTAGTTGTTATATTATTTTGACACGCGAAAGAGAGACAGAGAGAAAGAGAGAGAGAGACAGAATATGAAACCTGTGTTTGTGCATATTAGTTACGTGATTAAGACATGTTCTATTTTACAGCTTCAGCATTGGGCTTTTTGGCGAGAATCCGAGGAGTGAAGTTGTGTGATTGTTTAGTTTTGTTAATTTAATGTATCTTCAGGTTTAAACATCACTACATAATATAAAACAAATTTGCTTTCTCTGTCCCTATATATGTCCCTATGTATGCTTAAATCTTTAAAACTACGCAACGGATTTTGATGCGGTTTTTTTTAATAGATAGAGTGATCGAAGAGGACGGTTTATATGTATAATTACATCCATTAAATAGTGGAGAAATCAATAATAAATTACAGTTTCCGAAGCGAAGCGAGGGCGGATCGCTAGTGTAATATAAAACAAAGTTGCTGGACGTGACTTCTCGGGTTCTTCCGAAAAGCCCAATGTAGTATCAGTATCATGTAGCATCAGTATCTTTTTAATGTCCTTGTAGGCAGACCAGCATATAGCCCAACTTATGTTGAGTGGTTATCGTTTTTTTTTTATTGCTGAGATGTGTGGACGAGCTCACAGCCCACCTGGTGTTAAGTGGTTACTGGAGCTCATAGACATCTACAACGTAAATACGCCACACACCTTGAGATATAGTTCTAAGGTCTCAGTATAGTCACAACGGCTGCCCCACCCTTCAAACCGAAACGCATTACTGCTTCACGGCAGAAATAGGCGGGGCGGTGGTACCTACCCGTGCGGACTCACAAGAGGTCCTACCATCAGTAATGAACAGGTAGGTCCTGACAGGTAGGCAAAAAAAAAAAAACATATTCGGTTACCTTGTGATTTGCTTAAAAAAACTACGCATAGGGTTTAGTTCACTCTCATTTTCTCTTGATAATGAGGAATATTGTTATCGATTGGCTGTTATTGTGAAACTTGCTATAGGCTGGTTCGTCTGCCCGTGTCAGCTTGTACAGAAGAAAAAAAAAAAAAAAACTCAAGAAAACCGAACGTTGAACTGTATTCAGGTCGATTGCGACATTCACTTCGTTCATCTATTTTTATATATCGTGGCGCATTATAATGTATTCTTCATTGTGGCGCGGACCCGATCGGATAGAAATAAATGTGTCAATAAACTATTTATAAGACAGTAAGGTTAGAGGTTTGGTGTGAAGCGATCATGCGTTCCGTTTTGAACGTTGAGGTACGTGTCATACGGGGACCTCATGCCTCAAGGTGGGGGGTTCACATTGACTAATTTCGTGCGTTGACGTACTCCTAAGTATTTAATGTCCTATAGTTCTTTAAATAATATTTATTGACAATATCTTATAGACAGCGCAGTTTCTAATCACCATGTATAGTGAGCTGCAAAAGTGCATGGATAGTACAGTAAAAAAGAACTTGAACCTATAATTAACGCAATATATTGTCAATTAAACATGACTAATTTATTATTACTAGAAACCGCGCTACCACCCTGCCGATTTCTGCTGTGAAGCAGTAATGGTTTGGTTTGAGGGGTAGGGGTGGGGAAATAGTTGCACTATAAAACTGAGACTTAGAACTCATGTCCCAAGGTAGGCGACGGATTATATCCTGTTGATGTCTATGAGCTCTGCTAATCATTTAACTCGTTCAACCCAACTAAGTTATAACTAACTAACAATTACCTTATTTATTGAATAATATAACTTTGTTATTACAAGTTACATTGCATTACGGTTGCAATTTTCTTTTTTCTTTTTTTTATGATTGAAGGATTACTGGAGGCCCGGAGGCCTTTCTAGTTTCACCAAGACAGGTGGGCGAGCAAAGGCTCAGCCAGGAGGGGTGGAATGTGCTGCCCGAGCGCCTCCGAAGGAGACCTAACAACTCAAGAGCAACTGCTTCGCGAATGAATAAGTTGCAACTCTGCAGCTGAGCGCAAGCTGATACCGCCTTTTAAACGTAAGCTGTCATTGGCAATCAACATAATATGGCAAATCACGCTTAAACGGTTTAAACACGATCAAATGTACACGAATCTCAAACGTGAAACTAAAATCTGTCTATATATATAAATGAATTGCTGTTCGTTAGTCTCGCTAAAACTCGAGAACGGCTGGACCGATTTGGCTAATTTTGGTCTTGAATTATTTTTGGAAATCCAGAGAAGATTTAAAAGGTAAATAAATATGAAAATGCTCGGTATTAAATAAAAATAACAATTTTGGTTTTTCCTTTGATGTGTCCCCCGTCGGACGGATTCTTTTTTTTTTGTTTTAACTTTATTTTATACAGAAGTTTAGGTCTTTCATTTCTCGATTGAGGCACTACGAAGTCTGCCGGGTCAGCTAGTAATCAATAAATAACAATTTTTATTGCACATTTTAACATAATGCTTAATAAGGTCGGTTATATTTTGATGACTTAAAAAAAAACACACACACACACAACACACCAAAAAAAAACCGTGATGACCTTTAAGCATTTAATTTTGGTAACGTTTATTGATTTCCATTATATTTATGCAAGTAAATAAAATATAGATTCTAAATATAATTTGGTTTCATTTTTGGAAATTTAATTTTGACTTCGCACGTGTACTGTTTTAAGACGTGTATATTGAAATCTTTTCAAAAAGAAATTAATATTCAAATTCGTTTGGATTTCATTTAAAATGTCATCGTAACATAGAGTTTTTTTTTTTTTATTGCCCTTATAGGCAGACGAGCGTACGGCCCACCTGACGATGAGTGGTTACCGTCGCCCGTGGACTTCAGCAATGCCAGGGGCAGAGCCAAGCCGCTGCCTGTGTTTGTTGTAAGTAAAAACACCATAGCTCTAGGTCTTAAGCAAACTTTTCTTATTACATATTTTAATAATAACAATTAACCGGGAACAAATCACGCACGGTTATCCGGACCCAATTTAGGGTTCCTTGTGTTATGGCTACCAGAGAGACTGACATAGATACTTATACACCTAAACAAAGACCAAAATAATCCTGTTCGTGTGATCGAATGTTTGCTCGATATGGGAATCGAATCCACGAACCTCATCGCAATAGTCATATCAGTCAGTAACTACGGCACCATCGAGTTAGTCAAAATATTTTGGGTTCTATATTCTTTTAGATGTACAATACTATTTTTTGTTATACATAAAATAAAGTAGCAATAACAAAAATTAAACAGTGCAGAACGAATTACTCACTTATAAAAATATGTGTTTAAATTCGAAAGACCGTGTGCACAAAGCAAATAAGCATATTATTATGTTGCCGGTATGAAAGAAAAACATAATAATATAACAGACGACTTACTCAACAAGTTTTTAGTGTTAACGTAGGGCCAACAAAAGTAACCCGGTCGGCGGTGTATCGCGTTTCGACCCGGCAGGCTGGTTATGGTCCAGCGGGGTATTCCGGAACACCAGCGGCATCGCCCGTGCTGCCTGGTAGGGCTGCCGTACCGCGGAGACCGACCGTTGTTGGTCGTCGACTATCGCCTCGTCGATCGGGCGTCCTCGGGGTGGCGCCGCGTGTCTGGATGTAGTGTTGACCGCGGGAACCCCCCTACTCTGACCGGGTTCTGACCCCGGACAGAGATCGGACGTCGGGTGTAAGAGTGCAGGGGAGTCGTTTAGTGGGTGGGCCCTAAAATCCTTGGGCCCGCGATCTGCTCTCAACACCTGCAGATCGTTGAGTCTCACATAACCCGCGCGCCCCTTATGCGCGGGGACCTCGTATGAGGTTCGGCTCCCGGCCCGGAAAAAAAAAGGCCAACAAAAGTAAAATCGTCCTCGTTTTTCTTGGAATCACTTCACTTCGAATGGCTGAAGACCTTACTGGTGGAATTGCAAAATAGGCATAACTTGCATTATTTTTTTTTTTTATTTTTTTATTGCCTTTGTAGGCAGACGAGCATACGGCCCACCTGATGGCAAGTGGTCACCGTCGCTCATGGATGTCAGCAATGCCAGGGGCAGAGCCAAGCCGCTGCCTACCCTTAAGTACTCTCCGCTAGCCTCGTTTGAAGAAGGACATGTCATAGCGCTCGGAAAACGCCGTGGAGGGGAGTTCATTCCAAAGCCGGATGCTACGGGGCAAAAGAGATCTTTGGAAACGCACTGTCGATGAACGCAGCGGTTCCAGATAATATGGATGAACTCTGTTACGATGGCGGGAAGTGCGATGATAAAAAGAAGATGAGGGGATCATTTCGAATAATTCCTCAGAGCATTCCCCATGGACCATACGGTATAAAACACAGAGAGAACCGAATTAGTACAATAGTCATAGCATAGTCCAATATCGGTGTGGTACCAGTTACGTCTTTGTTACTAAAATGGATGAACACTTTAAAACATAATACCAAAATATGGCGAAAGAGGCATTTGCGAAATCTGGTTTCCTTAACCGATTTTTGAGGTCAGACGACAATCGCTCTGCCCAAAATGAGTAAAATCGTTGTTAACTTAAATAATGTTGAGTGGAAATATACATTAAACCATTATTTATATCTAAATGCCAAACTAGTTTGACAGCCTTTTAATCTATACTACTTAATAGTTACGATATTGTAGAACGCGAAATTTCACACAGTAGGTATTGGTATTTTCACCTTTAGGGCTTTTACTAGCGGTGTCAAATCTCGCCCGCATGCCCAATACCTAGACTTTTAAGTAAAAGCTTCAGGAACACGGAATCCAATATCATTTTACGGGAGTATTAGCCCGTACCTAACTGAGCAGAGTCAACGTGTCTTATTGCCAGAAACGTTTATGCGTATTTTACTTGCTTTAATTATTTGTAGAGTTTATGGGGATACCAGTTAAGGGTGACGTGATTTTAAGCCGTTATTAGGGCCTATAAGAACTACAATATTAATGTCCACCTTTAAATGTCGGGTCCAAGTCTCTGTTGGATTGGAATACCGGTTATCGACCATAAAGCGTTATGCAGATGAGTGTACCTTTAGGTGATATTCCAGTTTCGCCGGTTTGACAGACACGCTCAGGGTGCTCAGCCTGACAGAATTAACTAATACTAGCCCTAGCAAGGGCGATACTTCGCTGAATCCACCATCGGATCGGAACCGCGATCCACTGAGAAGATCCGGCGGAGAAATTCAATAGACTATATCGATAGATTTGTATGAGCGTCAAAGCGCCAACTCTAAATTAAATATTGGTAAAATAGGTAAACAGTCTTCTGTACCATGACATGTCTTAAACGAACCGGCCTAAATTCTTACACCGTTTTAATAAAATACAAATTAAATCAAGAGCCATTCAACTAATTAAGATAAATGTTCTTTACAGAACGATTCAAGGAGATAACACTAATAAATATTTTGAACACGATAATTTTCTTGTGAAATACACTGTGCTTTACGACAAATAAAATTTGATTTTACGATGTCTTGCTTCTGTTGTAACAAATTTATTTTCGAACGAATGTTAGAATCGAAAACAAAAATTTTAAATTCTATTTTTAGAGATACCTACTACGAACTATTAAATAAGCAAAATACATTTTTGCTATAGATCTCATTGGCGGGTTATGTGTGCATTATGAGCTGCCGAATTATTTACCAATATCGTGCCTATATTTTCCGCGAAGCATTAATGCCTTTATATAGTAACTAGCGGACCTGACACACGTTGTCCTGCAAAAATTCATTCAAATCGGTCCAGCCGTTTAGAAGAACAAACACACGCATAGAAGAAATATATATATATATATATATATTTGATAATATATTTGACAGCCTTTATTTAATACAATTGAAGTAACAGCATAAGCATTTCATAAGAAAGGTTACGACAATGGTTTTAAAAAAAAAACTCTCCTTATCATGCATGTAGAAATTCCTGAAGCACAGACGGCATGGCGTTCGATATCCACTCAATCTACATTGGCGATATACATCAAATAAAGCTGTTAATATCATACAAACGTTCAAGACATCAAGAGTTCCCAAATTATCTTATCAAACGGATAATGCTTCTGTCGAGTTGCCGTCTATCTATATAAGTACGAGACAGAACAAACAAACTTTTAAATATATATATATATATATTTGATAATATATTTGACAGCCTTTATTTAATACAATTGAAGTAACAGCATAAGCATTTCATAAGAAAGGTTACGACAATGGTTTTTAAAAAAAAACTCTCCTTATCATGCATGTAGAAATTCCTGAAGCACAGACGGCATGGCGTTCGATATCCACTCAATCTACATTGGCGATATACATCAAATAAAGCTGTTAATATCATACAAACGTTCAAGACATCAAGAGTTCCCAAATTATCTTATCAAACGGATAATGCTTCTGTCGAGTTGCCGTCTATCTATATAAGTACGAGACAGAACAAACAAACTTTTGCGAGCACGTCGGAGGTCATTGACATTTGTATAGTTTATTGCTGTGGTAGCCGCGGTATGGACACTAGTGGATGTAGGCCTAATGAATAACAGTTTTATTTATTTATTGCTTAGATAAGTGGACGAGCTCACAGCCTAACTGGTGTTAAGTTGTTACTGGGGCCCATAGACATATACAACGTAAATGCGCCACCCACCTTGAGATATAAGTTCTAAGGTCTCAAGTATAGTTACAACGGCTGCCCCACCCTTCAAACCGAAACGCATTACTGCTTCACGGCATAATAGGCAAGGTGCTGGTACCAGTAATTACGCAAATTATAATTATTTTTATTACACGATGTTATTCCTTCACCGTGGAGGTCAATCGTGAACATTTGTTAAGTACGTATTTCATTAGAAAAATTGGTACCCGCCTGCGGGATTCGAACACCGTTGCATCGCTCGATACGAATGCACCGGACGTCTTATCCTTTAGGCCACGACGACTTAAAGTTAAAGAGTTGATTAGATAAAGTTAAAGAGTCGAAAGAGTTGAGCAGTAAGAGAATAGCCACCATCGAAACTGCGTTAATTCATACAGTCTTTTGTTATTTGTCACGTGACATTTGCCTCTGAACCAAACTGAACTTCTTCTATGATAAGATGTGTACAGACCCCCTAGCTTCATGCAGCTAAGCTATAAGCTCGCCTGCCTTGCTAGGCCGATATCATATACTGTCGATTTATTCCAATTCATATTCATACGAGTCCCTATGGACTCTATGTTATTAATATGTTAATACAGCACACGCCAAAGTATCAATAAATCATGTAAAATATGTATTTATGTTAATCCATTATTATTATTATTATTCACGAACAATAAATACTCACAGTGACGTGATCAAAACTGCCTTGATATTTGTTTTTTTTATTGCTTAGGTGCGTGAACGAGCTCACAGTCCACCTGGTGTTAAGCGGTTACTGGAGCCGAGCTGAGATATAAGTTCTAAGGTCTCAAGTATATATTGTATATATATTTGTAAGGCTGGACGCGTTTACCATTAAAACGAATGGAAATTGACGAGAGAGCACCGGTGTTTTTGTCAACGAAATTCAGTCAACGACAAAGGTCCCTTAGTTTGAATACGATATTGGTCATCACTCAATTGGATCTTTAACATTCCTTAAGTTGGGCGGAGTCATTGACGCTCGATGTCCGTGCGCTTTGGTAATGACCCAACCAGTCAGACCGTGATCTCATCTGCCCAAATATGGAATTAAATAAATAAGAGTTTAAAAAAAAACTAACAAAATACGCTTTTATAGAAAATCCAACTTAGAAAATAAATTTTAATAAATTAGAATTAAAAATAGTGTAAGAAAAAATGATTTTATTGTAAAAAAGCGTGGGGTGCTTTTCAGGATATTATCAAAATAAAACTTCTACTCATATTTGTTCATAAAATATTTATAACTTCTGCTACCATAATAAAAGCGTATTTTGGTAGTTTTTTTAAACTATTATTTATTTTTCATTTTTTTGTGGAATTTCAATTTTTTTTAAATATTTATTTGTTATCGGTCCTTAACAAGTATACTAAATTTCGAGTTAATCCGACGTTTTGAAGGTGGTCAAAATCATGTTCAAAGATTCCGTTACATACATACATACTAACATACATACGTCTGAAGCTAATAAAAGCGTATTAAAAAAGACACTTCTATAAAATCCAACGTTTTATTACGGGGACGCGACTCCTCACATACACTTTCCTCCAAATTTCTTAAACTCTATTGTAGCGTTATGTACCCTTTCCAAAATTGCCATATCCCAACGTTCCAATCCACGGATAACAAGCCCATATACACAAGCCACTGAGTGCCTCGCCGGATCTTCTCAGTGGGTCGCGATTCCGATCCGGTGGTAGATTCCGCGAAGCACTACTCTTGCTAGGGCCAGTGCTAGCAAGCTCTCTCAGCTTGAGCCCACGAGTTCATCTACCAGTCCGTGTGTAACTGGAATAGCCTCATACCATCGATTAAGTAGCGAAAAAAACGAATTCTAAGATGGCAGTGGTAGGTATCACGTCCTGTTGTCCATCCTACCAAGTACCATGAAGCAATAATTCGTTTCGTTTTAAAGAGTGTGACAGCCCTAGTACAAAAAAAAAATCGAAAATCTACTCTAAGTCTCAGAGTGTGTGTCGGCTTTCACTTGACACCCTCGCCGCTCACGTGCATTAATGAAACTATTAACAATCCAAGTATTTCCATTTAAAACAATTTTTAATACTTTAATTCAGTTACCAATTTTTTATTAGTTAAACTTTATAATTTATAAACTTTTCATGTCGTTTACGAAGTTATTATTTTGTGAAACAGCGGTTCGTGTTTTGCATTCATACTGTTCGATCACGTCGGGCAGACGCAGGGTTGATAGGTTCTCCGAAAATATAGATCGGTACCTTTTTCGTCTTTTGTAAAACGATTTCCTTTTTTGTTTATCTTTCAACATAAAAAAATCTTAAATTAATTTAAACGTTGAGGTATTATTGATTATTTAAAGTATTACATGTTTATATATACCTTTACGAGCACATAGTACGCCAGACTTTTTGAATTCAGTTATTCTTCAGATTTAGGTAAATGCATGATAATTGTGGTTTATCAATCGTTTAGCAACTTCCAAAAACTCACATGTGTATGAAAATTTAACAAAATCGCTGGAAGTGGCATATCGGATTCCACCAAAAAAGTCCACTAAAGTCTCTGTAAATTCGCACTATTTTACCAGGACATTATCTCATGTTATTTAGTTTCATCATCATCGACGACTAATGAACAATTTAAATTCGCGTTCACGAGTGCTCACGATACGTTCGCAACCTCAGTATTTTACAGTTGAGACGTGAACTAAGCAATGTTAATAGAAATTATATTGGTCACCCTACGAGCGATTTGTTCTAATAATAATACTGTGCATCCGTCTGATTCATACTAATGTATACGTACTCTACCGCTCTGCACGTGGAGACAATTGTTGCATAACATTTGTCTACTGCCTTTAGGTATTGTGTTTCTTTCGGGAATTCCATCCATTCTAATTCCATCCTTTTTTTTCTACCTAAGCTGACAGCCTTGAGAGGCTATTTCAGCGTAACCTTAACTAGTTGGTGAGCTTACAGGGCTCAAACCTGACGACGTTGCTAACACGAACCCTAACAAGAGCCGCGCTTCGCAGAATCATCTTCGGATCGGAAACGCGATCCACTGAGAAGATCCGGCGAGAAACTCAGTGGCTGTGTCTGTGGGTTAATTTACTTACATTTTCTTACACTGTATTTGGACAGATATAGCCCAAATGTTCTAACACCATGCACTACAAGTCATGTTTACACATCGCCCTTTTTCTGGTAAAACGGCGGGCCTATCTTTCAGACAAACACGACTTCGTGGCAGAAATATGAATGACATTGGGCTCTACCCGTGCACACAAATAATACGACCTTGCTTTTAGGTGCCATAGCATAGTGGTAAACAACTTCAAGTAGACGCCAACACTCACTTACCACTATGGTTCCGCTATAATTGAATTAACAAGTACCTTAACAGTTGAAACCGACATGCACGATCGCTTGGCGACAAAAATAAACTAATCTACTTGGTTTTTTTTTTCCCCCCTACCAATGCTGATAGCCTTAAGAGGTTATTTCAGCTTCGCCCTAACGTTTGTAGGTGAGCTCACGGGGCTCAACCGGAGAGTTGCTAACACTGACCCTAGCAAGAGCAGTGCTTCGCAGAATCTACCACCGGATCGGAAATGCGACCCACTGAGAAAATCCGGCGAGAAACTCAGTGGGCTGTGTCTATGGGTTAGTTCACTCGTCGAGCCCATTCTACATGGTACGAAACAGAGATTGTTCAGAGCATCTTCAACGTGAACCCAGTAAATAGTTTAACGCTTTCTCTATCTCGGTGTTACCGCTTTTCCGTAGAACTCTCGAATGTTCTTAAATATTCAAATGAACTTGAATGAATATCGCCCGAGGCAATAGCTGACATTCGTTCCATGGGGCCCAATCCCTTTACAAGGCCGCGTGATACGATATGAAGGGTCTTGGATGTTTGGACATTCGAATGGCGAAATGTATTCTGATATTTAAATGTTGTGTTCGCATTTGATTATTGTTCTGTTTGCTGTTAGGCAAACGAGGCAACGGGTCCCTCGCGAAGACTTCGACTGGTCATTACAGTGCCTTACAGGTTACTAATTAGATTCAAATAATTGGTTAACAACCATGTGTGTATGTATTCGAATAGCAACAATAGGTATTTATTACTGGTGGTTTTTTACTAGTGGTAGAACCTCTTGTGAGTCCGCACGGGTAGGTACCACCGCCTCGCCTATTTCTGCCGTGAAGCAGTAATGTGTTTCGGTTTTAAGGGTGGGGCAGCCGTTGTAACTATACTTGAGACCTTAGAACTTATATCTAAAGGTGTGTGGCGCATTTACGTTGTAGATGTCTATGGGATCCAGTAACCACTTTAAACCAGGTGGGCTGTGAGGTCGTCCACCCATCTAAGCAATAAAAAAAAATACGAGCATTACTAACATTTATTATCTAACCTAAACAAGTGAAAATCCGGCAAGCTTCGTTGAAACTATTGCTAATCGTATCTAAAGTATCGATTTGTTAAAATAATTCGCACGCCACCTATCGTACTTTAATGGTACTAATACAGAAATCTGTAGGTATCACCAGCAGCAACTGTATGAATTATCATTACAATATATTTGTAGGCAGCGGCTTGGCTTTGCCCCTGGCATTGCTGACGTCCATGAGCGACGGTGACCACTTACCATCAGGTGGGCCGTATGCTCGTCTGCCTACAAAGGCAATAAAAAAAAATTTAATAAGGTTTAGGAACGCAGACAACAAACATGTATTCACACATCGTTTTTTTTAATTCAGATTCTATTCAATGCGTCGAAATTCATCAGTGTGTTTAATGCGAGTTTTTAACTTCTCGACCGCGTAAAAGTTAACTCAAATTCGTATGGAGTTTCAACAGATCCCCTAGCGGCAAACGAAGTGGACACAACCCCAAGATTACATGATTACTACACTATAGGTATTGGCTCGCCAATGAATGAATTAATTAATTAACTTTCTTCAAAAAAATTTCCGAAACATGTAAATTAGCGTATATGTTCAGGAAATAGCTACTCCTAAATCAATTTTTGGGAAAAATTATACCTACCTTCAGTTTCATTTTATAAGCATCGCCGCCATCTTTGAATATTCCTATTGATGATAAGCCCTAATAATATCATTATTAGTATTATTATATAGTCATAGCGTAAAATGTAGATTAAATTAAATTCATTTATTATTTAATAGACATTACTAATAGAGATTATTAGATTAATAAATAATAAGATTAAGCAATCGGTTTTAAAAAAAATGACAATTACGATAAATTTAAGCGCCTTAAAAGCTTTACCTAAGTATACGAGTCTTCTAAAATCAGACCTGGATAGTGAGGTGAAAGTCTAAATTTTCGTGACCTCTTTCTTTCCGATCAAACCACGATTAAAAATTTATTAAATATTTTTTAAAACACACAGTTTCAAGTAGACAGTGTAGCGGCCTGTAATAACAAAAATATGGCGCCGTGGCGCTAAACAAAAACAGATTCCAAGGTCTGTTGCCACGATAATAGTTCGTTCGTTATGCATAATCGACTGACTAATAGTTACTGGTTCTGAATCGATTATTATTAAAAAAAATTATTGCCTAGGTGTGTGGACGAGCTCACAGCCCACCTGGTGTTAAGTGGTTACTGGAGCCCATAGACATCTACAACGTAAATGCGCCACTAACCCTGAGATATAAGTTCTAAGGTCTCAGTATAGTTACAACGGCTGCTCCACCCTTCAAACCGAAATGCATTACTGCTTCACAGCAGAAATAGGCGGGGCGGTGGTACCTACCCGTGCGGACTCACAAGAGGTCCTACCACCAGTAAAATTAAATTAAATCTATAATTCTCGCATTTATGTTATTTTTTTATTTCACAGTCGCCGTGGCCTAAAGGATAAGACGTCCGGTGCATTCGTGTTGAAGCGATGCACCGGTGTTCGAATCCCGCAGGCGGGTACCAATTTTTCTAATGAAATATGTACTCAACAAATGTTCACGATTGACTTCCACGGTGAAGGAATAACAGGAAAGCATTTATAAATACTGTTACAATTAAAAATAAACAAAATATTACATTTGAATTTGGAATCTGTCATTTTTATATGATTGCTCATTGAGCTTTCTCATTTTGGCGCCAATACATTGTACAATATTTTGCGATATTAAAATGGAGTGGGGTGATAAAGAGAACCAAATCGCTGTGATTGCAGTACACAAAGTAGGTATGGAGACAAATGCAATTTTTTAAACTCTCCATACGCTTGCTATTAGTAAAATGTTTGTGTACCGGGTGTATTAATAGGTGCAATGAGACCTCCTCTGTTTGTGACAGAAAAATATCTGGCCGTCCACGTAGTGTTCGTACGAAAAAGGTAGACTGCTTTAGTAAGGGAAAGAATTCGAAGAAATCCTGTCCGAAAGCAAAAGATTTTATCTCGGGAGATGAAGATGGCACCTGGAACCATGTCGCGTATTTTAAAAGATGACTTAGGACTTGCAGCCTATAAGAGACGTACTGGTCATTTCTTAACTGATAATTTAAAAGAGAATAGGGTGGTAAAATCGAAACAACTACTGAAGCGGTACGCAAAGGGAGGTCATAGAAAATTTTTGTTTACGGATGAAAAAAAAATTTTTTAATTGAGCAACATTTTAACAAACAAAATGACCGTATTTATGCTCAAAGCTCTAAGGAAGCTTCCCAATTAGTTGACAGAGTACAACGTGGGCACTATCCGACTTCAGTGATGGTTTGGTAGGGTATTAGCTATGAAGGAGTGACTGAGCCATACTTTTTGAAAAAGGTATCAAAACATCGGCTCAAGTTTACCAAGATACCATTCTTGAGAAGGTAGTGAAGCCCCTTAACAACACCATGTTCAATAATCAAGAATGGTCCTTCCAGCAAGACTCGGTGCCAGGTCATAAAGCTCGGTCTACGCGGTCTTGGTTGGAAACGAACATTTCGGACTTCATCAGAGCTGAAGACTGGCCGTCGTCTAGTCCCAATCTTAATCCGATGGATTATGATTTATGGTCAGTTTTAGAGAGTACGGCTTGCTCTAAACGCCATGATAATTTGGAGTCCCTAAAACAATCCGTACGATTGGCAGTGAACATTTTTCCCATGGAAAGAGTGCGTGCTTCTATTGATAACTGGCCTCAACGTTTAAAGGACTGTGTTGCAGCCAATGGAGACCACTTCGAATAAACTTTTTATACTTTAAATTTTTTTATATTTATGTATTAAACTAACACACTGTAAAAGTAACATATGTTATTTGCCAGTGATTTTTTTGTTTTCCTTTGTAACAGTATTTATGGCCAGACTAAGTAGGTATATGTTAATTAACTGTTAAAACGTATAATATATATTTCTCGATAAATTTTATTGCTTTCAATTAATAATATCCATATAAACATCAAGCAAAACCAAGGTCAAAAAATAGCAACGATATCGTTCGGGTGTAAACAAAACTATAAAAGCGGCATGACAAAAAAAACTTGATATTATTGTAAAAACAAGAATAAATCTAAGGAAACCTCTAGATGGAGAGACTTTGGTAAACTCTATATTTTTAATTGCACATTATAATAAAGTTTTTTTTTTTTTAAGTGAAAACTTCTTTAGAATCGTTGTGATTTCAAACCGGATGCAACGAAAAAAACGACAGGTAAGAGACACAAATACAAAAATGTGTAGGATGAAGCCAGCAAAGAATGAGACAGAAATATACTATTTAATACAGCGCCATCTGTGAGATTTTTTAATACTAACGTGTGTATGAAAGCTCTTGTAGTGAATTTAGCGGATCGTTTGGAACCTCTGGGTCTGCGGAGGGACTTCGGTTCCCTCTGTATTTTGTACCGTATGTTCCATGGGGAGTGCTCTGAGGAATTGTTCGAGATGATACCGGCATCTCGTTTTTACCATCGCACCTCCCGCCACCGGAGTAGAGTTCATCCATACTACCTGGAGCCACTGCGGTCATCCACAGTGCGTTTCCAGAGGTCTTTTTTGCCACGTACCATCCGGCTATGGAATGAGCTCCCCTCCACGGTGTTTCCCGAGCGCTATGACATGTCCTTCTTCAAACGAGGCTTGTGGAGAGTATTAAGCGGTAGGCAGCGGCTTGGCTCTGCCCCTGGCATTGCTGAATTCCATGGGCGACGGTAACCACTCACCATCAGGTGGGCCGTATGCTCGTCTGCCTACAAGGGCAATAAAAAAAAAAAAAAAAAAAAAAAAAAAAAAAATTTTAATTTAGGATTATACGTGAAATTAAAATATTAATTCACAGAGGGCGCTAACTTACAATTATTTACTAATGACAAAATTTTACATATACTTAAGACGTTTAGGATAATTGTATTTTAATTTTGGAAGGTTTCACTTCTACCACGTGTGAATTGCACACATTTTGTTTTTTTTTATTGCCCTTGTAGGCAGACGAGCATACGGCCCACCTGATGGTGAGTGGTTACCGTCGCCCATGGACTTCAGCAATGCCAGGGGCAGAGCCAAGCCGCTGCCTACCGCTCAATAAGTGCTCTTAAGAATTGTTTGCAGCAGAGTTGATCCTTTATACACGGGTAACAACAGTGCAACTTAAACATCATTTTTGCCATGTATCATCATTATCAGTTGTTGGAATGAGCAAGATGTTCCCCGATTGCTATGACACGTGCTTCTTCAAACTGAGGATTAAAATGAGTCCCAGTGGTAGGTAGCGGTTTGGCCGTTTCCCTGGCATTGCTGATGCGATGTTAACCAATTATCATTTTAGGCCTTATATCTTAGATAGGATCTTAGGTTAGTCTGTCTTCCGAAGTCTTCAGTCCGCGCGGGTCGGTACCACCACCCTGCCTATTTCTGCCGAGAAGCAGTAATGCGTTTCGGTTTGAAGGGTAGGGCAGCCGTTGTAACTATACTTGAGACCTTAGAAATTATATCTCAAGGTGGGTGGCGCATTTACATTGTAGATGTCTATGGGCTCCAGTAACCACTTAACACCAGATGGGCTGTGAGCTCGTCCATCCATCAGAGCAATAAAAAAAATAAAAAGAAAAATTCAAAGACAAGCGCATACAAATGACAACGCAATTTACAACCCAATCAACCAATTTTTTTCAAATCTATATATTAATACGTGAAGCAAAAACTTTGTACCCCTTTTTACGAAAATTGCGCGGACGGAGGAGTATGACATTTCCCACACTTATAGAGAATATAGAGAAGAAGTGCACAATGCTAATATTTTTTAATAATAATGCATAAAAGATACATTAAATCAATAAAGAAAACATTACACACACTACATACAATGTATTTGACGCACACACGCAAGCGTACTATTTATTGTCAAACTTTTGTTCTTGACGTCTGTTGTCAAATTGAGAATAGATTATATATTGTTTGTATTTGATAATATTTTTTTATAGTGTAGTCTTGGCGAAATTTGTGATTATAGAAGTATAAAATACAATCATAATAGTGTACAAACTTACCAATTCCAATTAATTATAGTCGAATTTCGACTACTGCGGGACCTCTAGTAAATAATAATTATTGGAAATTTTAAATAATCTATATCAAATTTAACACTGATAACAATGCATGATGTTGAATTTGACTAATCATTGTTTTCGTGTATGATATTTCATCGTTTTTGGGCTCCCAATGACGTCAGACGTAACGAATTTGCGTTCAACTCAATTTCGGAAAATTTAAAGACCGTTATGCTAAAGTATTTACAAAAATTAAAAAATAACACAGTCCGCTGAGCACCCTAATCGCTACATAGTATAAAACAAAGTTGCTTTCTCTGTGCCTATATCTGTCTGTCCCTATGTATGCTTAAATCTTTAAAACTACGCAACGGATTTTGATGCGGTTTTTTTTAATAGGTAGAGTGATTGAGGAGGAAGGTTTATATGTATAATAACATCCATTAAACAGTGGAGAAATCAATAATAAATTACAGTTTCTGGAGCGAAGCGAGGGCGGGTCGCTAGTACATACATATATGTGTGTCATCAGATCACATTAATACAGTTTTTATATTCACCTCGTCTAGATTAGTCGAACGAGCATTCGAATTGGAATCAGATGTGGCAGGCGGGTTTTTTTTTTTTTTTATAAAACATTGCTTGACGTTGAAAACAAATCAATAAGTGTCTATGAAATTATTTAATCAGTAATAAGGGTATTTTTATAATACGCTTTTATTAGCTTCAGACGTATCTATGTTTGTAACGGAATCTTTGAACATGATTTTGATCCCCTTCAAAACGTCGGATTAACTCGAAATTTGTTATACTTATTAAGGACCGATGACAATTCAATATTAAAAAAAAAAAGATTTTTTTTTTAGAAAAAATTGAAATTCAACTAAAAAAATTAATAAATAATAATTTAAAAAAACTAGCAAAATACGCTTTTATAGAAAATTCAACTAAAAAATAGAAAATAAATTTTAATAAATTTGAATTAAAAATAGTGTAAGAAAAAATGATTTTATTGTAAAAAAGCGTGGGGTGCATGGTATCAGTAGTTATAAATATTTTATTATATTATTAAAATATTAAATATATTTATTAAAATTTATTTTCTATTTTTTATTTGGATTTTCTATAAAAGCATATTTTGTTAGTTTTTTTAAACTATTATTTATTGTTTCCATTGTATGCGAATGACCCAGCAATGGAGTAGTTAGAACATCATTTGAAATTCCTCGTGCAATTTACAGAGAAGGGTTGGTGATGTACATACTTTGTTATCGTGAACCCAAAGATTAGGCTGTTTCATGCGAATCTAAAGTCGAATATGAATCATATTTCGCACTACATTAAAATAATTAATTACTGGTCGTAATATTTAAAAATCAAAATGCGGGTTACACGTGCGTGCGACCGATTAGGCCACTTCTTATTGAAGGTGTATTTTAGAAATATTATACCTTTAAACGAGCAATTCTTGTATATCAATATATAATATAATCTGAACCTCGGAAACGGCTACAACTATTTTCATAAAATTTAGTATACAGGGGATTTCGGGGGCGATAAATCGATCTAGCTACGATTCATTTTCAGAAAATGTTGTTTTATTCGTGTATTCAACAATCAGCTCTTCGCGACATCTATTGGCGAATAATAATACTATTTTTCTTAATTGAGGGCAACTAGCCGCTTTAAAGACGCAAAACAAGATGGCGTTATCAAAAAAAAAAAACCGTCATGTAGTATAATTTAAACGCAGAAGTCATAAAACTGACATAAAAGCGATGATTTATTTGTTATTACAACTGCGATCGCCTTGTTATTATTCATTTGTTATCCGTACTTAGGAGCGTGGATTTCCTAAGGTTTACACTGTTTTGTTAATGCGACGTAAATTTTTTTATTTTTTTTATTGCCCTTGTAGGCAGACGAGCATACGGCCCACCTGATGTTGAGTGGTTACCGTCGCCCATGGACTTCAGCAATGCCAGGGGCAGAGCCAAGCCGCTGCCTACCGTGAATAATAATAGTGAATAAATATTGTTTTTCATCTTTAACTTTAAAAGCAATTACAGAAAAGTGTACCGCTTCGAGTTTTTTTTTATTACCTGGTTGGGTGGACGAGTTCACGGCCCACCTTGGGTTAAATGATTACAGGAACCCATAGAAATCAAAAAATTTAATTAGCACAACTGCCGCTCTACCATTCAAACCTAAACGCATTACTGTTTCGCGGCAGAAATAGACTAGATGCTGGTATCTAGCCCTGCGGGCTCACAAAACGCACTACCAATAATAATCTTTAAAACGATTGGAATGTGGTTTGCGATTTAAAAAAAATATATAATTACATAACAACTTCCATTGATTTCTACGAATCGAATCCGGTGTGCTTAGTGTGAGTTTTTAACGCTCTCGATAGCGTAAAAGCTAACTTTAATACGTATGCAATTGGAACAGCGCCCCTAGCGGCAAACGAAGGCAAACGTTCCAACTCGTTCCAACGTTCCAACTTTACTAGTGGGAGGACCTCTTGCGAGTTCCGCACGGGTAGGTACCACCATCCTGCCTATTTCTGCCATGAAGCAGTAATGCGTTTCGGTTTGAAGGATGGGGCAGCCGTTGTAACTATACTTGAGACCATAGAGCTTATATCTCAAGGTGGGTGGCGCATTTACGTTGTGGATGTCTATGGGCTCCAGTAACCACTTAACACCAGGTGGGCTGTGAGCTCGTCCACCCATATAAGCAATAAAAAAAAAAAAAAAAAACTCCATACAAATTTGAGTTAACTTTTACGCTATCGAGAACGTTAAAAACTCACACTAAGCACACGGATTGCGGGTAACAATGGACATGGCAACTGATCAGTATATGAACGAGACGATGATACAATTGAAACTGATTTGTGTATTGAGACGTCGCTGTCATACTAAATACATTTTTATTACGAAGACCGGTCGTAAACCTGTCGCTCTAGTCTGCCGTAAGAATATATTACAATATAATAATATGTAGTTTAAAAACTTAAAAAAATATCACGCTCAAGCATAAAATCGAAACAACAATTATTTTCATCTTTTTCTTATCCTGTTCATACCGGTTAAAGCGATATTAAAATTTCAAAGAAGTTAAAATTAGTGTATCGTCGCAGTCCTTGATGCGTATGCAAGATTTCTTGTTAATCAGACGTCTTGAAGTCTGTGAAAATGGCGCTCAAAGATTACGTGGCCGTACAAACAAATACTAGATAATGACCGAGCTTTGCTCGTTTTTTTTTTTGATAACGCCATCTTGTTGTGTCTTTAAAGCGGTCAGTTGCTCTCAATTAAGAGAAATAGTATTATTATTCGCCAATAGATGTCGGGAAGAGTTGATTATTGAAAACACGAATAAAACAACATTTTCTGAAAATAAATCGTAGCTAGATCGATTTATCGCCCCCGAAATCCCCTGTATACTAAATTTTATGAAAATCGTTGGAGCCGTTTCCGAGATTCAGATTATATACATATATATCGACGCTTGAAAGGCAAACGTGACTAAGCGACAATGCGTGAATTTTACAGTGGACTAATTTAAAGTTGAAATACCTGAAAAAAATTCTATTTTAACGAATCTAGCTGTAGGATTGATATGATTTTAATAGACCTAGAAATATATTTTTTTTTGCGCATCGAGTATGGTTATTACCTATTATTTATGTACAAAGCAGTTATTGTCGCTTAGTTACGTTTGCCTTTCAAGCGTCGATATTAATATACAAGAATTGCTCGTTTAAATGTATAAGATACATATCAAGCTATTAAAAGCGTGTTAAAAATAACGCATTATCGAGGTTTTAATTTTACGGTGAACCGTTTTTGTTTTGTATTATTATTCGCTGGTATCCTAAGGGGTTATTCTAGCTACGCTTGGACGGGTAAGTGAGCTCACGGACTCAACTTGAGAGAATTTGCTAACACTAGCCCTAGCAAGAGCAGTGCTACGCAGAATCTACCACGGGATCGCAATCGCGTTTGTGACTTCGAACAAATTAAAATCTTAAAATAGCCAGCAATATTCACGATTATTATTAACTAGCGGCCCGCTTCGGCTCCGCTCGGGTCGTTAACAAAAATTTCCACGACGTGGTTTTATATTTTAAAATAAAAGAATACTTATTGCCGTATAACTATAATAGTTAGACATAATATGGTGTCGCGAAACTTTTTGTAAATAATAATGTGTTCGACAAAGTCGTGGTAGATTATTTTATTCTATCATCAATAGTTTTCGCAGGGTACGAGGTGTAAAGAATATTTTAGGTATTTGTTTTGCACCTAGGGTTACATTATTCGAGTTTTAGTAAGAATCCTTGATTTTTTTCAAAAAAGATTATAGCCTATGTCACTCGGAAATAGTGTAGCTTTCAAACAGTGAAAGAATTTTTCAAATCAGTTCTACTGAAACTACTGTTTCGGAGCCTATTCAATACAATACAAACAAACAAACAAATCTTTCCTCTTTATAATATTAGTATACAAGTATAGATACTGTATAAACCAATAGAGAAAATTATGGCCTTCCTATGTCGGCCTTCCAGACAGAACATTCGCGAAACAGCAACACTGAAAGGCCAAGGAATAAAGGAGTTACAAAAAAAACCAGGAAATTTTAAACGTTACTTAACATTCTTAATGTGTAACAATTAATCATTGTTCCTATTATCGGATTGTTCAATTAATTCAATGACCTTCTGTATACAGCCAAGTTGCCGTGTTGGCCTCGACCAAGTGCCATCAATTTGGCCAATTTACATACTTACCAGTGGTCCCCTACTAGTCGAAATTCGACTTTAATTAATTGATATTATATGTTTGAACATTATCAGGGTTCTATTGTCAAAGACTATTATACTCCTATAATCACAGATTTCGCCAAGACTACACTATAGACAAATAATATTAAAGACAAAGAATATTAATCTATTCTCAATTTGACCACAGACTTTAATAATAAACAGAAGAGTATATAAATATTATGTGTGTGTGTGTCAAACACATGGTAGTGTGTGTAATGTTTTTTTTATTGACTTAATGTATTTTTATGCTTAATTTTAAAAAGATATTAGCATTCTGCTCTCCTCTATATTATCTGGAAGTGTGGGAAATTTCATACTCCTTCGTCCGTGCAATTTTCGTAAAAAGTGGTACAAAGATTTTGCTTCACTTATATAATATATAGATACACCAGTTGCTTGCCTACATTTATTTAAATTATCATTATAATATTTTATTTCGCAAATGAGATTTACTTTCATTCCCTAACGGATGATATAAAAACACAATATGTATACAATGTATACATATATCAGAGCCGGTTCAATGCCCTCTTTATCGGCACGCTTTCCGCCTGTGTATGTACGTAATTATAACATTATTTATTAACACGATGCATATGTTTTTATGTGCTGAGTTTCTAGAATTTTTTTATAATCGAATAAAGGCAAATTGACATATTCTGTGTTTTAATTTAGATTAGTTTTACGATTTAAACTCGCGTTATTTATTCTAACATTACATTACAATACAATATATTATTATAAGCATATTATTAATACAATAATACAGTAATATATTATTGTATTATAAAATAATAATAAAAAAGCAAGATTAAATCGTAAATGTACTTTTAATTATGTTTCCGTCTCGCGAAAACCGAAGGATATATTATTGTACTATATTATGTTTTCACTAAAGCATATACTTTTTTAACTGATCTAAAAGTAACCATATCTAGTGCTATCAACAAATATTGCTCCGTGATGAACACACTCGCCGTGGCCTAAAGGATAAGACGTCCGGTGCATTCGTATCTAGCGATGCACCGGTGTTCGAATCCCGCAGGCAGGTACCAATTTTTCTAATGAAATATGTACCTAACAAATCTTCACGATTGACTTCCACGGTGAAGGAATAACATCGTGTAATAAAAATCAAATCCGCAAAATTATAGTTTGCGCAATTACTGGTGGTAGGACTTCTTGTGAGTCTGCACGGGTAGGTACCACCGCCCTGCCTATTTCTGCCGTGAAGCAGTAATATGTTTCGGTTTGAAGGGTGGGGCAGCCGTTGTAACTATACTGAGACCTTAGAACTTATATCTCAAGGTTAGTGGCGCATTTACGTTGTAGATGTCTATGGGCTCCAGTAACTACTTCCATCTAAGCTATAAAAAAAACACAGCTTTACGTAATATTTTCAAAATACTAAAAAAATAGTATTATATGATGGTACATCACGCATCTACCGTGACTTGATAGATAAGACATGATATAAACTTATTACTGCCATATCATTAATTATTACCAAATTGTATTAAGTTATATCTATTTTAGTTGCCAAGTATTTTTTCGGTTGTGCTTAAAGAAAGTTCGAAATGCAGACAGCCGTTATTTAAATGCAAATTAGAATTCGTTCCTCTTCACAATACGTGTTGGCTTGGACAAAATACGTAAAAAAACAGAAATTTGTTGATTAATAGCTCATAGTCAGAAGGACTATTGCAATGTTAGATCTCTTGTTTTAGAAACAAACAGTGTAGTATCTTATTACGGCCAAAACAAACGTTTTATTTTTTGTTTTCATTTCTTTAATGAAAAAAATCATACGTTTATAACAATACGCATTCTTTCATTTCTTGGCTTATTTCATAAAAAGTATGATTAATGTATGCATTATTAAATTATTCTCGAATACGTTTACATATTTCTTAAGATGCATAATGTATGGTTAGATAAACCAAAACATATTAAATTTAATTATGAAAATTATGCTTGACAACGCGCAGCAGCGGCGCCATCTTGTAAATTCATGAGTTTTCCCGCCATCGTTAATTTGTGTAATCAACTGTATTATTCAACAAGATGTTTTCGTCTAGACGTATTTATTATTCTTGATAATGTCTTGATAAGATTACCTCTGACAAGTTCTTTTTAAATCTTTTTTTTTTCTTCAATTATTTGTAAAAGCAACCGCTGCTTCCTTGTATAAAATATGGCAACTTTTTTTGGGTGTAGACAGTAGTCAGTCCTTTGGTTTTAGGCAGTTGTGAGAGTGTAGCCGCTGACATTACCATGATCCAAGAGTATTGAATATAAGTGAACCAACGCATTACACGGCTGAAATAGGCAGGATGGTGGTACCTGCCATTGATGATAACTACTGATGACTGCATCGCTAAAGATCACTAAGCCGTATCAGACGAACGAGAAAAATTTCCAAAGAAGGTGTTTGTCTTACTGGTAGTAGGACCCATTGTGAGTCCGCGCGGGTAGGTACCACCGCCCTACCTATTTCTGCCGTGAAGCAGTAATGCGTTTCGGTTTGAAGGGTAACCGCCGCTGTAACTATACTTGAGACCTTAGAACTTATACCTCAAGGTGGCTGGCGTATTTACGTCGTATATGTCTATAGGCTCTAGTAACCACTTAACACCAGGGGGGCTGTGAGCTCGTCCACCCATCTAAGCAATAAAAAAAAACTGTCGCATATAAAATCAAGTGTTAGGCACGAGAAAGCTGTACGCGCGTCGGATGCCGCACTTGTTCACGTCAGACCAAAAATGTGTTCGAACGAAAATTTCTAAACGCTCTATTTGCGTAGTTTAGGTGAAATAAATCCGAGTTTTGGCGCCAATTAATAACTGTATTATAGATGAAAGTTGGAGACACCATTACATACATCGAAACAAAAATACAGTTAAAACAGTGGCCTGTAAAGGGCAAACCGGTTTCAGAAAAAGCAAAAACTGTTTTTCTGACTAGAAAATTGATGGCCACTGTTTTTATGGGATAGTCATAGAGAGAGTTATCTCTTAAACAATTATCTTCAAAAAATTTTTTTATTGCCCTTGTAGGCAGACGAGCATACGACCCACCTGATGGTGAGTGGTTACCGTCGCCATAGAGTTCAACAATGCCAGGGGCAGAGCCAAGCCGCTGCCTACAGCTTGATACTCTCCAAGGAAGAGTAAAGGGAAGGAATAAAGGGATTCAAATAGGAATAATCATTATCAGAAGCATACTATGCATCATTACTTGATCAACTAAAGGTAGAAGTTGCGGAAAAGCGGCCACATTTACAGAAAAAGAAAATCCTCTTTCATTATGCTTCACTAGCGCACATGCGCTTCTTCGCGCACTTCTTGAAGTCGTCGTGGCCTAACAAATAAGACGTCCGGTGCATTCGTGTTAAGCGATGCGATAATTTTGTTAATAGTAGTCAAAATTTAGGTAAACTAAGAAAAAAAAACTAAAACTAAACTACGCTCTTTTGACAGTTTTTATGCGAAAAATACTGGTGATAGGTACCACAAATGTTTCCGCATATTAACTCAATTTCGAATATTTTTGGAAATTGTACACTTTTAATGCGAAAAGACAAAATATGAACGTTCAAAAGGCGAAACGCTTAGCTGAATTACACAAATATTGTTTTCCGTTTGTATTGGGGTATATTTAATGGCGACCGAGTAGTGGCGGTATAACCATAATCCTGGCCAGTGGTCAGAGGAGGCTTCAGAGGCCTTGGGGTTCAAATAACCTCAAAAAGTCTGGTGCAGAAGGCAAGAGGAAACCACTGCAACTACTTTCCCAAGAAAATCGTCATGGAAGTAAACATTATATTTATATATATATTTATATTTATATATATATTTATATTTATATATATATTTATATTTATATATAGTATGTATATTTAGTTTATGTTTGAGAAACGATTTTCTTATATCCTGAATAATTACCTAAGTGAAATTCCTGATTAAAATAAAGAAACAAAATAATAATTAGATTTACACAACGCGCGATACGAAAAAAAAAACAATCAAAAGTTCAACGAACCTGAGAGTATTATTGGAACAAGTGCGTGTTGCGATACGAAGCTATATAGATGCAAAATATATTGTTAGAAAAATTTATATTTTTTTCATAGACGTAAGCCATGAAAACGGGACGCAGCTGTAAAAATAACGCACTCAAATACCGATGTGTTTAGTACCGAATGAACTCACGTAAAAAATTGCCGAGAACGTTTGTCGGGTAACAAACATGAAAAATCTTTGTTATTTCCAGACATATACACGGGGTAAATCAAAATCAATATTCCTTGAGAGGCCTGCTAACGGATGGAACGTGTTAGCTGCTGATATAAAAATATCTAAACCAGCCTTTCCCAAAATGGACGATAACGCCCCCTTGTGGGTGCTGCAGGCTTAATGGGGGGCGGTAATAGACCCAGATAAAAATGGGGGCGTAGTGTAGAGCCTTGGGAGGCGATTTGTAATTTCATCTAGGAGGACTCTTAGATACCAACTGAGCTCTCGCTATAGTGGTTTTTTAAGTAGGTAGAAAAAATGGGGGCGCTAAAAAATTATATATTCTCAAAGTGGGCAGTAGACAAAATAAGTTTGGGAGCCACTGATCTAAACAAACGTGATATGTAGATAAGCAGAGGAACAAGCCACGTAAATATTCGTGAAAGATTGTTTGAGATGAGACTGTGTTTCTGCCCACTGAGTTTCTCGCTGGATCTTCTCAGTGGGTCGGGTTTCCGATCCGGTGGTAGATTCTGCGAAGCACTGCTCTTGCTAGGTTCAGTGTTAGCATCACTCCGGTTTGAGCCCCGTGAGCTCACCTACTAGTTAAGGTTACGCTGCTGCAAGGCTAACAGCTTAGGAAGGAAAAAGGCGGTATTCATGTACGAACTAGAAGGCGTACCTGATTAGTGGTGAGGTCCCATTGGTCCGTCACAAAAGACCGTCTGCTGTACAAGAAGACCGGGACCTGGTGATCTTTAACGGGAGCCGGATCGCTGTTCACCCGGACCACGGTCAGGTGGGTCGTTGTCGTACCAACTGTTCAACAGAAATAAGAGAGAAATAAGAGACATACATTTTATGATTGTAACGGCCGTCTGGTGTAGTGGTAAGTGACATGGTCACTACACAAGGGGGTCGCGGGTTCGAATCCCGCCAAGGGAAGATATTTGTGTGATATAAATATAAAATATCTTTTCCAGGTTTATGGATGTATATTATATATATGTATGTGTATAATAAAAATCTTACATTTATTTCCGTTATCTGGTACTTGTAACAAAAGTTCTTTACGAACTTAGCACGGGACCAGTTAACGTGGTATGATTGTTAGTAAATATATATATGTATGTAATAAGACAAAAGATATTTTTTATAGGCATTATTACTTTAGAACTTTTTTATAAGTGAATCAATTTTGATGGTATTTTTTTAAACTGATGTTTCTCATGTTGTCCCAGTTATTTTTTTATCGAGATTGGACAGGTAGTTTTTTAGTTATTCTTTTTTTATTTTATTTATTGCTTAGATGGGTGGACGAGCTCACAGCCCACCTGGTGTTAAGTGGTTACTGGAGCCCATAGACATCTACAACGTAAATGCGCCACCCACCTTGAGATATACGTTCTAAGGTCTCAGTATAGTTACAACGGCTGCCCCATCCTTCAAACCGAAACGCATTATTACTTCACGGCAGAAATAGGCAGGGTGGTGGTACCTACCCGTGCGGACTCACAAGAGGTCCTACCACCAGTAATAAGTTTAGTATAGTTATTCTTAAGAATGCAATTGTTTTCGACTTCAAAATCTTGTATTATGTTACACGATGTTATTCGTTCATTGTGGATGTCGTTTATATTAGGTACTTTTATTCCCTACCTAATCGTCAGTAGCCTAAGGGACTATTCTAACTTCGCACCTGCCGGCAGGTGAGCTCGTGGGCTCAACTTGAAAGAATTGCTAACACTAGCCCTAGCAAGAGCAGTGCTTCGCTGAATCTCTCATACCCGATCCTGTAGACCGAATGGCAAACAGTCGACGCCGTCCAAAACACGTCATTACGGATCCTCCCGATCCATTAACGGTGCTTTTAGGTACCTCAAGCACCGGTCACCGTCCTCGTCGAACCCGTCGCTTGCGACGAAGGGCCCGGCAAGTGAATTAGCCCATAGACACAACCCACTGAGTTTCTCGCCGGATCTTCTCAGTGGGTCGCGTTTCCGATGCGGTGGTAGATACTGCGAAGCACTGCTCTTGCTAGGGTCAGTGTTAGCATCACTCCGGTTTGAGCCCCGTAAACTCACCTACTAGTTAAGGTTACGCTGAAATAACATCTCAAGGCTATCATCAGCTTAGGCAAAAAAAAAGATGAATCTACTACCGAATCGGAATCGCGACCCACTGAGAAGATCTGGCGAGAAACTCAGCGGGTTAATTAGGTACGTGTTTATTCATCACCATTAAAAGCATCTTGCTCATTATTTGGCTTCTGTTTTTTCGTATTTTCATTAGACGCAGTGCTGTTCGTTTTTGACGGCGGCAATTAATTAACAATTGAATGCATAATTAACTCTGCACTACCTTGAGGCATTAAGTCCGCCAATGTAAATTATTACTTTACTAACTATTATTTTGATTCAGGTTCATTTGATTTGGTTTCATTTTTGTTTGTTTTTTGTTTTTAGTCATTCTGATAAATTTTAATTTTAATTTTATTGTATTTTGATTTAGATGTTATGTAATTGTATGTGACATTTTATGGGCTTAAGTTGCCTGAAATAAACGCATTTCATTTCATTCATTACATTAAGTGTATAAAAAAATAAAATAACATCTGAAGTTTGTTTCATCTGTTGTAATTAATCTCTATCGAAAATCAGCTCATTACATAGAATCTGTAGAAAATAGATAAACGAATCTATTATAAACCTTAATATACACAACATAACATTGTAATCTCAGTCGATAAACTTGTTATCGTTGATTAGATAACGCAGTAACATAACTATGATAATGTAATAATAACTTTGTTGCATATGTATCACGAAAAACATTACATAACACGGTAGTAGGTAACACGGAGTAGGTACCACCACCCCGTCTATTTCTGCCGTGAAGCAGTAATGCGTTTCGGTTTGAAGGGTGGGGCAGCCGTTGTGACTATACTGAGACCTTAGAACTCATATCTAGGTATGGCGGACCCATAGGCGGGTGGCGGCATTCTTGTTGTAGATGTCTAAGGGCTCCGGTAACCACTTAACACCAGGAGGACGGTGAGCTTGTTCACCAATCTAAGCAATAATTTTTTTTATGTAAGCGTTTGCTTGAAGATCTGCTTTTGTTTACCGCACAAACAATGTTAAACATTTGTATTATGATAAAACAAATTATGAGGAAAATTAAAATAATATATCATATTTTCTCTCTTGTATTTTTGTAGATTTTGGTAAATTGTAGCCTAGACAAAATTGCTATAATAATACTTAACAGTTTTAAGGTTTAATCTCGCGTGTTTTATTGTCATTAATAATTAATATTTGTGTTGTTACAAATGCTTTACCGTTTTCGTGGTAGCGGACGACAATGACATTCAAATGTTTTTTTGTTAATTTTTTTTATGGATGGACGAGCCCACAGCCCACCTGGTGTTAAGTGGTTACTGGAGCCCATAGACGTCTACAACGTAAATGCGCCACCCACCTCGAGATATAATTTCTAAGATCTCAGTATAGTTACAACGTTTACCCCACCCTTCGAACCGAAACGCATTACTGCTTCACGGCGGAAATAGGCGGGGTGGTGGTACCTACCCGTGCGGACTCACAAGAGGTCCTACCACCAGTGAAATATACGTGAACGAGTATTATTAAAACAAATATGATTCATCTTAATACACGAATTTGAAAGGCATTGAAAACGAAACGAATTTGTATCTTAAGACAATTTGTATAAAGACGAAATTAATTACAAGCTTATCATATTATATTGAGGTATGGTAAAACGAAAAAAAAAATTACTCAATCTGCTCTACTTTTTTTAAATCATAGTAATTGATAATTGGAAGACTCTGGCTTGTTGAAGTCCAACCGGCTAAAACTGCCTGAGTAACTTGAAACCTTAAGTCGAAGTCAATCTAACACGCAGACGTGCATGGAATTTGCACGTGCAATTCGCCAACACATTTGCCAATTCGCCATCGCATTTGCCAACATCATAATGTTAGCTACATCTACCAAGGTAGATTATTAGGGCAAAGACCCCCACTCTATGCGATATAGCCTAAGCCAGCATTCGCATATATCAGTACATTGGCCACCCTGAGGAGACGCCATAATAATGTTTTAACATGAAATGAGCGATTTGAAACGGACAGGGATAATCTGTGGCTTAATTTGTTTATGAAAGTTCATCGACACGAAAGCCAGTAAACATCTTGTCTTTATACCACAGAAGATAAATCGTAAATTATGTTTTAAAATAGTTCTACAAAACACGGAAATGATCCGTAATGAGCTGAACAGGAAAGTGGGGGTGAGAAGATGGGGGCAGACTTCTGTCCGCCCCATAATTTTGCCAACTATTTGAGTACTAAACGAAAGGTTTTTTTTTTCTACCTAAGCTGATGATCTTGAGAGACCATATCAGCGTAGCCGGGCGAGTAGGTGAGCTCACGGGGCTCAAACCTGATGTTGTTGCTAACACGAACCCTAGCAAGAGCCGTGCTTCGCAGAATCTATCACCGGATCGGAAACGCGACCCACTGAGAAGATCACGAAAGGCAATTAACCAAACCAAAAAGCCAAGATGGAAACTAATGTTCGACTATTTTCAAATAAATAAATAAAAACTGACATTATTTCCTCATTCTTGCATGTAAATATGCATAGTAATTATAATATAGCGTACACAACAATGCGTAATAACTGGCAAACATTTTACAAGACGCGAACATGCGAGATAATAGAGAAGATTCGACTCGAACATTATCAGCCAACTGATGTGTTACGAAGCATAAATATAACGAAGTTTCGTTCTTGCTAAGGGCTCATTCACACGAATCGGTTAAAACGCGCGTTTAATATTTATTAGTATGATTAATATTGATTAGACAGACGAGCTTTTATTTTTATTGCTTAGATGGTTGGACGAGCTCACAGCCCACCTGGTGTTTAGTGGTTACTGGAACCCATAGACATCTACAACGTAAACTCGCCACCCACCTTGAGATATAAGTTCTAAGTTCTAAGTATAGTTACAACGCCTACCCCACCCTTCAAACCGAAACGCATTACTGCTTCACGGCAGAAATTGGCGGGGCGGTGGTACCTACCCGTGCGGACTCACAAGATCCTGCCATCAGTAAAACTCAGTATCTATTGGGATTATATATGTACGTCACAACATATATCTAGGGACAAGTTAACTATCAATTGTACTGAACAAAAGCTGTTTGTACTGAACAAACCGTGAAGCAGTAATGCGTTTCGGTTTGAAGGGTGGGGCAGCCGTTGTGACTATACTGAGACCTTAGAACTATATCTCAAGGTGTGTGGCGCATTTACGTTGTAGATGTCTATGGGCTCCAGTAACCACTTAACACCAGGAGGGCTGTGAGCTCGTCCACACATCTAAGCAATAAAAAAAAAAAAAAAACAGCTATCCCGCTCTTCAAACGCGAAAGGACCCTAGACGACATTAGAACAATAATTCGGAATGTGGATGTTGGAATCGACATTGCTTTGGGACTGCTTTAAATTTAGCTCATTCTTACGGCGATACAGGAATTAAAATAACGCGGAATTTTGCCGGATTACGTGGACAAAAATAAAAATTTATTACACGCTACACAATGTGCTTTCGTGTTCTCGGTGTTCGCACGTCATTTATGCCCATCGAATTGAACCCACTAAGACATGTGAACGGTCGAAGGTCACTTGAACGGTCGTTTGTACTATTGTTGTCTTATATGAGAACGGTCAATTCGTTCTTTTTCGTCTTTTTGTATGTCTGTCTTTTCAGAAGTCAAAAAATGTACTGCCGTGCCGCTGGCCACGTACGCCCCCGTTCCATTTATTTTCGAATTATTTTCAAATATCTGTCTTAGTCAGTCTATGTCTAGTCATTATAATTCTTATGTCCTGTCAAAGAGTTTGCACGCCACGACAACATGATTTTGGCATTTGCCTTTTTTTTTGAAGTGTAACTTCTTTAGAATCGTTGTGATTTCAAACTCGATGAAACGAAAAAATAAGTCCATGGAGACACAAACACATAACTGTATAGAATTCAGCCGGCGAGAGAATGAGATAGAACACATTAGACGTAAAGTTAAAATATCAATTCACAGAGGGCGCTATCTTATTCTATAAAATATGATTTACAATTATTTACTAATGACAAAATTTTCATATACTTTAGACATTTAGGATAATTGTATTTTAATTTTCGAAGGTTTCACTTCTACCACGTGTGAATTGCACACATGTTTTTTTTTACCTATGTTGATAGCCTTGAGAGGCTATTTCAGTTTCGCCCTAACGTGTAGGTGAGCTCACGGGGCTCAAACCGGAGTGTTGCTAACACTGACCCTAGCAAGAGCCGTGCTTCGCAGATTCTACCACCGGATCGGAAACCCGACCCACTCAGAAGATCCGGCGAGAAACTCAGTGGGCTGTGTCTGTGGGAGCACTTGCGTGAACGTTCCACATAGTACCACTAAGGCATAGCGACTGCTCTGCGTCAACCCTGTCCCGCCGTTTCAATAGCCCCGACTGGGCTCCGGCCCGGTCCGAGGTAGGGCGCCGGTTGTGAGCGGCAGGAGTTTTTAGTGAGGTTCAACTCCCACATACCCCACCTGCCGCGCGGGTGGGGATCCGGCGATTTTCTCCTGTGGAAAAAGGCATAGCGACGCGCGAAAATATTCCACTGAATAATACTAAAATTCGTAATCTAGATATTTAAAACAACTGGTGGCAGGACCTCTTGTGAATCCGCACGGGTCGGTACCACCGCCCTGCCTATTTCTGCGTGAAGCAGTAATGCGTTTCAGTTTGAAGGGTAACTATACTGAGACCTTAGAACCTATATCTCAGGGTTGGTGGCGCATTTACGTTGTAGATGTCCATGGGCTCCAGTAACCACTTAACACCAGGAGGGCTGTGAGCTCGTCCACCCACCTAAGCAATAAAAAAAATGCGTACTAAGCGCCGGTTAATAGCTTAGATCGGTGTAGTGAGTTTAAACTTTGCCAAGGCCCGATATATTAGATACGGGTCGCTAATTATTATTGTGTGCGTTACGTCTTGGTGGTGTCAATTTTAGCGAGTTTAATTATAGTGCTAACGTTGAACAAAGTTACTAAGCGGTAACACAGTCAAGTTACAAATCTTACTGTGGCGTAAGCTTTTTCTTGGGTAGGTTAGATTCTGCGTATCATCAAACTAATTATATGCATAGATACCTTGAAAATGTCACCGGCGCGATACAAGCTGATGTCAAACTGTAAAAGCATAGGTTCTGGTGTGTGAGACAAAAAGGTTGAGAGCCACTGATCCAGCGATATCGCGCGGTCTCGGGCTTATATTAAAATTTGATCTAATCGCAAATATCACATTTATATGGGACTAGCCATACTCGTCCACTTCGCTGGGCATTTAAAATTAACATTATTATTCACTGTTAATAGAAGTCGAAATTCGACTATAATTAATTGGAATTGTATAATAAGTTTGTAAACTATTATGATTGTATTTTATACTTCTATAATCACAAATTTCGGGCTACACTATAAAAAATATTAATAAAGACAAACAATATTTAATCTATTCTCAATTTGACCACAGACGTCAAGAACAAAAGTTTGACAATAAATAGTATGCATGCGTGTGTGCTTCAAATACATGGTATGTAGTGTGTGTAATGTTTTCTTTATTGATTTAATGTATTTTTATGCATTATTTAAAAAATAAATTGCACTTCTTTATATTCTCTATAAGTGTGGAAAATTTCATACTCCTCCGTCCGCGCAATTTTCGTAAAAAGGGATACAAAGTTTTTGCTTCACGTATTTATACATAGATAATATTAGTATAGAAGTATAGATTTATTGGCACGCACTTAAAATAATCAGAATGTCTGACTATATCTATTAATCGCACGTTCGACTACACAGCTCCACGCATTTCGTATTAGTCGAGTGAAGCCGTTCGCAACAGTGTGCCATAGCAACAAAACGACATTATCGTCTTTGCCTAGATTATATAGGACATTATCTTCAATATATTAAATCGTTATGTTTATTAATACCGGTTCGGTGGTGTGGGCAGTTGTGCACTATTCGTACGTGCGTGGGATGTTAATAAACTGATTTGCATGTATTATATTAAAATCGGTAGCTCTAGACTTTAGACGCGGCATAATGATGTACGTACTTAACAAATGTTCACGATTGACTTCCACGGTGAAGAAATAACATCGTGTAATAAAAATCAAACCCGCAAAATTATAATTTGCGTAATTGCTGGTGGTAGGACTTATTGTGAGTCCGCACGGGTAGGACCACCACCCTGACTATTTCTGACGTGAAGCAGTAATGCGTTTCGGTTTGAAGGGCGGGGCAACCGTTGTAACAATACTTGAGACCTTAGAACTTATATCTCAAGGTGGGTGGCGCATTTACGTTGTAGATGTCTATGGGCTCCAGTAACCACTTAACACCAGGTGGGCTGTGAGCTCGTCCACCCATCTAAGCAATAAAAAAAAAATATATATATATATATGTATATAATCACTCGTTGACTCGCGGTTTTGAAAATATCCGTTTGGCCTAGCATTAGTACCTAACAGAAATTTAGCAATTTTGCAAATTTCAATTTAACGAGACCCATTGAGAAGTTACTAGGATTCATTGAAAAGCTATAAAAATAAGCTATTGTTGCGGAAGCTTTTGAAACGAGCTTTGTTAGGAATATCTTTGAAGTATACAATAATATTGTTATTCAAACAATGTATTTTTTTTTTTCCTACCTATGCTGATAGCCTTGAGAGGCTATTTCAGCTTCACCCTAACGTGTGTAGGTGAGCTCACGGGGCTCAAACCGTGCCCACTATTTTTAATTCAAATTTATTAAAATTTATTTTCTATTTTTTAGTTGGATTTTCTATAAAAGCGTATTTTGTTAGTTTTTTTAAACTATTATTTACTTTATATTTTTTAGTTGAATTTAAATTTTTTCAATATTTTTTTTAAATATTGAATTGTCATCGGTCTTTAATAATCCAAATTCCGAGTTAATCCGACGTTTTGAAGGGGGTCAAAATCATGTTCAAAGATTCCGTTGCGTAAGGCAGTTAGTAATCTGTTCTATTCGAAGCAAGACAGCGAATTGATCACCTGAAGCGAACCTAGAGAAGCGATTTGCGATGAGCACATTAAGGACTCACCGGTCAGCGTGCACATTCTCCTGCAGTTGATGTCCTGCATGACCTGCCGCATCAGACAGCCGAGGTCCTTCGCGTCACCTGACGTCGACTGCTTCGACAACCACTCTGACTCCAACTCCATCGATAGCTACGGACCAACATAACATTAAAGATATCGATTGTGTTGTACGTGCAACGGTGCATGCGGCAGAGATGCGAATGTTGAGTGATGGTGAGTGGTTACCGTCGCCCATGGACTTCAGCAATGCCAGCGGCAGAGCCAAGCCGCTGCCTAACGCTTAATACTCTCCACAAGCCTCCTTTGAAGAAGGACATGTCATAGCGCTCGGGAAACACCGTGGAGGGGAGCTCATTCCAAAGCCGGATGGTACGTGGCAAAAAAAGACCTCTGGAAACGCACTGTCGATGAACGCAGCGGTTCCAGATTATATGGATGAACTCTGCTCCGATGGCGGGAGTTGCGATGATAAAAAGGAGATGAGGGGATCATTTCAAACAATTCCTCAGAGCACTCCCCACATAAGTGCTGTTATCACGCTTTAAACATTAAGCTGCCGACTCGAAAGCATTAGAATAAGCACATAAAAGTGGGCTTGGCCAATTTTGCGTACTTCTCTCGCTTAAGATGAAAAATATTCAATAATACGTTAAAATTTTATAAACGGTCTCGGTACCTATTTTTGAATCTGAGATGAGCCACTCAAATCGGGTCAATGTTATACACAGTATTAATACAAGCGACTCTTTGTCCGTTGCTAGTTCGTTTTGCTTCTGATTATGAAAAAAATAATAAGACATATCTTGTTACTTGGGTACTACTCTAAATTTTTTAGTAGGAACGTTAATTTTTAACATAGCTATGTATCAATAAAGGATTATTACTGGCAAGCCTACAGTGTTGGTACCGCCGCCCTACCTATTTCTGCCGTGAAGCAATAATGCGTTTCGGGTTTAAGAACGGGGCAGCCATTGTACTGTAAAACCATAGAACTCATGTCTTAAGGTAGATGGCGGCACTACGTTGTTGATGTCTATGGGCACCGGTAACCACTTAACACCAGATGGGCAGTGCTCGTTCACCTGTGAAAGCAATAACAAAATTTATGATCGTAACATTTCGAATCCCTGAAAACTGGTAATACGTAAACTCTATAATTTTAGCCGAATTTCGATTTTATCTTTTATGAGATCAATATAATCTGACGTCTCTACGTACGTTCTCTTTTTACGTCCCAATAGTCGTGTCTTATTTGAATTGGCATTAAACTCGTCGCCAACATTTAAGACTTGAAGTCCTTGATTTTGAAAATTTCCGCTGTTTGCGATCTTAGCGAATCTCAATTCTTTTTTTTCTACCTATTCTAGTAATTTCGAGAGCTTATACTAGATTTACCGAACTAGTAGGTGAGTGCACGGGGCTCTAACCTGACGAGGTTGCTAACACTAGCCCTAACAACAGCAGAATCTACCACCGGATCAGAAACGTGACCCACTGAGAAGATCCGGCGAGAAACTCAGTGGGCTGTGTCTGTAGGTTAATTTACTCGCCGAGCCCTTCGTCACAAGCCACGGGTTCGACGAGAACGATGACTGGTGCTTGATGTACCTAAAAGCACCGTTAATAGATCGGGAGGATCCGAGATGACGTGATCTAATTGCGACAAAGAAACAATACCATACTTACGAGGTACTCTGTGAGTTTTTTGACTAAGGGCTCAAGATGAACCGTCCTGGCCCACGCGTCGCACACGAAGCAAAGATTAAAATAATACGCGTTGCGGGCGTACTTCTTATTGTCGATCCTCACTGGGAAACCCAGGATCTTCGAACCGAGAAGGGTCCTGAAAGAAGGTTAATTTATCAGTCTTTATGAATATTAGAACTGCCTAACTAATGTTGACTTACGATGCAGAGGGCATATTGATGAAGTGGACTTCACAGTTTCACCCTCAATTGCATTAGTATATGCTAGGACTATGATTGGTTATTTTATTAGGGATTTTATGACCTGGTAACTAAGACCTCTAAGTCATGTCTTATTTTAATTTATATTCTTATTTTTATGAAAAATGATAATATGGAGTGAAGTGAAATGAAGATGATTAATTTGAGACATTAATCAATTGGGATAAGTAGTCAGCATTATAGACTTTATAATATAAAGTAGTAATACTCTTTAATTCAGCCGATACTATTTCATTTCACGATTATCCCTTCCCAGTGGAACTTGTGAGCATTTGTTTAGAAAAATTTGTTCAAATAGGACGGACGCAGCCGGATCAACGGGCGCACTAGGCAGTAGGTAAAAAAACTCGTTATACCGACGGAAGCATCTGTAATGTTGATGATGACTGATGATAATAGCTTATCCGGTTAACACAACAGAAGTACCTTTGGCCCCATAAACGTTACTCGTATAGTCTATTCGGTGTGAGTCAACTAGGATCAATTTCTCCATTGAAGTAATCGCGTTCTTATAAGTTGGTACTGAGCAGTTTTGGACAAACTGCTCTAAAGGAGGGTCATAACCTTGAGCAGCTAATGGTGACGGGCAACATAGAGGGCAAACGTCCCAGAGGACGTAGTTCCACGAGATGGTCGCACCAAATTCGAAGTGCAATCGTATGCAACGATGTTTGAACCCCGCAGACGGGTACCAATTTTTCTAATTAAATACGTACACAAAAATGTTCACGATTGACTTCCAGGGTGAAGGAATAACATCGTGTAATAAAAATCAAACCCGCAAAATTATAATTTGCGGAATCACTGGTGGTAGGACCTCTTGTGGTTCCGCACGGGTAGGTACCAGCACCGCGCCTATTTCTGCCGTGTAGCAGTAATGCGTTTCGGTTTGAAGGGTGGGGTAGCCCTTGTAACTATATTGAGACTTTAGAACTTCTATCTCAAGGTGTGTGGCGCATTTACGCTGTAGATGTCTATGGGTTCCAGTAACCACTTAACACCAGGTGGGCTGGTGAGCTCGTCCACACATCTCTGCAATAAAAAAAAATTATATATATTTTAATTTTTTGAATAATTCACATGCTGTGCAGATAAGAGCCGAGCGGAAATTAACAAAATAATTTATCATCATATAAAAACATCTGTTAATCAAATAACCTTCACAAACATCAAAAACCTGTGAAAGAATTAAATTAAATTTATTTTTAAGCTACACGGTCTTAAAACTACGTACATTAGAGGTATACCTAATGCGAATTTTTTAATGCACCGGACGTCTTATCCTTTAGGCCACGACGACTTCACAATATTAAAATTAATGTAAATATTTAAAGTCATAGTATAAAATTAGGCTTCAAAAAGCACGCCTTGATTATAATAATCCATTTTATGCCATCTAAGCGGTGTGATGTGTCTTAAATTGATTGGTCGGAGCCAAAATGCTGTATACTATCATATTATTATATTAAATCTCTCCCATTGCCAAGGTATCTGGTGTTTATTGAACTTTTATTTTTTTAAATGATAAATGAACTTGTTTTTTGAGAATGAAAGCCTATGCCACTCTTGGCCTTATAAATATTTCTTTACAAAAAGCTATCGGATGCATTAACAAAGACAGAGCAATGAACCTGCTTTCACATTTATTATACTGGTTTTAATATTGTTTACAAATTTTAAAATTGATAGCATGTTTTAATTTACAAATAGAGCAATAAACCTATTTATACAAAACAACTAATTATTTAATAAATAAAAATCTTTATTATAATATTTGTAAATTAATTAGCATCAAAATCATTCTACCAACTTATTAGTATTCTGTTTTAGGTTCGCATTTGCATTAGGTAGTTATTACCTGTTTATATATTTTTTATTGTATGTTTTTTAGAATTACCTATTTAAGTCTCTATCATAAAACGTCGTGAATATTTTAGATGACTATTTTATTCATTTTCTTATTGGAATCATTTCAAAAAACTCGCTTCTAAGATGTTTAATATGTTAAATATACGAAAAGATTCACTAATTATTTTGAATGAAAATATAAATTAGAATTAATATAAAAATATTAAATATTAAATATATTTGAATAATTATATTATGTATACATAATATTATTTTATATTAGTTAATCATTTATTAATGTAGTTATATCTATTTACAGAAATACACAAGTTTAAAGCCATTTGAAAGGCGTTTGTTTTTCGCGGGTTTTTTATATTTAAAACTTACACTGTTAGAGTGCATCGCTGAAGTTGAACCTTTGGTATGATGTAGTGGCTGACAGTATCGAAGATATCTTTCGAAATGTAATTTTCTGGCACTTGGCAAGTTATTTTGGGTCCAGCGGTGGGGTGAAATTCACACAGGAATATACAACGAATGGGCCCTTCTTGGCCACATCCTTCGTAATATTTCATATTCCCATCCATTTTGCACACACTAACACTTGATTAAGACATAATTTCTTACAAGCCAGGTTCTAACGAAAAGATTCACTAATTAATTTGACACACTAACACGATTTTAGAAACGTAAATAAAGAAGAGTAAACACAATCTACTCCTCACCGCGAATCGAATCAGACTATTTTCTTATTGGTTGGATTTTACGTTATATATGTATGTATACCTACTACCTACATAATCTATGAATTAGTTGGGGTTATTTCAGATTACTTCATTGACGTTATAAATGTCAAATTATATGTTGCCTAAAAAAAATATGCTACCAAAATCTTCAAAAGAAGCCTGCGATAGTATTTCGGAATTTTATTTTTCTCAGGTTTTACGTTCGATCATTTTTCATTTTTTTATACGGAGCGGAGTCCTGGACCCTTAATGCAGCTGATCGCAAATGCGTAGATGCTTTTGAAATGTGCTGGAAGAGAATGCTCCGAATATCTTGGACAACGAAAAGAACCAATAGAATAACTCAAGATCAAGACAAGAGTGTACATACTTGCGTTCGCCGTGCACTTGAGTACTTCGGTCATATTGCTCGGAAAATACCTGATAGCTTAAAGAGACTTTTTGCGACGGGGAAGATCGAGGGAAAGAGACTGCGACAAGGTGGTTCGTTCGATCAAATCCGCACCACTAGAAATTTCATTCCACGAAGCCCTTCACGAGACCAATAATCGGAAACGCTGGAAACACATAACATAAAATAAAATCCTTGCCTAACATGATGGTCAGGACCCTCAGCAGTGAAGAAACGACGTGAGGAGAAAGACAGTCGGTGAAGTAATGGTATTCAATCTGTCACTTATAAAATTTCACTTAACATCAAAATGATCATGAGATCGTTCACAATGCGCAAAAAAAATACGACTATTATTTCTCCCTATATGAGCTTTGCATATTTTTTTTATTACTTAGGTGGGTGTACGAGCTCACGGCCCACCTGGTATTAAGTGGTCACCGGAGCCCATAGACATCTGCAAAGTAGACTCACAACACGTCCTATCACCAGTAATTACGCAAATTAAAATTTTGCGGGTTTCATTTTAACTATACGATTTTATTCCTTCACCGCGGAAGTCAATAGTGAACATTTGTTAAGTAGGTACGTATTTCATTAGAAAAATTAGTACTTGTCAGCGGGATTCGAACACCGATGCATCGCTACATACGAATGCACCGGGCGCCCTCTTCTTTAGGCCACGCCGACTCAATTTAAAAACTTAACTCACAAGAACATAATATTATTATGTACATTTAATCTTTAAATTGGTAAGGTTTTTTACTTGGTAGTAAATGGTAGAATTATTAGAGAACACTTTTTACCAATGTAAACACTAAAATCTGATTTAATAAAAATACAGTTTGCAAATTTTTATATTAAGTGCAATTATTAAGTTTCTCAAATACCTACCTATTAAGTGTTTAATCTATGACAGTTTGTACAAGCAAGCATGAAATTTTATGCTCCTAATTTAATTCCTGGTTTTGTTTTATTCAAATTGTTATAAAAAAGAGTATCGGAGTTTCGGCAACCAACAATATTTATTACGGTGTTAAAATGGATGAAAATACTACCTTTAATGTTTTAGTAGGGGTTACTGGAAGTGTTGCAGCTATAAAGATACCGATTTTAATAAAATCCGTGTTGGAGTTACGCAGCGAGACTCGATATAATTTTAAGGTAAAGTGAAGGTAAAACAAAAAACAAAATTAACTTTAGAAACATTGGTACCTGTCTGTGAGGTTTGAACACCGGCATCACACTGCGGCTAGCCCAATCTTTAGGCCAGAATGCACTATGCTTCACAGTTTTCATAGCAGAAATGGGTAGAATTATGGTACCCACCTTGTCACATGACCCCCACCCCACCAGAGTTCTCTCAACAGTTTGGATCTTACAAAAGTATTAAGTAATAATTACAGGTACGACTAATAGTAACAGAACATGCAAAGCACTTCTTTGAGTGGACTGAAATGCCCTTGGATGTACTAAGATATGATGACTCTTCAGAATGGGTAACATGGAAAGGAAGAGGAGATCCAGTATTACATATAGAACTTGGAAAATGGGCCGACATAATGGTTATAGCACCAATGGATGCTAATACATTAGCAAAAATAGCATTGGTGTGTACATAGTGTTTTCATGACTTTAATTTCATGATAATTAAAAGCATACTTTTCAAACAATACAATAAGTTTTCAAAATCACAAATAATGTAGGTACTAATGTATAAAAAAAAATAGTGTTGAACAAAAAAATTTCATCTGAAGGCTGAAATCATTCAAGTATTTTAGTATAGTTACCATTTCATTTCTCAAATCCTCCAATGAATATTTCTGGCATATGCCAAGATAGTGCAATAAAGCATGTAAAAAAGTAATGGTTTTGGCTATTTCTCTATCTCTGGATATCATGGTACAGCCGCCTAGAATTGAGTGGTTATGTTAACCCGTAGCCCTCATAGTGTGAACGTCACCACCCACTCTGGGACCTGAGGTCAAAATCTCAGTTGTTTGATATTTCCTTTAGATGATTTATTATCGAGTATTGCCAGAACAGTTAATAAAACTCTACATAATAATATGTTTCAGGGCATGTGTGATAATTTAGTCACATGTACAGTAAGAGCATGGAACTTCTCCAAACCTCTGCTATTTTGTCCAGCAATGAATACTAGAATGTGGGACCATCCGATCACAGCCACTCACATTTCTACACTACGAGCATGGGGTTTTATTCAAATACCACCCATAACTAAAACTTTGATGTGCGGTGACACCGGTGTAGGTGCCATGGCAGAAGTAGAGGCAATTGTTGAAAAAATCAAATTAATAGCTGATATGAAAATGAATAGAACACAATAAGTAAATATTGGAATCTACTTTTGTAACTGATCTTAATTTATATATTTTTAATACAAATGTCGTTGTGAAGTCAATTTGGAAAAGTTTGTAAATGCACTGTTAAACACACAGCATACTTTTGCCCTCACTTTGACCAACAGCCTATGATACTGATGTAAGAATTTGGCATTGACAGTACAATTAAATAAATGATCGTTAACATCACCAGAGTGCTAATACTGTGATGCAGATAATTTGAAAACCGTTTAGTTTATTACACACTTATACATACGGATATTAAGACCTGAATCTATGATCTACATCTAAAAATATCTAAATATGGGCAAAGATGACTTCAATTGTTGTTTTAATATCCAGAAAAAGTAAGTAGTTTCTATAACATACAAATTTAAAAGTATTAATGATTTTTTTTATTTTTTTTATTTATTGCTTAGATGGGTGGACGACCTCACAGCCCACCTGATGTTAAGTGGTTACTGGAGCCCATAGACATCTACAACGTAAATGCGCCACCCACCTTGAGATATAAGTTGTAAGGTCTCAGTATAGTTACAACGGCTGTCCCACCCTTCAAACCGAAACGCATTACTGCTTCACGGCAGAAATAGGCAGGGCGGTGGTACCTACCCGCGCGGACTCACAACAGTTCCTACCACCAGTGATGCTCCAAGATAAGTGTGTTTAAAAATTTTTGTATACTTGTACATCAATGAAGATTTAAAAGTGTTGGTGATTGCTCTCTGTGTAACAACTGGACTGATTTGGAATTTTTATATAGAATGTCTGAGATAAAATTGAGTAAAGTGTTTAGGGAAATAATTATCTGATATGCAGAAAAGCATAACATATTTATTTAAATGTGAATGACACACAATGCCCGTCGACTCTGTTGCTTCTCAGGTCTTGAGTGGTTTTAATTTGATGTTTTTTTATTATCATCTCCACTAATGTGGACATTACATCACGACTAGCGTTATAGACTAATGTCTATAACGCTAGTCGTGATGTAATGTTACATTTTGTTTTGATGCAAGAACCGCAAAATGTCTGTGGGTGCATTATGTTTAACTTTGTTTAACTATTTTCACTTATTGACACAACCAGTACTAGTCTCGGGCATATTGCAATTCCATTGGTTATGTCTTTAATAAAATACTTTCTAATATTTAGTTGTTATATACAATTTTATTTGATGTTCTTCTTGTTATTTGCATTGTTAAACAAATGTCTTAAAATTGACATATTTTTTTTAAGTCAAATGTATGTAGTCAGTTGCAGTTTACTGGAGGTAGGACCTCTTGAGAGTGCGCGCGGGTAGGTACCACCACCCTGCCTATTTCTGCCGTGAAGCAGTGATGCGTTCCGGTTTGAAGTATGAGGCAGCCGTTGTAACTATACTTGAGACCTTAGAACTTATATCTCAAGGTGGGTGGCGCATTTACGTTGTGGATGTCTATGGGCTCCAGTAACCACTTAACACCAGGTGGGCTGTCAGCTCGTCAACCCAATTAATCAATAAAATAAAAAAGTCAATATGACTGCATATATGGCATATATTTAATATCGTATTAATGAATTATTGAGATGGTTATTGAAGTAAGGTTTGCGCTAACGCTTCTAGTCATCTTAGAGGTACTAAAAAAGAGTGAGCACGAATGACTATCGAAAAAGTATTCGTATCGCTATCGAGATAAAATATATTATATAGGATTAAAACAGCGCCCCTACCGGCCGTAAAAAGAATTAATTTCAGCGGCACGAATGAATTTGCTTTCGTTTCGCAATTGAGTTGTCACGTTCTCGAATCTGAAAACTTATAATCGAGAGCACGAAAAGTGTTTTGACATACGGTAACGTAAATCTCGAAGGCTGGCTGGCTATCGAGTACCTACTACTATGTAATGTAATGACGCATTTTCTTATCGAGGACTCTATAAATTTTCATTACGAATTCGATAGATTTTCGTGCTTAACGTACAGATTTTTTTTTATTTTTCATTTTTTTATTGCTTACATGGTTTGACGCGCTTGCAGCCCACCTGGTGTTAAGTGGTTACTGGACCCCATAGACATCTACAGCGTAAATGCGCCACCCACCTTGAGATATAAGTTCTAAGGTCTCAAGTACCTATAGTTACCCTCGTGCGTTCTGGTTTGAGCTGGTGTACGACTCACATTTTGACTTCATGTCAAATGTGGTTTCTACAGGTTCTGATAAACTATATGGGGCGTCAGCTCGTCTGCCCATACGCACAATAATAAAGCTTCGGGGTTTCTTGCGTGACGAGAGATCCGTTTCAGGAAACATTAGTAGAAAAATTAACATTATTATTTAGATAAAATTTCAAATGTAAAGTTACTACAGTGTTTATATTACTTTATTAAGTTTATTTTAAATTTTATTGTGATATATTTGAAATAAAATAACCTTTTATATTATTTATCGTATGATCGTTTATTTCATCACTGAATACTGTATCTACTAAAGCTAGCGTACATGCGAGTGAAACCCTTAATTGTTCGAAGACTGATTTTTCAATGGACATAATTATAGAGAGATAAAACATTCTAGAAAAGGATACAATGCGAACAAATAAAAGAAATAAATTTACATGAATAAAATGATAATAATTGTATGAATTATAATCGGTCGGATTACAATTTACTTAATGCCTATTGAAAAATCAGCGCTCCATCGAGTAAATCTCAGATACACGCAGCACATACAAATAACTATACAAAATGATAACCTTTACTTTTGTGTGTTCGTTTTCTAAATTATCGATACAGGACCGGTACTGCGGTTAAATAATAAACATTACAGATCCATTACCTTATATTCTGTATAAAATTAAGTATTTCTAAACGTATTTTTTTCGATAATTACAGATACGATTAGTGTTGGCCGAAAATAAATTTGACGTGAATCGATATTAAAAATAATCGATTAGCATGAGATTGCAAAAAAGGTTATACAAAAGATCATTGGAAAAAAAAGCACCAATACATTTTTGTGAAACGAATCTCGAAATAACTTTATTTTTTCAGTTAGGCGCGTCTGAATGTATTATGGTGACACCAACGAATCCCTTCCTTAAATTTTTAGATATATTAATTTCCTTAGTTTATTAATGAAACTTAATTAAATGAATAACTTTTTCAGGTATATGAATTTAAATAAACCCAGTCAATTAGAGCCCTCTTATCTAAAATACCTATTAACTGTTCATTAATTGATGTTATATTTTAAAAAAAACAATAATTACACACAATTTACGCATTGAAAATGTAATAACGTTTAAGAAAAAGGTGTCAAATTTAAAATTACTTTATTTAAAGGCAGGCGATATTTTGTGTTACTAGCTCGAAAAAATCTAAGGTGTTGTTACCTGTTGAGAGAAATTACTGTATTTACAATTGGGTGGATTAATTTTAAATTTGACACGGCTTTCAGATATTCATTAAAAAAAAACATATATTATTTACACAAAATTATCCGAGGTTTCAGATCATTACAAACAAATCTACAATGTTGACATAATATGAACAGAGATTAAATGCTAAATAATAAAAATAAATGCTTAGATATTTGTGCAAACTTATGTCTAGAACCGGAAAATCTTCCGCAAATAATTACTAAAATTTTTTCTAGGTAAATACTTAAATAACTCATATAAACAATTCGTATTGGAAACTAAATGAAAAATATTATTTTTATATAACCAGTACACACAATGAAATAATAATACAATAAATAATTCGTAAAAAATTTGTATGTATAAAAAATGCACTTCATAATTTGTTTAGCTCAACATTTTGCACGGCTTTTTGCGTATGGACCGGTAAAAAGTATAAAACCGTACATCGGGTAAACAATACTATTATAGGCACTCTTCCAGCGATTAATAATGTAATTAAAACTTCAGTGTAGAACTGCGACCAATTTAGTAATAAAAATTTTGGCAAAATATTTTAATTTCTTGGCAACATCGTGCATTTTTTAAATTTTCATAACAAACGGTTTTTTGTGGTTTGTTCATAAAGTGCCGAAAATGGGGTAGCAAAAGATTTCCAGCCATTAGATATTTAATTTACAGTGGAAATAATATAATTAATTCGATATATTATTACATTTAAACATTAGAGTGCCATATATTGTATAGTTTAACCCTGCTCGCAACTAGGATGGTGTCATGTACTCAGGAATAATTCATTATCTACGCGAGCTCAAAAACTAGGGTAGGGGTAGGGAGAGGCAGCCTAAATTTATAGAAACACCGCTCACATAATTAATGGGAACCTCCTAATTGAATTTTATTCATTCATTTAATTGCATTAACTCAACAGAAGAAGCGATATCATCACGCATATAGATTATGTTTCCCAATTCTCAATATGCACTAACATACATATATAAAACTCATCTATCACAAATAAATTTTATTACGAAAATTCGATAAATGTATATAATATATTTTATATAAGGCGATTAAGTTCATAGGCGGAAATTTACGGTAATTTAATTCCGATATAATTGAATCAAAATTGTCGACCTTATGCTGCAATGAAGTAAGATGTTAATAATCGCTTAATCTTTCTCTTTGGACTCAACCGGTTTCCGCCCATGAAACCAACGACGCATCTAATTTAAAAGTTAATATTATTTATTATTGTACTATAATATAAATGTAAAAAACGTATTGCAATATATTTAGAGACACCGTTAAATATTATTCTATAATATAATATAAAAAACACGTTTTCCCGAAAAACTTCTATAATTTGTGGTAGAAACTGTGCGTCTATGAAGGCCATTATTCTAGCGGGACTAACATACCGTCATTTTGCCATCGAAACATGGAGCATTGGCAGTTCAGATATTCAGAGCTTATATTGTCTTTTTATATACTATTCAAAGTGGAATCTCTTGGGGTAGACCACATTTTGTGGATACATAAGACATCATGGCGATACAGTGGGTGGTTTTCGTTTGATGATACCAACAACTGTTATCACTTATCGCACATACAGTGCTATAACCTCACTTATGCAAATTATGTAATTTTTCATGAGAAGCGTTTGGAAAATTCGACATATTAATACAATTACATAGTTCTTCTCGACTAAAGAAATAAAATGATAATATTTAAACTACAACTTTGAACGTTATTACAAAAAGCTAACTTTTTTTATTGATGGGTGGACGAGCTCACAGCCTACCTGGTGTTAAGTGGTCATTGGAGCCCATAGACATATACATTGTAAATGCGCCACCCACCTTGAGATATAAGTTCTAAGGACCTCTTGTGAGTCCGCGCGGGTAGGTACCACCACACTGCTTATTTCTGCCGTGAAGCAGTAATGTGTTTCGGTTTGAAGGGTAGGCTATACTGAACTAAACATATCAATAATTGCTATTAAAAAATGGATTTTCTCAAACTCTGTTCAGTTTTAATAAGAATCGCATAGGTGACATTATAGCTATGTATGTGCGTAATATGTTGATAACAGTTATATTGCCTAATAAATTAAGTGTTTAGAGCCGACAGACTAAAGCCATATCGATTTTCCATTTTCCACTACGAACTATTCTTGTATTTTTTTTACTAATTAGATTTTTATCTGGATTCTGCTCATCCACGCCATGTCTGATGAACAAAATTCCGGTCCTTTAAATACTAAGCTAAGCTAAGCTTCGTAAATTAATTTAAAAAACGTGTGTAAAGTTTTTTGTAGCAAAATACTGATCGCTGTCTAACGCGTGGTTTGGAATGGAAATGGGCGTATCAAATCTCAAAAGGTTACGTACGTATTTTGCACTATTCTCTTTTTGGTCTGGTTACACTCTCCGTTCAATCGAATACGATTTACGTGCTCAGACTTTTGAGGCAGTTTTAAAATAGGAATAAAAAATTGTGGGCGCATCGCTCAAACTACGGTTTCGTGTTGTTTGTCGAACATAGCTCGGGTGTACTTCGAGATAACTTCGTAAGTGGATTTGATGAGTTCGCAGCGCTCCTCTACCTCGCAATCGCTGGGCGCCACTCGGTACGAGGACCGCGACCGCCGCGCCGTGTTGCCAGCGTGGACAGAATCTACCATATTAGTAGAAAAATCACCGACGTCGTCCTCGATATTGTAAATCGCGATCGAATGTTTTTTGTGCACCATTTCGAGATCTTTGCGTTTTTTACATTGCGTGCTGTCATTGCTGCGCGCGTTGATCAACCTGACGGCATTTAGTACGTGCGAGTCCAGCGGTTGGCTGGAGGGGGGCTCGTATCATACGTCCAGTTCGTCGAGTCCTTTAGAGAGTCGGTGCGAGTTGATGCGGCGGCGATGCGAGCGCCGAACGGCGTCAGCCCGTCTGTACGGTTCGCTCCGAAGTCCGTGCAATATGTCCTCTAAAGCTCCGTTGTACACTTCGTCCTGGTGAAGCAGCTTCTTTTCGCCGACGGCTTGTGATTTCGTTTTTAATTCGTTGATCACAGCATCCTGCAGGGCGGTAAATACTAATATAAATATGTTTAAAAAAATTGTTAAAAATATGATCACTATGTGACACCAGATTAAATTATATCTTAATTCGGAAAATAATACTAGTTCCTAAATATCTTCACGCAATTACTGTTAAGAATAAAGTAAAGCCAATTCAATGACATACATATATACATTGATATAGGATACAATTTTATTTGTGTATTTGCTGGATAAGTACTTTGGCTAGCTTGATTTACCAAAATTATAATTATCATTACAATTAAATAGAAAGTTTTAGATTCAGCATCTTACATATTCATCTACTCTTATGTCAAGGTAAGAAAATCGACAATAGCACATTAAAAATATTCAACTGAAATAAGATTACCAAGCTGACATTGAAAAAATATAAAAAAAAATTAATTAACTTGCATTTTAGATTTTAGATTTGCATAGCAAGATGTTTTAATTTGCTCTGATAGACCAGCAATGTATGCCAAAAATAATTTAGAATGCATTGCTGGTTGACTTATTAGAGAGTAATATGAAAAACGTAGTGGCACCATTGTCGAACCTCACTAGAGACCTCATGAGCCTCATGAGAAGGTCAGGCAACAAACGCGTTAGCAAAATAAAATCACATCAACTCCAATTATAACTATAGATATACATACAATACATATCGACGCTTGAAAGGCAAACGTGACTAAGCGACAATGCGTGAACTTTACAGTAGACTAATTTAAAGTTGAAATATCTGAAAAAAAATCTATTTTAACGAATCTAGCTGTAGTAGAATCTAGCTAGTAGCTGTAGGATTGAAATGATTTTAATAGACCTAGAAATATTTTTTTTTTTGCGCATCGAATATGGTTATTGCCCATCATTTATGTATAAAGCAGTGATTGTCGCTTAGTCACGTTTGCCTTTCAAGCGTCGATATATAAACTACACGAAAATTTAAGCCACAAAGAAACGAATTTCCTATATTAAAAAAAAGCCATGCAAAAGTACAAATTTACAGAATTGTGCATTATTGAAATGTATTAAGTGAATATAATAGTACACGCGTTTCAATACCCCAGTTCCAAAAAGACATTCCTCAGGGACAGTGAAGTTTATTTCTAAATAAGAGACATTATTTATTCAGGTTGGAGATATAAAATCGCAAATATGGTTCGTGTATCAATGAATTAATGTTTCGAGACGATTGATTCGTTTTAATGTATTTATAATTTTTTTTGTATTGCTTAGATGGGTGGACGAGCTCACAGCCCACCTGCTGTTAAGTGGTTACTGGAGCCCATAGACATCTACAAAGTAAATGCGCCACCTTGAGATATAAGTTCTAAGGTCTCAGTATAGTTACAACGGCTGCCCCACCCTTCAAGCCGAAACGCATTACTGTTTCACGGCAGAAATAGGCGGGGCGGTGGTACCTACTCGTGAGGACTCACAAGAGGTCCTACCACCAGTAAAAGGAAGTCGAGGATTTTTTGGACGAAAACATACACGTATCCACGGAAGATTTATTTTATATGTTTATTTTAAGGAAAATTACCCTCAATACCATTTAATTACTGCACTCAAACGTTATTTCTCGCCAGTAAGAAATAATTACATTTCAATTAAGATTAAAGCATAAGCATGTTATAAGAATTAAAGTCTCAAAAAATGTGTGTCATGCGAAAAACGTTCATAACTATATGGTATTACAGAATAATTTCAAACGACCTTAAACTACTGGATCATTTAGCTCGTCGAAGCCTATCGGAACTGAGGTACCGATAATGTTATGAAAGACCACGACATTCCCTGTTAAGAATCCATGCGGTTGCAGCATTAAAAATACTCTCTTCAAAATACAAATAAAAAATATGTTTAATTTTACAAATACATTATACAAAATTAACTATTTACCGATTTGTCTGCATATATGTATATATTTTCTATCTTTTATCTGAAGTATGTATGGTAATAGTTCTTAAAAATAACATACCTAACACAGAACTAGAGAGATCAGTAACAAAAGCGCCTTTTTCCTTAAAGGAGTTAATAGAACGCTGACTGAGATGAGATCGAAAAAAAATCTAATATCGAAGAACGCAGATGAGATGACTTTAGATAAACATACATATTACAATCAAAGAAGAAGAAATAATGAATAATATGATCCATCATTCGTTAAAAGACATTTTATGGTATTATTTTCGAAATATTATTTAAATAATCAAACTATTAAAAAACATTTAAAGTTTTCAAAAATTGACCAAAGGCACAATAAAAATATTATATCGTACTCTTTTCCATACACGCAATGTAATTCAAAATCATTATTAAAACTATTTTTACGGTTAGTCTCGCAAAAGTAACCTGCAAGGTACAATGTTTAAATCAGCTGTCGTGCGCGGTCAATGACCTCGCGTGAGGTCTCACTTCACTCTGTGTGTTTACTTTCATTAGTTTATGATGAGTTAACTTATGTTCGTAGTATTATGAGTGCTTCAGCGATGTTTCTGTCACACTATTATAATCATGTATAATCTATAATATACATATACATATATTGTATATAATCAATATGAAATCTTCGAAGAAATATAGGTACTTATACGCATAGTAATTTTATGACGACACGTTTCTAAAAAAGTATATAAATGAAACAATTATTGCCGTACTTAATATACACAAAAGTAACTATTCTATCAATTGCTTATCATTATCTACTTTAATACAGATATAATTTATGATTTCTGAATAATCAAATTAACTATCAACCGAAACGGGAATGAACACTATGGTTTTATTAGTAAAGGTGTTTGTGTATCCGTGAAACATGCTTTGGACTGCGTGTGGGGTTACCAGGCTTCATAATTTTGATAGACGTACCGCGTCTCCCCGGATCATGCTCCTAGCTTGTGCTTCGATCATTAGTCACTTGTGGAAATTGATATTTTAATGAACTTAGTGTAGACAGCGCTTTTTAATAGCCCCCAATGTGTATGAAATTCTTCTTTGTTATAGTAATCTACTTCTATTATCACAGCTCTAGTAACATTTCAACAATCCTTCAATTAATTTAAAATTAGGTCATTTGAATTCTACTTTATATGTACTAAATCACTACCACAATTAAATAATTATTTAGTTATTGACAACACCGATCACCTACTTCTACCAATAAAGACTATTTTTAAAATCGATAGGAGCGCCATCTAGACCAAAATGTTCCCCACTTTGAACCTATATGATTAAGTGTTAGTACATAAAACACACGCAAACTCAGGTGAATAGGCCCCGTTTTCGTAAGAACTTATAACGACTTACTCCTAGTCTTGCTAGGCCGGGCCGTTCTTATACCGGCTCAATATTTTGTCTCAATTGAGACAAGTGTTGCTGCAATAGGCCCGCGTTCACCGTCGCGTAGTTAAACCTCTGTGAGAAATGGTCACGGTGTTACCATCACCTGCTACTTGATTTCTACTATTTGTATCATCTATTTAAAACATGGCCACACTGTTTTATGTTCTGTAATTACCCAACGTGATTTCTTGTGCAATAAGTCTTGTGTTTGATTTGAAACCGGTATAGTATTGTCTGTGTTAAAAAAAAAGAAAAATTACCTTTTGTAACTAAAGTGTTGCCACATTTTTTTTGTTTATTTATACCACAACCATGTCATATCAATGTATTTAGATGATGTTTACAAACCGTCACCGCAATGAAGCGAAGATGAAACTCTCACACCAAAGTTATATTTCACTGAAATGATGACGGACGAATCCGAAATCTTAATGCAATGTTAAATGCTTTAAATAACTGAGAACTGAAAAACATGAACCGATTTTCTGGAAACGTGACGAAGTGAAATATAAAATTCCAAAAAAGAATTAATTAGAAAATAAATAAAAAAAGAAGAAAACATTAGTGAAAAAATGTAAGTACAGCCTGCAGAACAGTAACGAGCGATGCCTAAAATAAAATAAATGCAACTAAAACCTGGTAACATTCGGCTTGGAAGCGTTAATTTTCGCGCGGGTAAGCTTTATTTACACCGTTCCACATCTTTACTTGGAAATTGTATGCAAAAAAAAATCAAGATATTTTTTCTTAGATTACAATTGACAAATTACTAATAAATGTTTTTGTAAAAGATGAATATTTAAAATCATTAAAAAAAAATAAGTAATTTAATTTAATTAAAGCATTCTTATTTCTTATTGACGCCGCTCCCAATATCACTGAAACTTAAATATGTCAATCTTTAAAAACAATTTAATACACCATCAGAACGACTTCCTTTTAACCGGTGGTGTTGTCAAAATAAAATTTTGTTTTCGGAATAAATGAATACGCTATAAACATTCAATATGAACCCAAACATTTTTATATATTCAAATACAATAACTACAAGTTTGGCAATGCGATTTTAAAAACATTTACCTCTGATATTCCAAGTAAAGATCTATATTTGACGCACATTAAAAATCTGTTATGCAATTATTAACGCACTACAGCATGTGAGTTCTATTTCGATATTGAACACGACCGACTTTGTCGTAGTCGCTAAAAAAAAAACGAGATATGCGTAGTTTTTGTGAACTGGACATTGGCAACACCGATTGAAATTTCCTGGCAACTTTTGCATTGAGGAATATGAATTCAAATATGGAACGGCCGCGTAGTCCAGCTCGCAGGCACGCGCACATCGGGCGCGCTCAGTGTTTGTGTAGGTACCTGTTGCTTTTTCTGGGCTTGCTTCGATTTGTTTGGATCGGCGTTGTCGGCCTGGGCGGCTTGTTCTAGCCGTCGGCGTTGCTCGTTCTCCGCGTCGGCTTGCTGAAATATCATAATAAAATGATGCATCGTATCCAACACTGACTGTTGTAACATACAAATGTATTTGGTAGCTTTAAATTTTTGTCAATTAGTTTACGGCCATCGGTAACTCGACCCTTCAGCCGACCCTTCAGCTTCAAATTAAACAATTATCACTTCATATCATTTTTCGTGTACATATATTTAATAATGTAACTATAGTGAGACTTTAGAACTCATATCTCAAGGCGGGTGGCGGCATTTACTTTGTAGATCTCTATGGGCATTAGCAATCACTTAACACCAGGTGGGCTGTGAGTTCGTCCAACCATCTAAGCAATAAAAAAAATTAAATGTTAAAACAAGATTTTTATAAATTCGACACTGGCAACACCGGTGTCGCAAGAAGCCAATTGCCATATTAAAAAAAGAAGTCAAAATAAGAATTACCTTGAACGCCCTCGTGAAACGAACGAGCAGCGAAAAGAAAGCGTTCGCGTCGCAGCCCCGGGGCGCCTCGCCGAAGTACTCCACGCACGACGCGAACGAGTCCTGAGCGACCAACAACAGAGAAACACCTTAGTCAGTCCGTACGTAAGTACACGTAACAACTCAACGAGTTTTTTTTTAAATAAATTTTACTGGTACTCGACGTGTTCGTGCTTGACACGTACAGATTATCTACACATTAATACGTAAAGAAAAAACTTTGTACTTTTTACGAAAATTGCGCGGACGAAGGACTATGAAATTTCTCACACTTTTAAAGAATACAGAGGAGTGCAGAATAAGCTAATATATATTTTTTAAATTATACAATAAAAATACATAAAATCAATAAATAAAAAAATAAACAGACTACCATATATTTGACACACACAAGCACATATACTCTTTTATTTATTGTTATAGTCTGTGGTCAAATTGAGAATAGATTAATATTATTTGTCTATAGTACAGTCTTGGCGCAATCTGTGATTATAGAAGTAAGTCTTTGACAATAGAATCATAATAACGTTTAAACTTGTAATTTAAATAGTTAAGGTCCAATTTCAACTACTGGGGGACCACTAGTAAATACAAATAGGTAAAGGATTAATATTGAGTATCATTTTAACATTCTCATTGTCAATGTTTTTTTTTAATGTCACGTCTATCGCCTGTATCGTATCTCGCCGGCTGAATCCTATACATTTATGTGTTTGTGTCTCTATGGACTTATTTTTTCGTTTCATCGAACTCAAACTTGAAATCATAACGATTCTAAAGAGGTTTCACTTCGAAAAAGGTATAATAATATGATAGTGGTGTTGTAACGGATCGGCACGTGCCTGCGCGTGCTTGGTCTCGGCGCGCAGCCTCCGCAGCTTGTCGGCGGCGTTGTTGAGGAAGTCCCGCAGCACGTGCCCGTGCGCGCGCTCGCACTCGCGCCGCACCGCCTCCATGCCGCGCTCCAGCTCGCACACGTCCCCCACCACGTTCTCCAGCGACACTGGAACGTGGAGTGCCCGTTTTTGTACGTGCGTACCAAACTTGCGAGTAAACAAGCTCACAGACCACACACACACACACAGTCTAATGGTAGGCAGCGGTTTGGCTCTGCCCCTGGCATTGCCTGACGTCCACGAGCGACGGTGACCACTTTACTGGTGGTAGGACCTCTTGTGAGTCCGCACGGGTAGGCACCACCACCCTCCCTGTTTCTGCCGTGAAGCAGTAATGCGTTTCGGTTTGAAGGGTGGGGCAGCCGTTGTAACTATACTGAGACCTTGCATGGTACTAACCTTGGGCCGCTTTATCGATGTACAGCAACTCAGTGTCGAAGTTCATCAGTTCCGGGAAGTTCTGTCTCACGGTCGCCACGATGTAGTGCAGCAACGATATCCTCTTGTCCGTGGATTTCGTATCCATCAAAGTGTCCAGGGACTGCAGCTTGAAGCCGTAGGCGGGGCCGCGTTTGCTGCTGTTCAAATAGTTGCCGAACGCCAAGATGATTTCTAGGACGTTCCTCAGCTTCTGTGAGGACTTGACCGACGACGAGCCGGATATGATCGCGTGGATCTGGGGCGTGATCAGGTGGATGTTGTCGAAGAAGTTACCCATGTAGCTCATTATCGAGAGCTTCGCGGATATGCGCTCGACCTTAGCCAGCTGCATCAAGAACTTGTCTTCCTCGGTCAGCAAGTTGATGTTCTTCTTCTCGGCTACGTATTCCTTGTACGCCTTCTGTTCGGCCTCGGTGGGGACCATGCGCTGCAATATCTCGACGCTCTCCAGCGGGAGCTGTTTCAAGTCGAGGTTGTTGACAGCCGATATTACTCTCTCGACTGGGATGTCGAGTTTCCTTCTGGAAATCGCTGTAACAGAGGATTCGAATTCGCATATCTCAACAATTTGAGAGGCTATTTCAGCTTCTCCTTGACATGTAGGTGAGCTCACAGGGCTCAAACCGGGAGTGTTGCTAACACTGGCCCTAGTAAGAGTCGTGCTTCGCAAAATCTACCACCGGATCGGAATCGCGACCCACTGAGAAGTTTTTTTTATTGCTTAAATGGGTGGACGAGCTCACAGCCCATCTGGTGTTAAGTGGTTACTCGAGCCCATAGACAACTACAACGTAAATGCGCCACCCACCTTGAGATATAAGTTCTAAGGTCTCAGTATAGTTACAACGGCTGCCCTGCCCTTCAAACCGAAACGCATTACTGCTTCACGGTGGAAATAGACAGGGTGGGTGGTACCTACCCGTGCGGACTCACAAGAGGTCCTACCACCAGTAAATCGGGCGAGAAACTCTGTGGGCTGTGTCTGTGGGTTAATTTACGGACGGTGACCGGTGTTTGAGGTACCTAAAACCTTACCACCTATCCATACTGTTGATGTATTATGTGTATGTAAGTATATTAGTATGTATTGTATGTGAGTATGTATATTGTAGTAAACAGTATATATTTTATTTACTGTATGTATATATTTTATTTACTGTATGTATATATTTTCTATAATAATGTATTATCTATAGTACACCGCAATATACCTGCTATATTTTTACATTTTCCAGAATTTCTGTAAATTAAACGGTTGTCTGGACGAGATCGTTTTTAGCGATAAGACCGCCTATTGTATAAATGTATCATGATTGTTTTTTGAATGTAAATTGTGTTTTGGTGTGCAATGAAGTGTACTCATTTTTTTTATTTTTTTTTATTATTGCCCTTGTAGGCAGACGAGCATACGGCTCTACTGACGGTGAGTGGTTACCGTCGCCCATGGACTTCAGCAATGCCAGGGGCAGAGCCAAGCCGCTGCCTACCGCTTAATACTCTCCACAAGCCTCGTTTGAAGAAGGACATGTCATAGCGCTCGGGAAACACCGTGGAGGGGAGCTCATTGCATAGCCGGATGGTACGTGGCAAAAAAGACCTCTGGAAACGCACTGTGGATGACCGCAGTGGCTCTCTCTCTCTAAAAGAGTGGGGGGTGGGTGGGACGTACCAATATTCCGGAGCCTGGTGTGTTCGAGCAGCGAGAGCGTGTCCGGCCTGCGGAAGCGCTTGCTGGGGAAGGAGGCGAGCGAGTCCGTGTCGGCGAGCAGCGCGGGCCCGGCGCCCCCTAGCCGGAACCTCTCCTCGAACTCGGCGAAGTTGATGCGGCGCCGCGGACGCTCCTCGTCCAGCTCGTTGAAGATCGTGCCGCGGACCTATACGCCGGGACAACACGCGTCACACGAAAGCCGCAATTGCACGTATGTACTTTTTTTTTTAAAGCTATTTTATGACCCGGTAACTAAGACCTTTAGGTCAAGTCTTATTTTAATTTTAATGAAAACTTTTTTTATAAGAAAAATGATATTATGGAACGAAATGAAGTTGATTAATAAGAAACATGATATGAAAATGAAATGAGATGATATGGGATGAAATATAATCTCAGTAAAATGGTGGTCATTTACTGAGACTTTTTCAGTAGACTTTTTGGAGGATCCCGAGAAGTTACGTCTCGTGGTTTTGTTTAATATTCCCACATTTGTGCACTTTCACAGATACTAAACAATTAATAAACCACCGCTATTACGCATTTAAACATGAAGAAACACTAAATAGACAATAACACAAATCACACAACAACACTTCTCGCGTTCCCGCCAAAAAGTCCCGTACTTACTGCACTTCGATTAGTACAACTCACCTGATTAGGTTTCAGTGCGACCCAGTTCAATGTAGGCAATTTATATTTAGTGTCCACCTTCCTCTTGATGGTCATCGCGTCGGTGTGGTGCGGAGGGGCCATGAGTCCAGGGGCCGGGGGCGCGGGGGGTGGCGGAACGGAACTTATCAGGGGAGGGGGCGGCGGCGGGGGCGGGCACGGGGCCGCGGGCGGGGGCGCGGGCGCGGGTGGGGGGCGGCGGTGGGGGACTGGGTTTGTGGTCGCCGTTGGGCAGGGAGGGCGCCGGCGGGGGGGGAGGTGGGGACACGTGGCCGTTACTAATGCCGTTGCACATCGCGTGTGACGATATAGCACCCACTGTCGAACGGTTATTTAGGTTAATCTAAATTATTGAGCGAGTTAAAAGTTAAATGATCATCATATTTAAAAGAAATACAATCAAAATAAAGAACAATTCATTTTTTCATTGTTATTGGATGAGTAGACAAGCTAAGGGGCCATCCAGGGTTATGTTTTTTTTATTTTTATTGCTTAGATGGGTGGACGAGCTCACAGCCCACCTGGTGATAAGCGGTTACTGGAGCCCATAGATATCTAGAACGTAAATGCGCCACCCACCTTGAGATATAAGTTCTAAGGTCTCAAGTATAGTTACAACGGCTGCCCCACCCTTCAAACCGAAACGCATTACTACTTCACGGCAGAAATAGGCAGGGTGGTGGTACCTACCCGCGCGGACTCACGAGAGGTCCTACCACCAGTAAGGTCAAGGTAACATGAGGTCGAAGTTGTCGTATATAACGGCTGGCCTCCCTTCCTGTGTGGGTTCGCAACGCGCTTCAAGTTAAGTAGACTCACTGGAGGCTCCTCGAGGTAGCGACTTGGTGAGCGACTCGAGTTCCTGCACCTTGGACTCCAGCATCGACTGTCTGTTCCGAGAGTCCTGCTGGGCTCTCCTCAACGTGGACACCTGGAGGGCGCGGTCAGAGGACGTTAATCATAATCAGGCTGTTAGCCGGCGGAGACATGTATGGGAGTCATCAGCTCTATAATGCGAATCTCTTTCCAGCCAATAACGATTAGAATATTTTTATCACAAAAACATATTTTTGAAGTCATAAATACAACGGACGAAGGTATTCAATCAAAACCATGTCGAGGGTTAAATGAAATGCTATTTAGTTAAAGCGATATTTTTGCAACTTCACAGGAGCCATTTAAAGTTTGGAGGAGAGCTATTCAAAGTTTAAAATTTGGAAAAAAAAATATATATATCAACAAAACTTCTTCTGCTTTTTTCAATGAACACAATTGAAGTTCAATTAAAAACATCGAACTGTTGATGCTGCTAATACCAAATAAAACGAACCTTTATTTAACAAAATTAAATGTCGTGTATTATACGAAATGCCGCTTAAACCAAATAGCGCTTCACCTCTCGATATATATTTTAAAAAGATGTGTGGTGTCGTGGGACACCGGATAAGAACGAAGTTCCTTATTATAAAAATATTAATTTCAAGTTCTATTTGAGGTATAAAGAAAATAATTATTCGGGTATACATTTTTATCATGATTTTTTTATTGATAAAAACAAAAATAATCCCAAGGGTCAACCACTCCGCAGTGCAATGGAACAGCCTCGCCCTGGGGGAACCGCCCGCATGATCACGGTATCCCCTACGCCAGGTAAGTATGATTTAGCAAGAGAAATACAAGAACGTCTATCAACTGTCAATTTACGTGCAGCGACATCTGTTGATAACAAACTAAATAGAAAATATCTTACGTTACGGACGTTTTTTCCCGGTTAGGGTACCCCTCCGCATCGTCCCATAAGGAACTTCGTTCCAATAAAAGCAATGTAATTTATGAGGACTAGAAAAATATTTTGCTCTAATTTAATTAATCCAGTTAGATCTAATTAATCAATACCGGTGCGCGGACTAAAGTTAAAAAAAAGGAGTTATTTATCACCTCTTCGACAACCTGCCTCCTGGCTTCGGCGAGCTGGTCTCGTTCGTGCTTCACCTGCGCCAGCTCGGCCTCCAGTGTCGCCAGCTTAGCAATGGCCTCCCGCTCCAGCGCCGCCATCCGCTCGTGAGCCTGTTCCAACCACCAAAGCTAACATTACCTACTTACGTAAATGCCGTCACCCTCCTTGAGACATCAGTAGGTAGGTTTGACCTAAAGGTCCAGATAGTAGGCCACAAGCTCAAAAAAAAAAAGAGTTCTAAGGTACTATTTTACTGAGATTATATTTCGTCCCATATCATATCATCTCATTTCATTTGATTTCATCCCAGTTGATTAATATCTTAAATTAATCTTTCATTTCATTTCATAAAAATAAGAATATAAATAAAAATAAGACAGTTCTAAGTTCTAAGGTCTCAGTATAGTTATAACGGCTGCCCCACCCTTAAAACCGAAACGCATTACTGATTCACACAGAAATAGGCAGGGCGGTGGTACCTACCCGTGCGGACTCACAAGAGGTCCTACCACCAGTGAATAATTAAATAAATAAATCCTTACGTGTCCTAATTCATCCTCCAGTTCGTTGACCTTCTCGAGGGCGGCAGTTTTGGTCTCGCTGTCCTCCATGAGGGCGGCGACATCAAACACGTTATCTAGATACGCCGAGATTTGAACCTACGAAACGAATTACTTTTTTTTTTTTTTCTATTTCTCCTGCTTAACCCTACTAGGTGGGATCGGCACAGCGAATTTTTCTCTTCCATTCTGTTCTATCAACCGTCATCTCAACACTCACTCCTCTCTCCTTCATATCATCATTCACAGACTCCATCCATGTCTTCTTCGGTCGACCTCTTCCCCCTCTACCTTGCACTATCATTTCCATACATCTTCTAGTCACATGCATATTTTTTTTTGTTTTTTAATATAAAATGGCGTGTTTTGATAACGAATTCCGAAAACAAAGACAGACGGACAGAGCTAGTGATTGTAAAACTGAAAGTGATAACAAATACGTAATGTAAAATTCGCATTTAACTAATGTTCGTCAGTTGTCCGCAGTGTAAGACAAATAAAAAAGTAATTGTAACACGGGGTCAACGTCCTTAATAGAGCGTGGCTTTGCATTACATTGCGGGTTCACGAAATACGAACTTGCGATAACAACATAAACATATGTTTCGTGGAGTTAAATAACCTAATATTGTTTTCCATTCATTTCAAGCCTAGTAGTTATTTACTATAATTTCGGCTTCTAGAACCGTCTCTACAGCGTGTAATTACTATTTACAAAATCAAATATTTCCGTCCTTAATATGCATTATAAATAATGAAACGAAGCAATACAATGAATTTTAAAAGTGACACTATTAAGTTCAGCACAGTGACTACAGGCTACATCTGATACCCATAGGAAGCTGCACTCACAAATTTCCTTGAACACGCAAGCGAAGCCGCGGGTACCAACTCGTATCACTACAATCTTAAAATTAGATTAAACAGCTTCATGGTTCATTCGATGACACCCCCCCCCCAACCTACACGCCCCAGTCCCCCCCGCCCCCCTACCCCCACAAACCTGTAGGTCGTCGCTCTCGCACAGCCTCAGCCTCTCCAGATAGTCGTCGAGCTTGAGCGCGGTAAACTCATACTGTAGATGCACTCTGAAATTCATATCCTCGACTGAGTGCACGATAATGTTCACGAACTGCATGCACGCGACCTGCGGACGTTGAACGACGGTGATTAGGCGGTTCGATTTAAAACGATTACATCTGAAAAAAAAAATCGTTCTTTGTCCTAACGTTTATACTAGGTTTTTCCGGTTAATTATTCACAAAAACGAAAATAAAATACCTTTTTTTGGTATAAAGTTTGCTTTCGTGATAGTTATAGTAATAATACTATTTTTTTATTATATAAATTATAATAAATTTTAATTCTTTCAAAAAAACCGCGCTGTGAGAGTGATGTGTTTACGTTTACACAGTGCCACTAGATGGCACTCGATTCATAAACAACGATCAGGTGTTTTGTATGAGCCCAGAAAAACTCAAAATGTCACGAAAGTGTAAATACGTGAAATTTGGTGTTGACCCGTGTTATCATCTCGCAAACGGGACAATCGCATTTACATAGCACGGCAGTCGCGAACGTCAAGCCCACGCGTGGGTAAATGTCTTCGGACAATAAGTTCTCGTATCGAGCAATGCGATTGTGCCCATGTTCAAATCCCACAATTCCCGCAGGCAGATACCGATTTTTTCTAATCGAAATTGGACACGAACGACTTCGACGGTGAAAGACTAATACCATGTATTAAAATTCTAAAATTATAGTAACATAAAATTTGGGTAATTCCTGGTGGTACGGTATTTTTTGCGCACCCACACGGCATAACCATCAGCATACCAATATCCTAGGATAACGGACCATAATAACTTTAATTTTAAGTTCAATTTCGTTTGACCCTCACCATAAATTCAATGTGAAACGCATCGTAATTCATGAAGTACTCCATGAGCGTGTGAAACCTCCTGGGCTCCCCCATAACTTCCTTAAAGTTATCGAAAGCGGACAGTATGATCTGGTGACCGCCCTTCACTAGGCAGATGGCCGCCAGCAGTTCCAGCACCAAGGCTTTGGTCCGCAGCGAGTGATGGACCAGGGAGAGGGCGATGCTGTTTATCGCTTCTCTGTGTTGGATCACCATATTGAAGCCATACTGGAAAATAAAAAAAAACAATAAAGTACTAGCTGACCCGGCAGACTTCGTAGTGCCTCAATGGATAAATAAAAGATCTAAGCTTTTGTATGAAATAAACTTAAAACAAACAAAAGGAATCTGTCCGACGGGGGACACGTCAAAGGAAAAACAAAATTGTTATTTTCATTTAATTCCGAGCATTTTCATATTTATCTACCTTTTAAACATTCTCTGGACTTCGACAAATAATTCAAGACCAAAATTAGCCAAATCGGTCCAGCCGTTCTCGAGTTTTAGCGAGACTAACGAACAGCAATTCATTTTTTATATGTAGATACATATATTGTGGACAAACCACACCTGACCGACTGGTGGTGGCAGTAGTAGTGTCTCTGACTGCGGGGCGGAGGATCGTGGATTCGATTCCCACATCAGGCAATCGTATGATGAACAGATTCGGTCCCAGATTTTATTATTACTATTTGGTCAAAACCAAGTTTTTCTGTAGCATGGAAACTGGAGACTAATATACTTGCATAGGTTTACAATAGCTTTGCTGCCCACTACTGGGTACAGGCCTGCCCTTTTTATGCCACAATGTTCGATCGCCGGTCATTCTTATCCACGTCTGCCGTGGTACGACCTGACTATGCCATCGGTCCACATATACTAAGCACTCAGAGCAAAGAAACCCGTTCGTTATAATTTATTGTTGGTTGAGCCATTTTGTAAATCGGCACCGGTCCTCAATATTTTGGACGCGAGTCGGTCATTCGTTCCGGTTTCAAGGGGCCAGTTATTCGTTAAACCAATTGAGATTCCGACCTTATGTGTCAAGGTGGGTGGAAGCATTCACGTAAGAGGACATTAAGCTTATAGGGTTATTTACATAAATATTATTGTAAATAGACATGCTTTAACAAAAACCGACTTCAAATAGAAAAAAAAGACATTCCAAAACAAATTAATATACACTAAAAACAATAATTATCGAAATCGGTTGGCGTAATATTGAGTTATTGAGTTATTCATCTATTTGTCGCGCACGTACTTAATGCAAATTTAAGAATTTTATGGTTTTCTCATGAATATTACCATTATCAGAACTGGACTAAATTGTAATGGGACCACACGGGAAGCGTCAGCTTTCTAATAAAAAGAGAATCATCAAAATCGATTTACCCAGTCAAAAATGATGAGGTAAAAAACATAACAGTCGAATTGAGAACCTCCTCCTTTTTTGAAGTCGGTTAAAAATCAATGCAGCTTGGTTAATATGATCGGCTATAGTGTATGTTTGTAGTGTAGTGCGATAATCGAATACAATTAAGAGATTTTGAGTTTAGTATCGAAAATAGCGGCGCTGTTAGAGCACCTCGCAAAACACGTTCTAAATTCGTTTTAAAGCGACTTCATAATCACTATCAACAATCGGCGTGCTCGTTTTTCTTTCGCATGCGCATGCTTCTTGTGTCGTTGACGTTTCGAAAACGGTACAAATCGTGATCTTTTGCCTTCATTACAATCTAAATCACCTTATTATTCATAATGGCCCTCATGCACATGATGCAGACGTGTATGTCGTCCGTGGAAGCCCCCATATTGAGTCTGGCCGCGTGCCTCGTCCTCCGCCTGGCGACGGCGGGGCTGGCCGCGCCCTCGATTTCCGAGTCGGCGCTTCGGGCTCTCCTCCTCCAAGTGGAGTTCAAAGTGGAACCCGCCTCTGTGGGTCCGCTGCATTCCGATGTTGTTGTGTTTACTGTCGAGAAACGATATAATCTTAAAGATGTTTGTTGCTTTTATACGGGGCTTATGCGGCTCACTTGGTCTTAAATGGCAGCTTAAATATATAAATGTCTATTAACATTAGTTAAAGTAATTTACGCGTTTTTAAAACGCACTAAGCACTACAATTTAATAAGTCTTTCTCCGCATCGTCTGCCATTATCAAATTTAAAGATACGTATATTCGTTATATCGGAGAAGATGGCAATAAAGATAATCAAGTGAGGGGCCATCGAGTTTCTGGCCGAATTTTCTCAGTAGCAGATTCTGCGAAACACTACCCTTGCTGAGGCTGGTGTTAGCAAATTCTCTCAGGTCGAGCCCGTGAGCTCACCTACCTGTCGAATAGCCCCTAAGACTACCAGTAGATTGGTGGGGGAAAAAAAAACATCTATTTTAATTCATTTATTACAAACGAATTCACGACCCGCTGTTTAGTAGTTTTCAGAACCCGTAGACATCCCGACGTGTATACCGCCTCGCACCATATACACGACCAGCAGGAATAGGCAGTGTGCAGTATGAACCTGTATGGATTCCTGTTCACTACTTACTTTGATTGATTCCATCGCTGGACTGGCTCCTGGCGAGAGCTATCCTCTGCTCGTGCCTCATCATGCTTAGCCTGAAGCTAAGGTAGTCTATCAGCACATCCAATCCTTGGTTCTGTTCGTTGAGGAACTCTCGCACCCATCTGAAAAAGTATCATCGCGTTTTAGAGTTCTTTAATTAGCTTTTGAAGTTTTTGCGGTCGATTTCTGTCTTAAATATATTGATTATAGTTGTTTGGTTATAGTTGTAGGTACTCTAGCATTTCTCAACCATATCATTTTTTGCTGACACAGGAAGAACTCGTCAAATATTGACAGCCTAGAAACGATCGCCTGTCTGACGAAAAAGAACCTTGTCAATGGGGACATATGAGCACTAGTAGATTGGTCAGGAACGATTCAAGATAAGGGTGAAATTGTGGGTATTTTCATCAGGAAGTAATTATTACCGTCTTTATGGATGTTTGCAACGCCGATGACATAGCTAAGCCGAGAAGGACACATTACACCTCCAAGAAAAATCGTGGAAATAAAAACACCCTTTCTTTTTTTTTTTTTTTCGGGTAGAGGGCCGAACCTCCTGCGAGGTCCCCGCGCAAAAGGGGCGCGCGGGGTATGTGAGACTCAACGATCTGCATGGTGTTGTGAGCAGACCGCGGGCCCAAGGATTTTAGGACCCACCCACTAAACGACTCCCCTGCACTCTTACACCCGACGTCCGATCCCCTCCGAGGTCAGAACCCGGATGAGGTAGGGGGGCTACCGCGGTCAACACTACAACCAGACGGCGCGGCTCACCCCAAGGACGCCCAGCCGACGGAGCCTTCGAGGCGAATCGAAGGCTCTGAAACGTCGGCCGTCTCGGTACGGCAGCCCGTCGGGCCGCCCAGACGGTGCCGCTGGTGTCCCGGAATACCCCGCTGGACCAGAACCAGCCTGCCGGGTCGGGACGCGATACACCGTCGACCGGTCGCTCTAATCACTCCACGGCAGCGCGCTAGAGTGCTGGTAGCGCGCCGCGCGGCCTCACCCCCTCAGGTCGCCCCTTGACCTTCACCGGGGGGAGGCCGCCACCTACAGGGAAATAAAAACACCCTGCTTATTCAAAGAGCCTGGCAACCCCCTTGGTTAGTTAGTAGGGTAGTATGAAAAAAAAAAAAAATATATATATATATATATATATATAACATAAACTTTATTACTCCGATAGCGGTTAAAGCGATTGAAGAAAAGCGATGTTTGATAAATGCGAGACTATCACCAAACACTTATTGGTTACGAAATTCTATATGAAAAAAAAAGTTAAATTACTCACTCTATGTGATTCGTTCGTAGTGAAATCTCCAGATCTCTGAGTACCTGTGTTGATGTTGAATCGCCGACCATTTTCCTTTTCTGTGAATAAAGCAAAAGAATATGAATCAAAAGGGGGAAGAAGGAACGGTGGTCGTCGTGGCCTAACGGATAAGATGTCCGGTGCATTCGTGTTGAAGCGATGCACCGGTGTTCGAATCCCGCAGGCGGGTACCAATTTTTCTAATGAAATACGTACTCAACAAATGTTCACGATTGACTTCCACGGTGAAGGAATAACATCGTGTAATAAAAATTAAACCCGCAAAATTATAATTTGCGTAATTACTGGTGGTAGGACCTCTTGTGAGTCCGCACGGGTAGGTACCACCGCCCCGCCTATTTCTGCCGTGAAGCAGTAATGCGTTTCGGTTTGAAGGGTGGGGCAGCCGTTGTGACTATATGAGACCTTAGAACTATATCTCAAGGTGTGTGGCGCATTTACGTTGTAGATGTCTATGGGCTCCAGTAACCACTTAACATCAGGTGGGCTGTGAGCTCGTCCACACAGTAAAGCAATAAAAAAAAAATAAAAAAAAGAAATTAGGTAGTTTATGTATTGGCTGGATACGGGTCCGCTGTTTGGGTCATAAAATTATTTACTATTTATAGGTACAAATTTACGATTGACCTTATATTATTGGATTTAATTACGCAAATACGATGTTCACCTCAAAACAATATGGCCCTCTCAAATCTACAATAGATTAGATCTACAATAGAATAACGGATGTCCCGCCCTTCAAGCTGATATGCATGATTCCTTCGCCGCGGCTAAATGACGATTACCATAGGACCGGGTACAGAAATATTTACTGTACCCTATAATGATTGTGATGGTTGGAAATATATCGACGCTTGAAAGGCAAACATGACTAAGCAACAATAACTGCTTTGTACATTAATGATAGGCAATAAATCTATTAAAATAATTTCAATCCTACAGCTACTAGCTAGATTCTACTACAGCTAGATTCGTTAAAATAAATTTTGTTTTCAGGTATTTCAACATTAAATTAGTCTACTGTAAAGTTCACGCATTGTCGCTTAGTCACGTTTGCCTTTCAAGCGTCGATATGCTTCTGTTGCTAATTTTAAAAAAAACACGTTTTCTGTTCCGTCTATCCATTAGCTAAAGAGTTATTCAAATTAATGTCATTAATAATCTGGCACATCGCAACTTGAACGAGATCGATTCTCAACGAACGCGGTACATGTCGTTCGCAGCACACCTGTCCATAGCTCGGGGGTGAACACGACCGCTCAATAATGAAAGCCAAGTGAAAGCAGAGATCATTGTTAAACTCAAAACGTTGGTTCTCAATTCTGTACTGTAACTCTTCGACCCTTTTCCGGTGTGTCTTTTCGTTTTTTGTATTCTTACACCAAAAAAATTTAATAAGTACACAAATAGTACATATTTTCCGATTGAAGGTTCCCAATTTTATTATCCAGAGCCCCAATATTGTTATCGATTCGATTCCTTTTTAGAGCCGACATCGTTTTCCCAGGCTCCCACTTTGAGAGTCGCTGACTTAGATGAACGAGATTACTCGATCTCCTTATATGTAAAACAAACATTCCAAGCATTACACAGCGGCGTGTGGTACAAACGTAATTATTGATTTGATTAAACCAAATAAAAAATATTGAATTGACACGAACATGAGCAAACACTTTAAAGACCAAAACGAAAGGAAGGTAGTCACTGAAGCTAATTGAAAACAGCGTGATTACCGTAGGACATTTTGATGGAAAAAGGCTCGAGTCCGGGTGCTGCCGATTTATAGACCTTGAGCCCCAATGATCTTGTGATCGCGTAGTGAATGCACAAAGAAAAATAAAGACGGTAGAACTATTCCCTACGTTGTGTGACACATACTTTGTCATTTGACACTACCTCTCAATTTGTAATTTTTCATTTACTGATTGAAAGTACTGGTGATGGAATTAAGGTCTTTGAGAAAATTAAATTGAAACATCATCCCTGCTTGTTTTTTTATGATTGAAGGATTACTGGTGACCTTTCCAGTTTCACCACGACAGGTGGGCGAGCAAAGGCTCAGTTAGTCAGGAAGTGTGGGATTTGCTAACAGCTGCCCGAGCGCCTCCAAAGGAGACCTAACAACTCAAGAGCAGCTGCTTCGCGAGTGAATCTACTACCGGAACGGAATCGCGACCCGCTGAGAAGGTCCGATGAGAGACTCAGCGGGCTGATCCACGGGTTAACTTGCACGTCGAGCTCTTTGCCGAGTTTGACGAGAACGGTTTCCGAGGTCCCTAAGCCCCTGCTCCCAGTGTTAGAGCTGAAGGCATCTAATGCAAGAGTTATTGGATGGATCCGTAAGCTACGTGTCTAGGGCGTCGTCGGTAGCTGGTTCCTGTGTGGGCATTCGTGACCAATATTCTGTATTACTTTCTCTTGTACGATTTTTCTCTATCTCTTTCCGCGTCTGGTGGTGTGGAGGGCATTGTGAAATGTGGAATCAAGAGCGGTGCAGATCTGAGCGGCACCACTAAGTCTCATATTTTTCATTCTCATGCTATTTTTTTATTTATTTAAAGCAATGTTTGTCTAATCATTGTTCTATGAAATATTCTAGAAATCTCCATCAACGCAGTAGCTCAAGCAGAAACGAAACGAGCGATGGCAAAAGAGAAACAGTCCGGAATTATTAATATTGGACCACATTGAGAGCGTGACCTGACCTTTTGGGGTATGCGACCGAATAAAATTAAATACTGCACGACCTTTGACGGACGAAATGTAACATTAGTCACTTCAAGTTCCACCCACGACATCAGCGCACAGCACAATGGCAATTGTAACGTTATTCATGTTTGAAGATACGTTTTGTTCTATTAATATTTTTTAAACACGTTACAGAGATGTTTAGATAGATGATATACTTAATGTGTCCTTGTAGCAGGCAGACGAGCATACGGCCTGATGGTGAGTGGTTACTGTTGGTCATGGACGTCAACAATGCCAGGAGCAGATCCAAGTCGCCTGCCTACCGTTATATACCTTAGCTTACCCAGACACGAACAGTGTTGTGTCTGTGATAGTTATAATGGAGATTCGCGTTTCCTGTCTTCAGTAGATCAATAAATAGCGTCACGAACTGACTGATCTCATTAACTGACAGATTAAATGGCTTGAGAATGATAACTATAATCTCTACCGACAGACGAACGCAGCTCAGAGTTGTTTTTATAATAAAAACCATTTCGAGATTGTTACTTCGGTACAGCGCATACATGATTAAAGAATTTTCGGCCCATTTGTTGTTAAGAGACTAGCTGAGCTCATATAGATGAGAACATGAAATCCGCTACCCAATTCAAAGTCCCAATTTTATTGTATATCGGCTGCACATATTTCTTAAGTCTTCGGAAAGCACGACAGCCACACAGTAGTAATAGACTGGACTGTGGCACTTATCCTCTCTAGTAAATTTTCCCACAAACCACAAATATATACGGAGATTTATGAATTTAGTTGAATCGATTTTTATTATAATGATATTGTATATCGATTCTTTTGTGAGCACGTATATATCAGGTAAGAACAACTAAAAAAAAAAATCAAACTTTAGCTATTAAAATCTTCATATCATCTTTTTTTTTTTTTTATTGCTGTATAAGTGGACGAGCTCACAGCCCACCTAGTGTTAAGTGGTTACTGGAGCCCATAAACATTTACGACGTAAATGCGCCACCCACCTTGAGATATAAGTTCTAAGGTCTCAAGTATAGTCATCTAAAGTATTCATTTGGGCAGACATTTGAGTATACGTCGACTTCCGTAACAGATAACCCGCAGTTAGAGAACACGCTATTAAAAACACCGATATTTCATTATTCAAAAAAAAAACCCACACACACTAAACATAACGAGTTGTTTATGATTTATCAACATTATTAATCGGTAAGGTCAAATGGAATCGTTTCTAATCTCTCCCAGACCTTTGACCGTGTGTATCTTTCATAAAATGTAATAGGAACAACCATTAAATATAAACGGTGTAATAAATGACTATTGCCTTTTTGAATAAAACGGAATTACAAAGTCAACGCCGTTGATACATTAAAAATATAATTGGAAACTTAAATAGTGCCCTGATTGGACACGCGTCCGGAAACCAATTGAGGCATTATAAGGTGCGGTTCCTCAGTTATTCTTAATCCCTATACCTAGTATTCGAAGCTGAGCACATGTCTTATCCATCTCGGCTTCGTGCACAAAACTTCCTCAACAGAAACTTTACTTTGGCAGGGGCAGAGCAATACAAATAAAATAAAAATACCTAAGCGCGCTCGACGGTGCTAATTTATAAGTCAACAATTTTGTCAGTCAATAATAGGATTGGCGAAATGCTCATGGCTCATGCTATCTGGCGTAAAGTGAATACCCAAATATGTGTTATTACCCATCAAAATGCGAAAATAGACACCCAATTTTGCACGAATCACCTATGAATAAATGGGAACGCTAATTTTTCTGGGAGAAATACCTTTTATGAAATTATTTTAGCCACGCATCTGTAACGAATTCTGTTCCTTGATATTTTGTTAAAATAAAAGATGTCAATCTCCGCGGTTTTCAAAAATCCAGAAAGAGTGAAGCTCTTACGTATACTGACCACACACCAACACGAGACAACTGCTTATATTACATGAAAACCACATGCATGTAAACTATGCGTTACGAAATAACATTTCCCACGGTCTCTCTCGGGTTGTGACCAAGTCGTCCACTCTTAAATATGTACTAATAACCAACCGGCTCGGATATTGAAGTGGCGTCTTGACAAATATGAGTGGTAAAGTAGAAGTTAAACGGGTTCCCTTTGATTTGTTCGGTTTATTCGATTGTTGACTGTCGCAATATCGACGGAGAACTAAACTCACAGACTGCCGTGTATTTAACAAGTTGATCGTTTTTTAGTTTTTCAGTAGGATAATATGTTTTGTTATACGTTGTAGGAATTATGCGCCAGCTGATATTCGATTCTGATATTGTTATAGAATATCTCGATATTAAAGAAATCGGATATCCATCAATTCTAAAGAACTTGAAGAACCAATACCTCCTCAATTTGAGGGAGATTGTAGGAAATTGGCATGAAGAAACGAATGGTACTGATGGACGATTGGGTAGGTGCTCGCGGAAACTGTCGATGAATGGTTGAGTCTTCTGATCAACAACCGACAGGCTATTACATTGTATTCACGAAAGTTTTCCACGATGAAGGGATAGCAAGAAGGGTAATAAAAAGAGGAGGTCAAAATGTTACATTTAAAATTTTCAGAATAAACGACATACCGATCATTACCACAAATTGAGAAAGCCACTATAAAATACAACAAATGGTGCGTCACAAATACAGCAAAAAAATAATGGAGTGACCAAATTCGGTGCGCACAAAAATGCTCATTAATCTACTATCTCCATTTGAACACTGACCGTTACTTGCGGTAATATATTTTACAATGTTTAATTACGGTGTCTTTTTTTTTCTCGCTTCATCTATTGACCGTTCTGTAAGTGCGATTTTTTATCAACTAAAAGCTGCCATACACGGTCAGCTTTGCCGTCCAATTAGCGATCTAAAAGGCTTGATCCATCCGATTTGCAGTTCGATTATATTTCAGTATTATCGAGTTGTGGCGTCTGTCTGATACATTCCGATAGCTGCTGGGAAATAACGTCGTCTGGCAAAACTTATGCGTTTAACGAAAGACCTTTAATCCAATAAAACCGCATGTGCACCACGAATGATCACAATCGCAGCGCCCACAAATGGTTATACAAGGCATTGTTTAAAACTAACGGAGTATATGGGCATGGAACAACGGAACATTATGTTCATAGTGGTTTGTCTATCATTGGAATGGATAGTTGAAAGTGTGGTTTTGTTCGACAAAACATGTAGTTCTGGAATTAAGAACCTAATGCATCTAGGAAATAAAGGCAGCGATTATTATTTTTGGCACACGCCACCGCAAGGCTGTTCGAACTTAATGTCAATATACTGGTAATATAATTCTAATTTAGAGCAGGCCTCCTTTTGTACTGCATATACACTGATAGCAGAGCGTATTGTACGTATAGATAAATTAAATCCTGGCTTTTACTGAAAAAGCAAACATACATTCCACTTATAGGGTAGGTTTGTCTTTAAAATGCAATTAAGATAAGAATAAAAATAGTTTTTTTCAGATGTCAAATTAGAAGACTAAGATCCGAAGTGAAGATTTATATCATCTTTGAAGGAATGAATCTATTAATTAAACGCCAAGTGAAAAAAATTAACGCGTTTCCCCTAAAGTAGCAGACAATCAACTTACTCGATGACTCCTCGAAGCTTTAGGGTCGAGGTATGTGCGAAGCTTGTTGAGGTAGTGAGTCGGTGAATCCTTCGCCTGCACCATATCTTGGTCACAGATGATCTCCCACTTCTTCTCCAGGTCGTAATTCCGGAGGAGTTTAGCTTTGTCGGGAGGCAGATCCATCGAGGCCTGAAAATGTGCGCAAACCATTAGTTTTGAAGATTTTAAGCTGCCATTCGTTCCCCATACGTTTCACATTTGGACATTCTCCCATTAATCCAACGAATTATACCTCACAGACTATCCAATTAAAACCACTTAATCCTAACTCATACAGTCTAAATTTTTGTCATTGACCTAAAATTTACTTCTACACATTGTATGAATATGTCTGCGCATAATGTGTTCATGAGTACTCAACGATCTTTAACTAATCTATTGACTTATTTAGTTACGAAAAGCTGTATGCGACTAGAAAAATCAAACAGAAGGCAACGTTAAATCACTAGAAGATTGTGTCGAGAATTTAGTGTTTAAAGAAAAATTGGCACGATTTCGTAATAGTACGCGACCGGGTCCTCTAAAATGTACGATAGCAGCCTTCATCAGTGTTTCGTCATTCCGCACGTGAGTGATAGAATCGTGCTCATGAATAAGTCGGAAACCGATTTCGAAAGCCTGCGATGCCATTATGTTCACCGGAGCACCGATAAACGGGATAGATTCTTAACTGTATCTGTTTCTTGGTGGTTGTTAGGTTTTATGGAAAGTATTTATGTATTTCGCATATCAACTTCTGCTCTGAATAAATAACTTAAATATGAAATCCGAGCTCATCTTAAATTGTTTTAGCTATTCATGTTTTTTTTTTATTGTGTTATCTGAAATCAGCACGATGCGCTAATGTGTCATTTCGATTGTGTCCTCTAGTGAGGGCAAATCCTCCTCAGTAGGCCATATACATTTATGGTATAATGTCCTTTCGTTTAAGGCGATTAGTATAGCGTCCTGTTGTCAATACAACGTTTAGCTTTAAATAGCTTGTTTTTTCTGGCCAAGGCCGAGTGTTAAATAGCTTGTAGGTCAATTATTTTTATGCCAACAACGTTAGATGAGCTTATGGCACACCTAGTGGTGGTTACCGTTATTCTTGGACATTGGCAAATAGAGGTGTATATACGTCGCTGGGAGCTGAAGCTTTTCATCCATTTTTATTCTTGTTGTCGAAAGCCAAGATGGCGAATAATATTCTATTCTAGTCTAGTCTATATCAAAAGGTCTAAATGAATGCTTCACATCGTTTATTCAACGTATGGTCATTTTGAATTCAGAATTAAACTAGAATCGTACTAGCCCTGAACCAGTTTTCTAGTGATTGGCCATTTTGACCATATTTCTAACGGTAAACAATAGTTAGAGACATATAATTCGAAAATAGACAATCGGACAGTAATAGATATTTCTATTTCGGTCAAAATGTATCTTAGCTCTCGCTTATTTATTCATTCTATTTTATTTAAAGCAAGACTTTTCTGTCTAATTGATTACAACATTATTCGAATTGTGTAAACATGTCTGCCTCTCTTTTAACAAATCGACATGTATAGTTTTTTTTTTTAAATGTACTTAGTGAGCTCGAGACTAGCATACATACAGGTCTTTTTATCTCGAGAAAAGGTTACGTGTTTTGTTAATTCAGGTATCCAAACAGACACCTGGTGCTCTAGATTTTTCTACACCCAATTACCACTTGAAATGAAGTAATGAAGTGATTGATATAATAAAGTAAGTAAACACTCGCACGATTTTCGTTATGGACATTAAACGGTAGGCAGCGGCTTGGCCCTGATCCTGGCATTGCTGAAGTCCATGGGCGACGGTAGCCACTCAGCATCAGGTGCGCCGTATGCTCGTATGCCTACAAGGGCAATAAAAAAATAGAGCAAAAAATGTGTACGAGAAAATCATACGCAAAAATTCACCTACATTCAATCTACCCTCATCCAGAAATGATTTAAAGAATACTATTTCTCAAAAACTGTTTCTATTCAGCGATTCAGATACGACGTTTATTATCTCCGAGAAACCAGCCACATCATTATGTGATTCATAATAAGAGCACAGTTTGCAAATATATTGGCGAAGCGAACAGCGGAAACCATAATCCTTATTGCGACAGCAGAAAGTTTATTTTCTCGTTTAGCTATTCGTTATGCAGCTACTAGCTAGGTTGTTGAGATCAATTATATCGTTATGATGGGTTTTAGGGGTTAATCCATATTTTTTGCAGCCGAGTCATAAGTGTGTAATATTGAATCGTAATGTACGAAGTATAGGTAAGGCCTATTGTACACTTGATATATTTTCAATGATCGTAATAGATTTTGATAATGAATTAATATGATTAATAATATAGAAAATGAATGATATTAAAGAAATGCGATCATAAATTTTCAATAAACAATTAAAAAAGATTTCCTTTCTTCTTAAGTTTCCGCGTTTGCTATTTTCATTTTACATTTTCCAATTTCCGACATTTTATATTTATTTATTGCTTAAATGGGTGGACGAGCTCACAGCCCACCTGGTGGTAAGTGGTTACTGGAGCCCATAGACATCCACAACGTAAATGCGCTACCCACCTTGAGATATAAGTTCTAAGGTCTCAAGTATAGTTACAACGGCTGCCCCACCCTTCAAACCGAAACGAATTACTGCTTCACAGCAGAAATAGGCAGGGTGGTGGTACCTACCCGCGCGGACTCACAAGAGGTCCTACCGCCAGCCATTCGAATTACCATTTCGAAGCGCACTTTGTGACGGTAGGTACATTAAGTTTTTTGTCGTCCATTACCTCCAAACACCAGACTAAACCGTAAAATTAATATACATAATAAATAAATAATCATAAAACTATTCATCAAAAGCGCCATTACGGATGTTCACGATGACGATACTAAAATTTTAACATGGCATAAGTACCAACCCCATAATACGCAGCACAGTTAACATGAGGGCTCACTGTCATTAATTTCGGCCCATCCCGTTCTCTATAAAATCCACTTAATCAACTTGAGCGACTATATTAGTGACAACCTTAATGTACTTTTTTTTTCTGGCTAGGCAGCTAGACATCCGAAAAAAGCTCTCTTCCATCTGCCGGGAACGTGTTATGAGCTTCTTCGGACACATCATGCGGTCTCCCGGACATGAATTAGAGAAGCTCATAATTACGGGTCGCATAGAGGGCCAGGGCGCCGTGGGCAGAACACCAGCCAGATGGTTAGATCTAGCAAGACAAGCGCTTGGTGGTAGTCTGTACCATACAGTCCATGCCACCCATGATCGAGCACATTGGAAGTACGTCGCATGTGGTCGCGATCCTCACTAGGAACGATATAGAAGATAGACAGAATTCGCTCCGGTTTTCGTCAAATAGTTGGCACATTCGAACGGTTCATAACTACTTTCAAAACATGAATTGAGTGTACGAATTTTTTTTTTGTTTATTGATCGGTACTTTTAGCGGTAGACACGAGAGCAACGGTACTTGATAATGTCAATAACAGCTGGCATCTATCGTACGTGTTTTGGGTACATTAAATTGTTAAGAAGAGTATTTGAATCAAGGCGGGCAGTTTACGAACAAGAACTGGAACTTTTCTACTGGTGGTAGGAACTCTTGTGAGTCCGTACGGGTAGGTACCACCACCCTGCCTATATATGCCCTGCCGTGAAGCAGTAATGCGTTTCGGTTTGAAGGGTTGGGCATCCGTTGTAACTATACTGAGACCTTAGAACTTATATCCGAAGATGGGTGGCGCATTTACGTTGTAGATGTCCAGGGTTTCCAGTAACCACTTAACACCAGGTGAGCTGTGAGGTCGTCGGACCATCTGAGTTATAAAAAAAAAAGAAGCAGCTCAGTAGCAATGCTTCCTTTGCAGTACGAAGTTTTCCAACCGTTTACTTTTATTTAGTTGTGCATGTGAGCTCTAAGCCCAACTGGTTTTGGAGGTAGCTATCATACAACACAAGATATTCGACGCATGCCTGAATATCGCTTACGACATTTTCAAGATAAGCTTGTATATGTACAAGTTCCGAACAACAACATTCGAACCGTCGGTCTGCCGAGTAATATCACCCGCTCGGTGGAAGATCTTCCCTTTTTCGTTAACTCCCATATGGTGTTAGACGCCTATCTTGACACTATCTGCTAACATTATCATATCATTACTAGCACTATCTTGTGGAAAACGTGTATTTCTTTAACGGAGGTTCGCATCGAGCTCCGTATCTTTTTTTTTTTCCTACCTATGCTGATAGCCTTGATAGGCTATTGCAGCTTCGCCCTAACATGTAGGTGAGCTCACGGGGTTCAAACCGGAAGTGTTGTTAACACTGGCCCTAGCAAGAGCAGTACTTCGCAGAGTTTACCATCGGATCGGAAACGCGCCCACTGATAAGATCCGGCGAGAAACTCAGTGGGCTAAACCGCATCCGTGCCTATTCACCCTCATGCTTATACCTATTAATTATCGTCTACTTATAATGAGAAAAAGTATAAAATCGACAATATTGAGACATTATAAAAAAAAATCCATCGCGCCCTAAAAATATTGTGCGGGAGGGGTCTTTAACTGTTTAACTTACGTGGAGTGACGGATCGATGAAAGCCCACTCAGACTTAAGTGGTTCCAGGTATTAGTGAAGTATATATTCCATTATTTCCTTGAAGCAGTAATTGTCGTATTATCGTAACACATACATGAACATGCGAGTCCTAAGCTATCATTGATATTTCACGTTTACATGACAATCTAATTGAATTATTTAAAAAAAAAATTATTGCTTAGATGGTTGGACGAGCTCACATCCTACCAGCCCATAGGCATCTACAACGTAAATGCGTCACCCACCTTGAGATATAAGTTCTAAGGTCTCAAGTACAGTTACAACGGCTGCCCCACCCTTCAAACCGAAACGCATTACTGCTTCACGGCACAAAAAAGTAGGGTGGTGGTACCTACCCGCGCGGACTCACAAGAGGTTCTAACACCAGTAAATAATCTACTATTTGTCAATTTCAAAATTACAAAAATCGACCAAAACTAATTCACAACAGAGAGCAATCTATACTCGTTGTAAGATCAATAGATCATTTTCTGAATCTAAATTAAGGCTCTAGTGGGCAGGTCTTCATGCCGCCAATCAAAGGCTTGGATTTGAATTCAGCTTTCGCGCTTTCCTTCGACCCACACGAGACCTCCGTAATCGACAATTATCCGTTAACTTTCTAATTAGTTATTTATCAATCTACCTAGATAGAAGCGGGATAACACGTCATTGCGCACTATGACTGTAATTTGCGGTTGCACTTGCTCGTGCCGCTGGTATTTCCTTCAATTACTCCATTCACTTTCCTATTTTTACGACGTCTTCATTAGCGTCATTCGGCGTGCATGCTCTAATTAATCAAAAACGTTGGGTATTTTGACAGAATTATTGTTGCAACCAACAGAATTCAAATCTATACTATAATATATAGATATAGAGTGGTTTTACAGATGTTCCGTTATAACTACTGAACCATGCATCCGATTGACTTGAAACTTGGTATCCATGTAGAAAATACATGTACTTAATGGATAGGCTAATATTTATATGAGTGTTGGACTCCCTACACCAGTTGCGGGGGCGTTAATGATAGGACCTCTTGTGAGTCCGCACGGGTAGGTACCACTACCTTGCCTATTTCTGTCGTGAAGCAGTAATGTGTTTCGGTTTGAGGGGTGGGGCAGCCTATTGTAACTATACTGAGATCTTAGAACTTATATCTCAAGGCGCATTTACGTTGTAGATGTCTATGCCCTTCAGTAACCACTTAAAACCAGGTGAGCTGTGAGCTCGTCCACCCATTTAGCAATAAAAAAAAATACCAGGGTTAAAATTCTAGATTCGATTTCTAGATTTACGGGGCGATTCCTAAGAAACTGACATCACTAGCCACTTACAAATTTTAAACTAAACGCGTAAAAACCTGGACGCATGGAACGTCTAAATAACACAGCGGATTAACATTTCAGCGCTCTATCACATTTAGGTTCGTACATAACAAAAATCTACAATTCTAATGAAATATTATTCGATGTTATTTCGAGGAAAAATAAGGGATAGCAACTGAGATATTCGTAAATACATTTTACGAGGATATTACAGGTTTTACGATGTACCAATCTTTTATAACGCAACTAAAATTGTAAATTAGTTCTCGAATTAGTATTAATGTATTGTTTACTATTATGACATAGACTGATGAGTGAGCCTATAGTGATCATATTATGAAGGCTACTCACTCTTTATTTATTTTATGAATGGAGACTGGTGGCTCGAACGCCTTTCCAGTTTCACCAGGACAGGTGAGCGAGAAAAGGCTCAGCCAGGAGGGATGGGATTTGCTAACAGCTGCCCGAGCGCCTCCAAAGGAAACGTGACAACTCAAAAGTAGCTGCCTCGCGAATGAATCTATTGCCGGAACGGAATCACTGAGAAGATCCGGCGAGAAACACAGCGGGCTGATGCATGGGTTAGGTTGCACGTCGAGCTCTTTGCCGAGTTCGAAGAGTAGGCTACTCACTTTGAGTCACGAGATATAAGTATCAATTGCATTGTACAACGGCCTTCTTACCCTTTAAACCGGCAGTAAGCTAGACCGTGGTAGGGTCTACCCGCGGGAGCTCACAATACGCAAAAAAGTAAGCTTTTTTAAAATGTACGTATGATTCACTTTGTTTTTTTTTATTGATTAGATAGGGTGGACGAGCTTAGGGCCCACCTGTATTTAAGTGGTTACCGGGGGTCATAGACATATATTTATATACACAACTCACTTTGAGACACGAGTTCTAAGGTCTCAAGTCTTTTCCGTATAATGGCCGCTCCACCCTTCAAACCGGTACGCATTACTGCTTCACGGCTGAAATAGGTAGGGTCATAGTACCTACCCGTGCGGTCTCAAAACACGTCCTACCACCAGTACGAATAGAAATCTAGCATAGTTACGGACTGAGGGTCGACACGATCCTATCGCGCACAACAGCGATGCGAAATGCTCAGAAAGAATTGCACTTGGTTCCCTATGCCTTTGCTGAAGTCTTACTCAGCGGGAATGAGCCACTCGGGTGAACTCTATCAGTGGCACCGCTCAAATTCCTCCCCAACGACCACATGAAATGGGACGACGATACAGAGACTATAAACCACCACGAAACAAAGAGCATGTTACCTTAATTCTTTATGCGGAAATTCTACAATGTAACAAACGGGCTTAAACAAAATCGATTGTGTATTTTAAACAATCGAAATCAATTTAACACATAACACATTTAACACAAGCCCAAACAATTCCAAGAATGTCACAGAGTTCAAGGAAGGTCGGTCGATGTTTATAAAAATAATATCAGCTATTTCGTTCCGATTCATGGAATGTTCTTTTTATTATGTTCCAACTAGTTTATATGTGAATGGATTTGTTATGTAAACAAGAATTATATTTAGCGAGCTTAAGCTATGTAGTAGTAATAATTGTTAAATGTCCACATAGGTTGGGCACGTTCTGAGGATGTTGTGAATATTCGCAAATGTGGAGCTTCCGTATTAATTTTGTCTTCTGCGTCCTCATTAATCAAGGCAGATGTTCATGCGAACGCAGATATATGCCGGTTTACTGGTGGCAGGACATCTTGTAAGTCCGCACGGGTAGGTACCCTGCCTATTTCCGCCGTGAAGCAGTAATGCGTTTCGGTTTGAAGGGTGGGGCAGCCGTTGTAACTATACTGAGACCTTAGAACTTATATCTCAAGGTGGGTGGCGCATTTACGTTGTAGATGTCTATGGGCTCCGGTAACCACTTAACACCAGGTGGGCTGTGAGCTCGTCCACCCAGCTAAGTAATAAAAAAAACTGCAGGACGCCGGTAGTTCGGGACAAGAGAGAATTTAGGTGGAGCCTTCGAGTGACGCTAATCGTAGACTCATCATGTTCATTATCATCATCAAGCTTCTTTTTTTTAATTGTCTTTGTAGGCAGACGAGCATACACCAGCCCACCTAACGGTAAGTGGTTACCGTCGCTCATGGACGTCAGCAATGCCAGTGGTAGAACCAAGTCGTTGCCTGCCATAAAGATAACTAGTTCTGAAGGTGACATTTAAGGTTGTATTAATTCTGAAAGGAAAACGAGATATTCCTACAGTCCGGTCAGAAAGTCAGGCTAAGATCAAACAATAGCCTTGTCTATTTTTGAAACGAAATCGCCATGCATTCCAGTTTTAAGCGAAGGATAACAGCTAATATGCATTACCTTCAAACTGTTACGTCATGCCTCAAAGGAAGGTGGCAGTTTTTTTCCCCTACGTATTCTAGTAACCTCGTGGGGTTATTCTAGATTCGTCGAATTAGTAGACGAGCTCACGGGGCTCAAACCTGATGAGTGGCAGTAATGATTTTGTTTGGTTAACGTTGCGTGCTTCGGTAACCTTAATATTAGGTGGGCTCGTCTACCCATTCATAGAGTTAAAAACTACACTATAGTACCATTATTTATCATAATTAAATACAAAATCAAGCGGCATTTTATTTTCTACTTTAATAATGAGTCGTCGGGACACAAATTAAAAACACATAACTTCGATACGAAATGTTTACCGATGTTCGACAATAGCTTTAGATCAGTGATTCTCAAAGTTTGTGATTTTTTTAAATGTGTATTTTTAAAAAGGAGCCCTAGTTGGGAACCTAATGATTGTGTGTGATTTATTCCCGATTTATTTATTCTTTTTATAAAAAAACCAACAGACTAAGTGAAGAAATACGATATTGGGTATGACTGAAAATAAGTATAGGTTTAATATTCGTTTAAAACAATCGAAATTATTCGCATCAAATATGATCTAAAAAAATTATGCCAATAAGGCAGGTTAAATTCAAAAATAAAACCACTTGATTTCTATTATGCAAACTTGGTCATAAGGCCAATACTAGTACGATTAGATTTTTAACAAAGTTTAAGGCGTTTTCTAAATAAAAGTTGAAAAATATTAAACGTATTTTAGATTATCTAGATCTATCCAACGAAATTAAATAAGTAAAAAAAAATAGTGTGGGTAGAAAAAAAAACAGTAATTTCAAAACGAAAAGAATTTCGACAAGTGTTCTTTAATACCGTTTCAAAATTGCTCAATTTTACGTTTGATAACAAAAGTTTGAGAGCCTGTGTATTGGGTGTGATTCACGTCCAAATAACAATGAGGAAACAGCGTACAATGTGAATGATAATGAGGCCTGATGACGACAAGTTCCAGCTAGTGGATACGCCGGTTGTATGCGTGCGATGCGAGGATCGCGAGTAATGACCATTCACAGACCTGTTAATGCGATCGAGAATTTATTGATGGAGGCCTGACGAATTGAATCCGTGTAGTTTGTTTTGTTGACTCAAATTAAACTGAGTTAAGTATTCGTAACGTCTGAATAGAAAAACAAATCGGAACAAGACCATGAATCGCGCTGACGACAATGTAACAGAATCTTGCCGCTGTCCCAAGTAAAGATACTAGGTTTTGTGTTGGAGATCTTCCATCTTCCATCATTGTTATTCATGCGTCTGGTCATGCGGATGGTCATGCCCATAACCATCAACGGTGACTGCCGTAATTGCTTCTACAGAGGAATAAGATTTGCGAAAATGGCTGATAATACAATTTTCGCAAATTCTTAAAATTACTTTGTTTTCGCGTTTTTTGTCTAGGGCAATAGTCGATATTATTGTACAATAACGATAAAGGAAAGATCTTCCACTGAGCGTGCGAAATTGCTGGGTAGATGGACCGTTTGCAAGCTCATCTTGAAAATGTCGTTAGCGAGATTCTGACATCTATCAAATATCTTGTGGTCTATGATGGCTACCGCCACAATGTCAATAGGGTCCTACGACACACGAAGAATATTAAAGTTAGATCTGACTTTCAAAGCCATGACCTATCTATTCAACGGAATCTGTAATGTAAATTTCACAAACATCAAGACATCCAAACAACATCAAAATTGTTGCACGTATCAAGGACCGATTGCTATACTGAACAACTCTCTTGCTTGACTTAATTACCTATCATAATAATAAGGCTTAAAAAAACAAAGATTATGAAATGTTTAATGCATTCATAAATTTTAGTAAATTTATTTTTGTACACGGGTAGAGGACCTCAAAGCGACCATTTTGATGCCGTTCGCTCACCTTGTAACAATAAAGCGAAGCCTCAATTAGATTAGAGCATAACGCGCAACACCGCTAGTATTTCTACACAGTAAGTTGTTTGATTCGTCTTGCCAATTTTTATTCTTTCAAGCTCTGTATCTATACATATAAATAAAATTGGAGTGTCTGTTTGTAATGTTGAAATAACCGCTTTTTACTACATGCATATGAATATATTATATACGGTACATACACCTAAATAACATTTTTACAATTTTTGTCTTCTGGCTGTCTCTGTTTGTTCCGGCTAATCTCTGGAACGGCTGGACCGATTTTGACGAGACTTTTACTGATAGGTAGCTGACGATATAAGGAGTAACTTAGGCTACTTTTTTTAGACTAGCTTGGCCCCGCGGCGTCACTCGCGGTACGATAATAACCGCAGGTAACGACGCAGGACTCAGCTATCAATAAAAAATTTTAATGTTTCCGAAGCGAAGCGAGGGCGGGTCGCTAGTCACAAATATATAAAATTACGTAGCGCGATTACATACAATAGGAATTTATATTTATGGCCCTCACGAAATCGTCTATTTCAGTTTGAAGTATAGTAATAACACTTCCAAAAGACTATAAGATTAATAGTTTTAATGTCAAGGTGGATAACGATATAACCTAGCTAAAACATTTCAAAGTTCATATTATTTCTCATATAAAAGAATATTCTTCTTATATGAGAAGAAAAAATAAGACTTGGCTTAAAGATCTCGATCCCAGGCCTTTACATCTCTAAAAAAACCCAGCTAAAATCATGATTTGTAAGTCTTGATTTCTATTCGTATTCTGAGTTCGATTACCGGTCACTATGGAAAATATTTGGTTTTTATTTCCCATCGGCTCATCTGATGGCCAACATTCATCACAAAGGTGCAACTACTTTCCCGACTAATTTCCCAATGCTCGCTTCATGGCCAAAATACGCAGAATGGTGGTGCCTACATGGGGTCTACGCTCACAATATCCCTAGCACCGATGTCCGGTATGTGCATATTTTCAAATACTCATTGCCCAGGAGCCAAGCGATTGGGGCCGTTCGGATATGGAAAGTATATGGTCTTTTCGCATGAAAAGTGCACAATTTCCAAAAATATTCGAAATTGAGTTAATATGCGGAATTATTTGGTATCACCAGTATTTTTCTCATAAATACTGTCAAAAGAGCGTAGCTTAGATTTAGTTTTTTTTTTAGTTTACCTATATTTTGACTACTATTAACAAAATTAATACATCATTTTATCTTACTTTAAAAGACAGATAATGTAACTGATAAAAACTAGAAAATAAATGTTGTAATATTAAAAATATAATATGTTAAACCTTTAAAACACTCTCCTGTAAAATTTTGTAAGTTTTGAGATTATCTATATTTTTAGCAACGGCTTAATAATTTAAATAAATAAAAAAAATACAAAAGTGGGTAGGAACGATCGACACAGAATATTAAATCTAAGACAAGTGAACGCTGCGCGCGCTTCTAGCAAAAGTCATCCGAGGTGGCGTGATGTCCCCGCTGGTCGGTCGGTTGCCCCTCCAGATGACGTCACGAGTCCACGTGAGTGCTCGTCGTCAATGGCTCCGCCCATCGACTTTGACTTAAGAGGGAGTCGCCTCTAATACGGCCTCTCCTGACTGGTGGACGTCCACGTTCACCTAGATGTCATGACCGTCTTCAATCTCTGACGATGCAGGACTCACTCTGTGCACAGCGTTGCTATCGGGGTGTTCTATGATATCGTCATAGAAATAGATTGTTTGCATTACAATCATGATTTTGGTACCATGAACCATTAGTAAAAGTTAGTAGTTTTTGTGAGCATTTTACATCACATTTCAGTGTGTTCATGTATAGTAGGCTCTTGTTGAGTTACGTTAGATGTACTGACGACACGGCACTGTTACCATATCGGGTGTATAATATACTGTGAGAGTAAAGTCTGGTTGACATGGCCAAGTTAACATGTCAAGCTAATACACTCGTAACGTGAACTGCGTTACCACGTCACACCTTTACGTGAACTTTGTTACCACGTCACAACATATACGTGAACTATGTTACCACGGTACAACATCTACGTGAACTATGTTACCACGTAAATCTCTGCGTGAACTATGTTACCACGTTACAACATCTACGTGAACTATGTTACCACGTAAATCTCTGCGTGAACTATGTTACCACGTTACAACATCTACGTGAACTATGTTACCACGTAAATCTCTGCGTGAACTATGTTACCACGTTACAACATCTACGTGAACTATGTTACCACGTAAATCTCTGGAAGCATGCAGTCAACCCCAAGAATGTTTGACATTACGCGTCACTGGTGACTCAACTAGTGCCTGAACCCTACGAGGACTCGGCCTAACCTGACCTCCACCAAAAATTAAATCAAATCGTGAATCTGTAGACTAGCGTTCGCGAGTCAACCAGAGGGCCCATTATGCCCCGTATCATTATTAAAGTTCCGAGTTTGTCAGTCAGAACTCTGACCATCTTAAGACAGAGCAACGATCTCCTGGCGCACTCGACGTATGAGGCAAAGCAATCTGATGCTAATTGCATAGCATTATAAAGAATATTGGCATACTCTAACTTTCGCGGACACAACGGCTTAAAGTCTTTTACGAAGTTACCCCACGTCCGGTCACTAGACAATCACACGTGTAACCAAGTACGCTCATCACTCTTAAGACAGCCCAAAACTCGTGACAAATACTCAGTGCCTTCCCAGTTAAGGATCTAGCCCATTCTACTTCCTTACACATTGTGTCTATCTATTGCACGGCAGGGTAAAACTTAGAAATAAGGTAACCATGAGCTCGATCTGAATTTACGAATCTAATGGATTCGGTTAACTTCCGTGCTGATGTGGTAGTTGCCTTTTTATTGTCACAACGCGTGGTGGAACTATTTTACATCTATTCTCAAACGCGGGTACAATCGACACTGCGATGGAACAACACGGCGTCCCGTTTGCATGATCACCGACCTGGACAGTCGGACTGTTGTCTAATTGACGTATTGATGGAGTTTGCCGACTAGTAACATTTTGAACCCTTCGAATGCTATTTCCACCCACCGAAACTGAGCATTCAGTCTCGAGCATGTTCTATCGCGTCAATAAAAATAGACCGTAAGGTCGGTTGTGATAAAGTCGTTGAGCTAGTTACTTGGTGATTTATTACATTTCATAAGAGGGTATCCGACAAAAAAAATCTACTTCGCACCAAGGATCGATATCATTAACGCTGGGGTCAAAATTAGAAATATAAAAATGGTTCGACCTTACTTTGGACAGTGCACTTAATGCTCCGATGATCCTGTCTATAGCGTCGTACGCGCGGGACTCTGACGGCGGCGGTGATGTGATTCCCAACGCCACCACGCGTCCGGCGCCACCACCGTCCGCGGTCGAGGGACGTGCGTCTTCTATCTGCGACCCTAGCGGGCTCGACTCACGCGCAACGTTCACATTTGAGTTTTAAGCAATTAAACGCGCCAATATTATTCTCCAATATTGGTCTCGAACATTCGGCGAATGCGAGCGTCCTCCTACCCTGCTTCCAGTTACACGTATATCGGTCATTACTTTGTTAATTTAATGCAAATTTTAAAAATAAACTGTACGCCAGGATAACCCAAAAGCGGATAGGGCACAAGCCCTATCCCACTTCTGATTTTAGCAACGGCTTAATAATTTAAATAAATAAAAAAAATACAAAAGTGGGTAGGAACGATCGACACAGAATATTAAATCTAAGACAAGTGAACGCTGCGCGCGCTTCTAGCAAAAGTCATCCGAGGTGGCGTGATGTCCCCGCTGGTCGGTCGGTTGCCCCTCCAGATGACGTCACGAGTCCACGTGAGTGCTCGTCGTCAATGGCTCCGCCCATCGACTTTGACTTAAGAGGGAGTCGCCTCTAATAATATAATAATATGTGAAGCAAAAACTTTGTATCCCTTTTTACGAAATCTGCGCGAACGGAGGAGTATGAAATTTTCCACACTAACCTATAGAGAATATAGAGAAGAAGTGCACAATGCTAATTTTTTTTTTAAATAATGCATAAAATATAATTGAGAATAGATTAAATATTGTTTGTCTTTGTTAATATTTTTTATAGTGTAGTCTTGGCGAAATTTGTGATTATAGAAGTATAAAATACAATCATAATAGTGTAAAAACTTACAATTCCAATTGATTATAGTCGAATTTCGACTACTGCGGGGCCACTAGTACCTACAGTTTTAATGCGAGAAGACGATATATGTATATCTCGTCTATTTTTAAGACACACTTCGGCATCAAGACATAGTTACTTAGCGAGACAAACCGGTTCCGTTCTGAGCATGTTAAGCACCTTCGCGACCTCGTGTTCTTGGCTCTCCCTTGCGTCGCGTGCGCCTCGGCCGTATCGTTGACAACAAAATACTTATTGCCTTCTACGGGACATATCATAGTGGTCTAACGTTGTCGGGTATGGCTTTTGGGGCTATCGTGATATTCAATATGCTTATTGGAAATCTTGAAACCTTGTATATCCAGTAGTCTTTTTTTTTTTATTGCTTAGATGGGTGGACGAGCTCACAGCCCACCTGGTGTTAAGAGGTTACTGGAGCCCATAGACACGTCGCCGAACATACTGTTGAAGAGCAACCCGGTCGGCGGTGTATCGCGTTCCGACCCGGCAGGCTGGTTCTGGCCCAGCGGGGTATCCCGGAACACCAGCGGCACCGCCCGGGCGGCCTGGTAGGGCCGCCGTACCGCGGAGACTGACGTCGTTGGTCGTCGACTATCGCCTCGACGACCCGTCGGTCGGGCGTCCTCGGGGTGGCGCCGCGTGTCTCGTTGTAGTGTTGACCGCGGGAACCCCCCTACTCTGAACGGGTTCTGACCCCGGACGGAGATCGGACATCGGGTGTAAGAGTGCAGGGGAGTCGTTTAGTGGGTGGGCCCTAAAATCCTTGGGCCCGCGATCTGCTCTCAACACCTGCAGATCGTTGAGTCTCACATACCCCGCGCGCCCCCTAGGCGCGGGGACCTCGTAGGAGGTTCGGCCCCCGGCAAAAAAAAAAAAAAAAAGCCCATAGACATCTACGACGTAAATGCGCCATCCACCGTGAGATGTAAGTTCTAAAGTCTCAAGTATAGTTACAACGGCTGCCCCCAACCTTCAAACCGAAACCCATTACTGCTTCACGGTAGAAATAGGCAGGGTGGTGGTACCTACCCGCGCGGTCTCACAAGAGGTCCTGCCACCAGTAATTTAAGTGGCCTGCTCTTGATAAACATTAAAATAAATTACATACTTTAACCATAGTTTTGCGTGTATTTATTCATTTGGGTAACCGAACGAAATGGGCTTAGTTTAAAATGGTTACCGAAGCTTACAAACAAGGCTCAAGTTCCCATTTTCTTATATAAAGGCTGTCATCACCAAGGCTGGCGATCACCTGGAATCCATGACTGATTCGCAGCAGAAATGTTATAGTACCACTTATCTAAATTAACAGAAGTTTTTTTCTTAGGTACCAACAATCGTGTGCAAAGTTTCAACTCAATCGAAACAAAACACACACGAATTACTGGAATACCAACAAATTTAATAAACATAGCGACAAACATTCACTTTTTTATTACAAAAGTGAAACCCGACCACGCTTCACTGTGATTATCGCTGGTCTTATGAAATGCACACATTTCTTCAAACCAACGTAGTTTACGGGTAATTTCTTTTAGATAATACGTTTCGGTTCGAAGGGTGGGGTAGCCGTTATAACTATACTGAGTCCTCAGAATTTATATCTCAAGGTGGGTGGCGCGTTTACATTGTAGATGTCTATGGGCTCCAGTAACCACTTAACATCAGGTGGGCTGTGAGCTCGTCCATCCATCTAAGCAATAAAAAAAAAAGATTAACATTACGCACTTTTATTGGTGGTTGGACCTCTTGTGAGTCCGCACGGGTAGGTACCACCGCCCCTCCTATTTCTGCCGTGAAGCAGTAACGCGTTTCGGTTTGAAGGGTAAGGGAAGCGGTTGTAACTATACTGAGAGACCTTAGAACTTATATCTCAAGGTGGGTGGCACATTTACGTTGTAGATGTCTATGGGCTCCAGTAACCACTTAACATCAGGTGGGCTGTGAGCTCGTCCATCCATCTAAGCAATAAAAAAAAAAAGATTAACATTACGCACTTTTATTGGTGGTTGGACCTCTTGTGAGTCCGCACGGGTAGGTACCACCGCCCCTCCTATTTCTGCCGTGAAGCAGTAACGCGTTTCGGTTTGAAGGGTAAGGGAAGCGGTTGTAACTATACTGAGAGACCTTAGAACTTATATCTCAAGGTGGGTGGCACATTTACGTTGTAGATGTCTATGGGCTCCAGTAACCACTTAACATCAGGTGGGCTGTGAGCTCGTCCATCCATCTAAGCAATAAAAAAAAAAGATTAACATTACGCACTTTTATTGGTGGTTGGACCTCTTGTGAGTCCGCACGGGTAGGTACCACCGCCCCTCCTATTTCTGCCGTGAAGCAGTAACGCGTTTCGGTTTGAAGGGTAAGGGAAGCGGTTGTAACTATACTGAGAGACCTTAGAACTTATCTCAAGGTGGGTGGCACATTTACGTTGTAAATGTCTATGGGCTCCAGTAACCACTTAACACCAGGTGGGCTGTGAGCTCGTCCACCCATCTAAGCAATAAATTAAAAAAAAACGCACATTGAAAGTTATAGAAAATAACGCGCCGGTACAAGTTGCGTGTTTCAAGAATACGGTATTTCTTTGCAGAAAACTATTCTTCCCGTCGGATTCCGAGATGCTCTCTTGACCTCATTGCTTTTTGTTAGCGAGCGTAGTCTTCCACGACAACACGGGAACAAGATTAGAGTGAATACTATAGGGACAGGAAATTCAGTGGATTACGGAGTACGCTTCTATTGTGATTTCTTATATATGTCGTGGAAAACGACTTAAGTAATGTTAAGACATTATTTTGATGATTGTTATGTTAAAAATTATATTTTGATAAATATCAAAAAATGTAGGGTAGACGCCGTAACGCCAGAGTATAAAAATGGCGGTACGTGGACAGAGTCGGATCAGTCAGAACGAAACTATCGGTTTACCCTGTCATTGTGAAAATTATCTGTTGAAAGTTTCCATTTTTTTTCTTTTCTTTTTTATTATAACAATCACACCACGTTAACTGGTCCCGTGCTATAATAATTTCGTAAAGAACTTGTGTTACAGGTACCAGATAACGGAAATAAATGTAAGATTTTTATTATACACATACATATATTTAACATACATCCATAACCCAGGAAAATATATTTTTTATATTATATTTAACCCGCGACCCCTTGTGTAGTGACCATGTCACTTACCACTACACCAGGCGGCCGTCATAATTATTATTCAAAAAGCTCTACTGATCTTATTGCAATAAATTCAGTTTCACCAAATACCTATGATGACGGGACTCCCGCTCAGCCATTCCTGGCGCCGTCATACATAATGTTAGAAGACAGACAAGCGAAGGGGTCTAAGGTCTAAGGGGATGCCTGACGCAGTTTTCACAAAATAATAAAAAATCGGGATTGATCGCTATGAACTTCTGATGCAAATGATGTGTTACCATTCAATTGATCTTATGATGACTTTGAGAGAAGATTAACGATACTCTTGAATGTATTTTAGAAAATGTAGTGTTGCCAAGTACTACTAATGTACGATAAAGTTTGCAATTTTAATCACAATTATTGTGAATTAATATTGTCGCGTTTGATTTACTGTTGCGTGCACAGCTTAGATGTAGACGTCAATGTTATAATATTTACTTGTCATTTACGAAATATATTAGTTAAATGTTAGTCATGTTGTTTTTTCCTACTGCGCACAAAAACATCAATAAAATAGGCACAGAATAAAATGCCATTTCAAAATTGATATCAGTTAAAAACAATAATTTAATGGACTTAGAAAAATTACCGGCATTATTTTTGGTATCGATGTATAGTAAGTACCTATTGTTAGATCTTGTTATTTTAGCATTTACAGGCAAACCTCTTATAACACGGTACTTCTACAACATCATAACGAGATTTTTGCTTAAAATTATTTAGAAAATTATATTCTATACAATGAACACATAATGTATGGGAATAATCGAAATTTTATTGTATATTTTTTATTTATAATAGGTAAAAGAATACATAGCGGCGTAGTTGAGATGTTTCATTCAGAAAAAAATACTCTCTACTCTACTCTTGGCTACTGCGATCTCGGTAGACAGCGGCTTGGCTCTGCCCCTGGCATTGCTGAAGTCCATGGGTTACGGTAACTACTCACCATCAGATGGGCCGTATGCTAGTCTGCCTACAAGGGCAATAAAAAAAATTAAAAAGAAGTTCTTCTCTTCATCCCCTTTAGTTGACTGATCAAGAATGTCCTGAGCGTCAACTGACTAAACGAATCCAGACAACGTAAAGTGTTTTAAATAATCATAAAAGTATTAACAATCCAGGGCTTCATGTTCGTCGCGTGACTCAATAAAGATCACCGGAGAGGCTAAAGTAATTGGCAACGACACGGCGCCCGCTTTTTTTCCTGCTTATTCAGAGTATTAGCTTTCTTACACACGATGCGTGATTCAATAATCAGCAAATTTAATGTTACGTTTACGAGCAAAGTTGTTCGTAATTAAACGTTTTTTATTTAACATTTATACCTATAAAGACCGGCTTCTTTAATTGGGAGAAAACTAACATTGTATGGTTTCAATATAAAAAAAAGTTGGATTCTATTTAAGTGGATGCGATTTTTTTTTTATTGCCTAGATGGGCAGACAGACGAGTTATCGGCCAACCCGGTTTTAAGCGGTTACTGGAGCCCATAGACATCTACGACGTAAATGCGCCACCCACCTTGAGAGATGAGTTCTAAGGTCTCGGCTCAGTATAGTTACAACGGCTGCCCCGCCATTTAAACCGAAACGCATTACTGCTTCACGGCAGAAATAGGCAGGGTGGTGGTACCTCGCGCGGACTCACAAGAGGTCCTACCACCAGTAATTACGCAAATTATAATTTTGCGGGTTTGATTTTTATTACACGATGTTATTCCTTCACCGTGGAAGTCAATCGTGATCATTTCTTGAGTACGTATTTCATTAGAAAAATTGGTACCCGCCTGCAGGATTCGAACAGTGGCAGTGGGCTGTAAGCTCGTCGACCCATGTAAGAAATAAAAAAAGTGGAATAAAGTCAAAAGAAAATACACACATACACCGTTCGATATCTACAGAACGATATTAAAATAAATCTGTTTCAAGCTATATTAAGTTGAACTAAATATGGAGCGTCGTGACGGCGCCAGTGTACAAAAGTTCCGTGAGTCATATACGAGTTCTTAAAATAGAACCATGTAACTAACATTCTCGGACCTGGCCCTCGGCTAGTTAATTGTGATCGGAAGTATTTATCTCGTAACAGCTATTACTGTTTAACTCCTGCCTTTCTTTGCTACCTATTCTAGTGACCTTTGGGTCATACTAGATTCACCGAGCGAGTAGGTGACGGAGCTCTAACCTAAGACTGTTGTAACGCCTAGCCCTAGCAAGAGCCGTGCTTCGCAGAATCTACCACCGGATCGGAAACGCGACCCACTGAGAAGATGCGGCGAGAAATTCAATGGGCACATTCAATGTTGTCTATGGGTTAGTTTACTCGCCGAGTCCTTCGTCACAAGCGACGGGTTCGACGAGAACGGTGACCGGTACTCCTGACTTAGACGGTAAGCAATTTATTGACACTCTGGTAGGCAGCGCTTGGCTCAGACCCTGGCATAGCTGAAATGCATAGGCGACGGTAACCACTCACCATCGGGTGGGCCGTACGCTCGCCTGTCTATAAAAAAAAAAAAAAAAAACTCAATTTCGGCAAGCAAGGCACCCTTGGGGTGAGCTGCGCCGTCTGGTTGCAGTGTTGACCGCGGTAGCCCCTTTACCTCATCCGGGTTCTGATCTCGGAGGGGATCGGACGCTTGGGCGAAGAGTGTAGGGGAGTCGTTTAGTGGGTAGAGTCCTGAAAACATCCTTGGACCCGCGGTCTCGCAGTCGCGGACCAATCCCCTAGGCGCGGGTACCTCGTAGGAGGTTCGCCTCCGGCCCGAAATAGAAAAAAAACCGTGACGGACTGCTATTCTGTACCATTATAGTATAGCAAAATTTAAGCATATTCGAACTTAAATAAACTATGATCAAATAATGTAGGCGATAGTCAAGCTATGTACTTTTCACCATTATGCTAACAGCAAGTACCAATACTAGGAGCGGGGCATAGCCGTGTCGCTTTCTAGTTTGGGACTTGAATATACTCTATAACCCTCGTTCGAAGAGACACGTCACTTGATATTAACGGTGACGGCCGTATTCATTTGGTTTTCGGCGATATGATTAATTCGAGATATTTCCACTTCCTTCCCGCGATTGTTGTGTTTCAAACGCAATTCTATCTAATCAATCGCCAAGTCTACCAGATTAAGTTTTCGTCACTAAATACTTTTGAAGTGCGTTTTCGGAAATACATTCTCCTACATAAGTTATTGAAACCGACTCCCCTTTGCGTTATTTCCGGAACGTTACGCTGTCTTTCTATGAACGGTTTAATGAGTATTATAACAATACCCGACGTAGTCTAAAGGATAAGACGTCCGGTGCATTCGTATATAGCGATGCACCGGTGTTCGAATCCCGTTGGTAGGTACCAATTTTTCCAGTGAAATACGTACTTAACAAATGTTCAAAACTGACTTCCACGGCGAAGGAATAACATCGTGTAATAAAAATCAAACCGCAATATTATAAGTTGCGTAATTACTGGTCGTAGGACATCTTGCGCGCCTGCACGGGTAGGTACCACCGCCCTGCCTATTTCTGCCGTGAAGCAGTAATGCGTTTCAGTTTGAAGGGCGGGGCAGCCGTAGTTAAAAGTGAGACCTTAGAACTCATGTCCCAAAGTGGGTGGCGACATTTACGTTGTAGATGTCTATGGGCTCTGGTGACCACTTAACATCATGTGGGCCGTGAGCTCGTCTACCCAACTAAGCAATAATAAAAACCTCCAAGCGGTAGAGTTATATCCTATCACAAAACCGATACTGTCTGCCTACTCATAATGACTTTGACATCAAACAAACTAACGATTACATACGAATCATCTTTACAACTTAGTCGGTGAGTCAATTGACTCGGTGGTGCAATAGTTAGCGATCCTGAATATTGCGGCGATGGTCGTGGGTTCGATTCCCGCATCTTGTTTGATCTTCGTCTGGGTGTTTATCACTACATAGTATAAAACAAAGTCGCTTTCACTGTCCCTATATCCCTATGTATGCTTAAATCTTTAAAACTACGCAACGGATTTTGATGCGGTTTTTATTAATAGATAGAGTGATTGAAGAGGAAGGTTTATATGTATAATAACATCCATTAAATAGTGGAGAAATCAATGATAAATTACAGTTTCCGAAGCGAAGCGAGGGCGGGTCGCTAGTTATCTATACACGTATACATTTAAAAGTATTTAAGTATGTATGTCAATCTCTTAACCCTCATAACAGAGGGATTTTTTTTATTAGTCCTCTAAAAAACGATCATCGATGAGTTCTATTACGTAAAAATCTCACATTACAATAGTGCCTATGATCTGTAGTTAAAAACACGCATTCCTTAGAACAATACTGACATTTGAGTACTGCGGACTTTAGTTTATCATATCATAGTTAATATTATGATACAACAGTGAACAGTGGCCTGACGTGAGTTGCACAATGGGATCGCATGACACGACGCAGCTCAATTATTAGCGTCAACAGCAAGTTCTAAATGCTCGATTCTGTTGCTGGTAGTAACAATCGCTATCATTCAATGCTCGAAATCAATCTGTGGGTATTTCGTCTTTTCGCATTAAAAGTGTACACTGTCCGAAAATATTCGAAATTGAGTTAATATGCGGAATCATTTGGTATCACCAGTTTTTTTTTTCATAAATACTGTCAAAAAATCATAGTTTAGTTTTAGTTTACCTATGTTTTGACTGCTATTAACAAAATTAATACATAATTTTATCTTAGTTTAAAAGACAAATAATGTAACTGGTAAAAACACAACTTAAAATTTTGCGGGTTTGATTTTTATTACACGATGTTATTCCTTCACCGTGGAAGTCAATCGGGAACATTTGTTAAGTAAGTATTTCATTAGAAAATCTGGGTAAAATGAACGAACGCATGCACGTTTCTTATTTATTATATTATCTTCGACTTTCGCGAATCATAGACATAATTAAAAAGTAAAATTAGTCTACTGTTTTATTTAACCCTTTTTATTATCATTATATAGTATCTACAATTTTAAAAACTTTTATGATCATGACCGACTAATGTTTTAATTTTTATTGTTTGGGTGGGTGAACGAGCTCACGGCCCACGTAGTGTTAAGTGGTTACCAAAGCCCATAGATACCTACGACGTACATGTCGCCACCTACCTTGAGCCACGAATTCTAAGATCTCAGTTCTTACAGTACAACGGCTGCCCCGCCCTTCAAGCTGAAACGCATTACTGCTTCACGATAGAAATAGGCAGGGTGGCGGTACCTACCCGTGCGGACTCACAAGACGTACCTCCAGTAATGTTCGAATATTGTGGTATCTACAATTTTTCCTCTGCGCAGTGGATAGCGGACGAGAAGGACTGAAGGAACATAGTCCAAACAAAAGTGCTCCGTAAAGGTCACGACCCTCAGCACTGCGGAACACGATCCAAGAAGGAGGAGGATGACCGTACATTTTTCATTTATAGATATAAATAAAATTTGAATGTCTGTTTGTAATATTGAAATAACATATTTTTATTATATGCATATGAATATATATACTAAGCAATAAAAAAAAAACAATATACGGTACATACACCAAAATAACATTTTTTGCAATTTTTGTTTGTCTGTCTGTTTGTTTCGGCTTATCTCTGGAACGGCTGGACCGATTTTGACGAGGCTTTCGATAGGTAGCTGATGATATAAGGCTACTTTTTTTAGACTAGCTTCGTCCCGCCGCGTTACCCGCGGTACAGCAATAACCGCGGATAACATCGCGGGATTCAGCTATCAATAATAAAATTTATTGTTTCCGAAGCGAAGCGAGGGCGGGTCGCTAGTTAAAAATATTTCTAGAATTTTACGTTTCGTTTCACACCGAACCGTAAAGAGTGAACGTAGTTTTAATTATCGCTACTTATTGTTATTAGACGTATGGCGTGTCCAAATCTTTTTTTTTTTTATTGCCTTTGTAGGCAGACGAGCATACGGCCCACCTGATGTTAAGTGGTCACCGTCGCTTATGGACGTCAGCAATGCCAGGGGCAGAGCCAAGCCGCTGCCTACCATAAATCGTTCTAATCGTTCATAATAATCTATAATAAATCGTTTCTTATACGCAAAATTTTTCACTCGACGCGTTCACAAGATCCTACGTAAAGGAAAGTAGAAAAGCGTGGATACCTTACAATCCATCCGACTAATTCTACTCTCACAAATTTTATAGGAAACATTTAGAGCACGGAAGTAAGTTTTGAACAGGCTGTATGACTATAACAACGGTTGGCAGCGGCTTGGCTCGGCCCCTGGCATTGCTGAAGTCCATAGGCGACGGTAAACACTTACCATCAGGTGAGCCGTATGCTCACCTGCCTACAAGGGCAATGAATCTTTTATTTATACAAAAAATATCAATCTAACAAAATTGTGTTTACGGACAGAAGCGTATTACAAATATTGAATTGGAATGGATTGAAGATATTCCAAAAACTCATACAATGTCATATAATTGGAAATAATTTAACAGATCTTCATACTTTATTGGTTTGAGCATGAATCAAAAAACCATTTAGCCGACTCTATTGAATATTTGAATATCAGTTTAAAAGCTTGTTTGGACCTAAACTCAATTATCTCGCTACAAGATCCCACTGAGTTTCTCGCCGGATCTTATCGGTGGGTCGCGTTTCCGATCTGGTGGTAGTTTCTGCGAAGCACAGCTCTTGCTAGGGTTCGTGTTAGCAACGTCGTCAGGTTTGAGCCCCGTGAGCTCACCTAATAGTTAAGGTTACGCTGAAATAGCCTATCAAGGCTCTCAGGTTAGGTAGGGAAAAAAATCGCTACAATTAGGGGAATCGGAAATATTTGGACAATACGGTTCTATTATTATTATTTTTTTACACCAATAACGATACATAGCTTCTTTTGTTTACGTGAAATAAATGACGGGCACACGTTTTTAATTATTAATTTGTATTGTATTTTAAACGCAACTGACCACCCATATCGACCGTTTGTTATTAGATTATTTTGAGCGATCCGATCAAAGGATGTTCAAATTGTAAAAGTCAAGTGGTCTCCTTTGCTCTTAAGCCTTGTTCGGACTAGGCGAGTATTTTAGTCGAGTAACGAGTAATTTAGTAGCTAAACTACTCGCTACTGCACAGAAATCATTCGCATTCCGGTCCAGTAGAGTACACAAGTGAGTGGTGTTTTGCAAGATGAACAGGCTGCAACGCGATAGAGTGAATAATCTGTTTAAGCTAATCGTAATGGCTATTTTAGAAGATGTGGATGAGGAAATTTCTGTGATTAAGAAAAATAAGTTATGGGTACGAATATGGATCGATAGAAGAGATAAGCTAGGAGCTACTAAATGTCTTCTGAAGGAATTAGCATTGGAAGAGGTCCCAAAGAATACTTCGATAGTTTGAGAATGTCCGAAAGTTGTGTGAATTTTCTGTTAACGAAAATACACTCTCAAATTCAGCGCAAAGATACCCATTTTAGAAATGCCACTAATGAACTCGACTAATCAACAGGTTCGAACTTGTTTAGTCAGTGAGCCAGTGAGCAAGGACGCGTGGTGGGTAGCGCTACTCGCCCGATAAAATAGAACAAAATGGATTGACTTGACTAAATTATTTACTAACTTACTCTACAAAATTTTTGGTGTTCAGACACATTTAGCTACTAAATTACTCAATACTCGACTAAAATACTCGCCTAGTCCGAGCAAGGCTTTAGAGGCGTAAAAGTTTAAATTCTAAATTGAAGATTGCACCATTAAGCGGGGTCAAAAATGAAGGTAAATTGGGGATGTTCATTTCTGGATGTGTATATTCTTTATGTGATAATTGTTAAATTTTACTCAGTATCCTTTTTTTTGTATCCAGACCTCTACTGCCAAATAATATTCATTTTGAGGTCTTGAAGATCTAGTTTAAATTGACATAAAAATTAGCAAGAAAATGAATTTATTAAATGATCCGCTATATTTTTCTAGAGTAACATGAGAGATTTTTTCTTTATTAACTATAAATCTAATAATCTAAGGCTTATTTCACGCATGTGTGGTTTATTTTTATTACTATCTGAAAAACTGGGTAACTATACAGCCAATGAACGACACGTTGGTAGGACCTCTTGTGAGTCTGCACGGGTAGGTACCATCACCCCGCCTATTTCTGCCGTGAAGCAGTTATGCTTTGAAGGGTAGGGCAGCCGTTGTAACTATACTGAGACCTTAGAACTTATACGGTCAGCAGCAGTTATAAGCGAATGTTGGTTCAATTAAAGCCCTACATAAGTCAATGGTTGTGACCGCGTATCTTATTTTTTTTTTTTCCCTACCTACGCTGATAGCCTTGAGAGGCTATTTCAGCTTCGCAATAACGTTTGTAGGTGAGCTCGCGGGGCTCAACCGGAGAGTTGCTAACACTGACCCTAGCAAGAGCAGTACTTCGCAGAATCTACCACCGGATCGGAAACGCGACCCACTGAGAAGATCCGGCGAGAAACTCAGTGGGCTGTGTCTATGGGTTAGTTCGCTCGTCGAGCCCTTCGTCGCAAGCGACGGGTTCGACGAGGACGGTGACACCACGTATCAAGGTCAGACAACAATAAGATGTGCGAAGGACACGATGACGTCATCCTGCGCATTTCGGGTTAACGTGTACAGGAAACGCATGTCCACTTCGATTATATCCATCCAGGCTACATGTCATTTCTATTTATAGTAGCGCGACTGTTGTATGTGGGTGGTTATTTATTGATATGTTTTTGAAGCATCAAAAATATTTCTGTTCTTGAATGATTTAATCGCGAACTTATTTCATTATATTAAGGTTGTTTTTTTTATTTACTTTCCTCCGCCTCGACTGTTCTAAAATGTTTCAAGGTCACGGACAAGCGTAGGTACTTCTCGTCTAATCTTCACGAAAACCCAGAGAGCAAAAACGAAACAAAAATTTTTTAAGTTTTTTTTTAATGAATTGATTGATATTTTTGTTTAACTTAATCTTTTACTAGCGACCCGCCCTCGTTTCGCTTCGGAAACTGTAATTTATTATTGATTTCTCCACTATTTAATGGGTTATATAATATAAACCATCCTCTTCAATCACTCTATCTACATATTAAAAAAACCGCATCAAAATCCGTTGCGTAGTTTTAAAGATTTGAGCATACATAGGGATATAGGGACAGAGAAAGCGACTCTGTTTTATTATACTACGAGTGTGTGAGTGGTGATGAGTTCGTTGGTCTAACATTTGAAATGATTCTCAAATATTCAACGCGATATTCACTCGTGATCAATTCGCTACAATTCAGAAATCGTCGTTCGTCTATGGGTTTTGTTACTGGTTGACTCTTAATATGACGAGGCGCTTATTATGTCGATTTACATTTAGTCAAAAACAGGAATTCATACATAGTGATACTGTGAGGATTGAATTTAGATAAGACCCGTCACTCGCATGCACCAACTGTCGTTTTTTTATCATTAAACTAGCAACCCGCCCTCGCTTCGCTTCGGAAACTGTAATTTATCATTGATTTCTCCACTATTTAATGGATGTTATTATACATATAAGCCTTCATCTTCAATCACTCTATCTATTAAAAAAAACCGCATCAAAATCCGTTGCGTAGTTTTAAATATTTAAGCATACATAGGGATAGGCAGATATAGGGACAGAGAAAGCGACTTTGTTTTATACTATGTAGCGATGCTTTGTGGCAATGGTGAACACTTATTTTTGCCGCGAAACATTCGCGCGTTCTGAAGATATAAACACTTAACACCAGATGGACCGTGAGAGCGTCTACCCAACTAAACTATAAAGCGAAGTTTAGGTTATCTTTGGTTCTTGAAGACTCTACCAGTAGATATATCTGCAAGGAATCTTTAGGGAGTACGGGCTTATCGCTCTGCGAGGGAGCCCAAAATGAATTCGATAGTAAGCGAACAATACCTTATAATATTCCACCTATAGCATGACGTATTCTATACTTATATTACAAAGAGGAAAGATTTGTTTGTTTGTTTGTATTGAATAGGCTCCGAAACTACTGAACCGATTTAAAAAATTCTTTCACTGTTTGGAAGCTACACTATTCCCGAGTGACACAGGCTATAACCTTTTTTGAAAAAAGTAGGGATCCTTACTAAAACTCCAATAATGTAACCCAAGGTGTAAACATTTTTATCTAAAATATTCTTTACATCGCGTGCCCTGCGAAAACTATTGCTTTGTAGAACACATTATTATTTACAAAAAGTGTCGCGACAGCATATGTCTGAGTAATATAGTTATGCCGCAATAAGTGTCCTTTTATTTTTAAAAATAAAACAACGTCAAATATCGTTGAAATTTTTGTGAAAGACCCGAGCGGAGCCGGAGCGGGCCGCTAGTTTACTCATAAAAAAGGTGTCTAATACCGTCATTTGACCCACAATAAATACGCATTATAATTGCCACGAAATTACGTAAAGCATAGAGAATTTAAAGTTTGTCACGACTGGGCGAGCAAGGACCGGAATTGTGGTTATTTGAATTTGTGGGGTCCACTCGATTAAACAGCCTTGAGGTTTAAAAAGGTCAATAGAAAATAACAGAGCGGAACCGTAAAATGAAAGGTATTTTGAAATACACTTTTTATTTTTTTATTGTTAGATGGGTGGACAAGCTGGTGTTAAGTGTTTACTGGAGCCCATAGACATCTACGACGTAAATGTGCAACCCACCTTGAGATATAAGTTCTAAGGTCTCAAGTATAGTTACAAAAGCTACCCCGCTCTTCAAACCGAAACGCATTACTGCTTCACGGCAGAAATAGGCCGGGTGGTGGTACCTACCCGCGCGGACTCACAACAGGTCCTACCACCAGTGTTCACCCTGTTTCTTCCAACTCCTAAAACCGTCACTAGAGAGCGCTGTAATACGCAAATCCGTTGTCATGATACCCTTGTCATAAGTGACACTGGATCCGTAGATTATTGATTTTTTACTTTAATATACAAGTTTTTCTAATCCAAGTTTATTTTAATAATCATCCCTCGGAAAGTCGAACATGGTCCTTCGAGCCGGATAAGAAAACAACTAATGATAAACAACAATTTTAAGTGCAAAGAATGTTACAAACCGTAATTAACACAAAACTATTTCGTTGCTAAGTACTAGTGAATGTGAAGAATGGGCCCGGACAGTTATATTAAAAAACCGATATTCAAAATAAGATATTTAAGGCAAAGATTAATTTCAAAAAGTCACCTGCGTCTAGAATAACAAGGGAATATATCGAAACGAGATTGCAATTATTGGAACAACACTGGTTAGTTTGAAGAAAATCACCAGAATGTTATATTGGGATGCGAAAATAACGAATATAGCTATTAAACAAAAGGTACAATAACAAACGTTACATCGCGAACAGCATTCTGGCCAGGCTGGTGGGCCAAAGGGCTTTATCTTCAGAGTCATCCAACGGTGTTAAACAAATACTCGATACGACAAATGATTGCTTGCACGCTTTATCTAACCTTGGTATACCTGTATCGACATGGGACATCCTGATTATATATCTCATCACAATAAAATTGGATAATGAATCCCAGAAACAATGGGAACAAAAACTAAGCGAACAGGCTGATCGATTGCCTACACTAAGCGAGTTCCAATCATTCCTGGAATCAAGATATCGAGCACTCGAGTTTTTAGAACCAAACCAAAGAAGAGAGTTTAGAGGCAAAGATGCAGCGGATAAACCGAAGGTGTTCAGCGTGACGACGTCTGTATCCTGCCCATTCTGTTCGGGACATCACTTGCTTTATCAATGCAAGAAATTTGTACAAGAAGCCATCGGGAATCGCCGGGACTTCATCCAGAAGAGAAAACTGTGTTTCAATTGCTTCGGAGCTAACCATTCGGTAACACAGTGCAAACGACGCACGGCTTGTCGGTGCTGTGGCCAACGTCATCACTCGCTGCTGCACCAGGAAGGCGGCACTCACAATCCGACCCTGGCGGGTCCTAGTCAGCCCACTAATCAACAGCGGGAGCCAGCACAAGAACCGCAGGCAGCGGATCACGTGGAGCGTGTTGTCAGCCATTTTTCTAACAGTGAAATGAGATCAAGTAGTCAAGTAATGTTAGCTAGCGCATTAGTTTATGTATCCAACAAGGGTATGTATCACACACTTAGGGCATTGTTGGATCAGGGCTCTCAAGCCTCGTTTATTAGTGAACACGCAGTTCAACTTTTGCAGCTTTGAAGGTTGCCAGTTCTAAGTACCATATCTGGTTTAGGAGGAGAAAAATCTAGTATTTCAGTAAAACATATGGTTCAATTTAAAGTACAGTCCACATATAACTCTTTTAGCTATCCCGTTCAAGCCTATGTTTTAAACTGCCTAACATCAACTCTTCCTTCACAGCAAATTCAATTTCAGGATTGGCCGGTATTTTTGCAATTGCAGATGGCTGATCCAGGATATGGTACACCAAGCAATATAGATCTTCTACTAGGCGCTGATGTGTATGGTCAGGTTTTGTCAGAAGGCATATTGAGAAATCCACCTGGAACCTTGACAGCTCAAAATACACAGCTGGGATGGATTCTGTCGGGACGAGTTTAGGTTAGTGGGGATACTCCTTGCATTATTAGCGCACATACCCATGACAAATCGATCAATGATTTGCTGCGTCAGTTCAAGGAGATTGAAACTGACTAGCATCATCCACTTTTATCCAAGGAAGAAGAATCCTGTGAAAGATACTTTGAATCCACTACAACTAGGGACAGTTTGGGTCCTTATGTTGTAGGTCTTCCTTTTCGCGACAACAATCCACTTGCTCAAGAAGAAACTTGAAAATAATCCATTCTTGAAGCAAGAATAATCCAAGGTAATAAATGTAGCCACCTGGCTATGAATCATATAGAAGTAATTAATGACAAACAAGAAGCTGCTAAGCCAGGATGCGTTTATCTACCTCATCATGCAGTTGGTTGTTCGCGAGGACAAAAGTACAACGAAGGTCGGCGTTGTTTTCGACGCTTCGTGTAAGGGTACCAGCGGCAAGTCATTGAACAATGATTTATTGGTAGGTCCAAGGCTTCAACCAGAGTTACGACACATAATTATGAAATGGCGTACTTATCCTATATGTTTCGCAGCGGACATAGCTAAGATGTATCGAATGGTCAAGGGCGTACCAGAGCATACTGACTTCCAGCGAGTACTGTGGAGAGAGAATCCTAGTGAAGAAGTCAAGGACTGCAGGCTGTTAAGAGTTACCTTTGGTGTTTCGTCGGCCCCATATCTAGCAGTTAAGAGTTTGCAACAAGTGGCAAAGGACTGAACCCACCATCGCTCTGGTTTGGCTGAAGGGACAGCCAAATCGATGGAAGACCTTCGTCGCAAATCGAGTGACTGAAATCTTGACAGTTTTTTAAACAACGACCAATGGTCGCTTGTGGAGTCATGCCAGAATCCAGCCGATTGTGCATCCCGGGGGCTGGCTCCACAAGAATTTATCCACTGTGAACTCTGGTTCCATGGCCCTACGTTTTTAAGAGAATCCACGTATGTATCGCCAACGGTAAACATATCGACTGATTTAGAAGCCAAGCCGTTGAAGTCTCATCACCTAACTATTTCCGAAGTGGCTAGGTCAGATCTCCAGACATGGACGAAGTATTTATTTTTATAAAAAATGGTTAGAGTGGTCGCGTTTTGCATTCCATTTATTAATAAATTAAGGTCAAAGCGATATCCTTCTTACTTGATGGCTTCCGAATGAGATCATGCATTAAAGATAGGAATTAAGGTTTGTCAGACTCAGGCGTTTTCTAAAGATATTGAGCAAATAAATAATACAAAAAATGACTCAGCAGTTCTGGCGTAAGTGGTCTGCCGAGTACCTCACGACTCTAAATCAGAGATATAAGTGGACTAAAACTACACCAGAACCCCATTTAGGTGACGTTGTTCTTGTTAAGGAAGATGGCCTCCCTCATTCAAAATGGTTATTCGGTTTGATAGAAGAGAAGCACACTGATCCAGATAATGTCACAAGGGTACTATCAAATGTAAGAAATCTAAAATTGTAAGACCAGTCTCCAAACTTTGCATTTTGCCTATCGCTTTTTAACATTACTTACCTGAATAACTGTAAATATTTCATGCAATGTATGTAACTTAAATGTATCTTTGGATGCATCAGCTATTAAGTATTTTGTTATTGTTTAGTTGTAAGTAAGTACGAACTGTTTAAAAGCAACCCTTGACTGAACTTTGTCGTTATTATGGTTTCTTTAATGAGTAAGTTTATATTTAGTTCATGTTGAGCAGTTCTTTATTGATTACTATTAGGTTAAGATGTTACGGTTTCATGGAGATGTTAATTGTACATGTAAAATTTGATGGCCTCATTGTTGGCTATGAACTTTTGTAGTTCATGGTGGGCGGAATGTTCACCCTGTTTCTTCCAACTCCTAAAACCGTCACTAGAGAGCGCTGTAATACGCAAATCCGTTGTCATGATACCCTTGTCATAAGTGACACTGGATCCGTAGATTATTGATTTTTTACTTTAATATACAAGTTTTTCTAATCCAAGTTTATTTTAATAATCATCCCTCGGAAAGTCGAACAACCAGTGACTTCATAAATACTTCTCTGGCATGGCTGTATGAAAGTGAAATAAAAAAAATCGTTTTATGATCTCAAATCAGGGAGAAAGAGAACCAAGGTATGGCATGTGCGATGTCAGTTCCATTCCAGTCAGGTTTTTTCGAGCTGCTTAAGCGAGGTCTTATAGGAGACATTTCAAATATCGTACATACTTGCAGTAGGCAGCGGCTTGGCTTTGCTCCTGGCATTGCTAAAGTCCATGGACGACGGTAACCACTTACCATCAGGTGGGCCGTACGCTCGGCTGCCTACAAAGGCAATAAAAAAAAAAAGTGTGTGTGTCCGCTCCGACGCACGACTGGAGTTTACTGGATATAAAAAATTAAACGAAACAATACGAGAAATAGTTCTATATTACGACAACACGATACACAACAGATTATTAACAAATTAACGAGACACAAAACAAACGACTAACAAATATATGAAAATACAATAATGAGAGAAACGCGCGATCAGTACGAGGCTTTGTGGCGGACTGCCGGCGCAGCAGCCCGGCGTCACCTGCGATAACGCGGCCGCGCGTTGGCTCCTGATTGGCGCGCGCACGCATCACGCAATCAGGAGCCAATCAGGCGCATAACGCATTTCGTGTGACATGCTAGGCGCATAACGCATTTCGTGTGACATGCTAGTACGATTTTGGTCCCCATAATTTTCATACCCCGGGCCTATATATGTAAATCGATTCTAAAGGAGTAAACTCCAAAAAAAATACATAGCATTATGAGAGATGGCGATTAACGAATTGCTTGTAATATATGGAGGGACAATTAGGCGTCACCTAATGTTATAAGCCGTGGCCTCGTGAAGCCAGGTTGAAACCATCACTATATTTTATGTCTATGTTGCATGTATGTTGTGGATCAAAGTTACTACTACTAGGCGTAGTAGGTCAGAACTATATTATATTTCGAGTAAAGATTACCTTATAATGCGTCAATTTAAGGTACATTACGTGAGCTTCAAGGAGATTGCAAAACTTATTCTATATGTCCACCATTTTATCAATAACATCACCCGTGTTTTCATTTTACATCGCGGATTCCAAATTTTCCAGTAGCGAGGAATAAAAAAAAAAGAATGGAGTTATGCATCAGGTCAGTTTGAATGAAAAAGATTATCACAAATTTGTCACGTTCTTAAACAAATGATAACTATTTTAGACGAAAAATTACGTGTAGCTACGAAGCTACGAGGTAGCCCATGCGTGTGACCTCATCGACCCCTTTAAGGAAAAAATAATAATAAAAATTGGTTGTCTGTAATGTCGATTTACGGACTATAGTTTTGCGTGATAACGTCAGTAGCTGAACTATTTGAACTGTTTGAACTGCTCGCTTAGACGTCACATGAGAAGAGAGATAAATGCGTCACAAGCTAACGCTTGGGCCGATCATGCCTTTCTATCGCTTCTCGCTTGCACGCTCAGGCTCAGGGGGAATGTGACACTTTTTCGTGCGTGCAGCCGGTGTTCATCAATAAGACGTTATCACGTCAAAAAGGAGTGGGTTTTGAACAACACCAATACGAGCTTGGTCAACGTCGGATACACCACTAGATCGTACTAATAAGTTTAGTACAAAATTGCACGTTCGTAACGTGACAGAGGAGACGGTAACTAAACATCAAGTTCGATGACCGATCGATCGATGCATTCTCACAAAAACCTTAATGTTTCAATTGTTCTAGCTCACACAGCAGACAGATGAATGGATGGATGACTGGACACTATTGTTTGCGTCGGGGACGCGATCATGTTCGGCACACGCTAGAGAATCGAGCGACGCTCATGTCAAATAAACTGTTTGTTTTGTCACGTTTTCATTGACTCGTTTTCTTGATGTGTGTTGGGGATGTATCGAAATTGATTTTAAGTAAAAACATCCTTCTATAAATGCAGAGGGACAATAAATAATATACGTTTTAGAATTATTTTTCAACTGTTTTTTTTAACTGTATTACAAGGGGAAAATTTACAAAACGATCATTAGACCTGTCGTTCTGTGTGGATCTAAATGTTGAGCGACGAAAGTAAGGCCTGAAAGAGGGGTGCATGCGGCAGAGATGCGAATGTTGAGATGGATGTGTGGAGTGACAAGTATGGACAAGATAAAGAATGAGTATATCAGAGGAAGTGTGAAAGTAGCCCCGGTAATTTACAAATTAAAGATCGGACGGTTAGCGTGGTATGGACATGTGATGCGTACAGAGAAGATGCATGTGACTAGGAGATATATGGAAATGGTAGTGCAAGGTAGAGGGGGAAGAGGTCGACCGAAGAAGACATGGATGGAGTCTGTGAATGACGATATGAGAGAGAGAGGAGTGAGAAAAATTACTGTGCCCACCCCATCTAGTGGGATAAGGTGGAGAAAAAGAAAAAGACGAGTAATGCAATATAATAGTATACATTTCTGACAGACGTCCAACTGTAGACCTACTCGCGAGAGGTCTTCTTCTTGTACAGTCTTTGGATTCCAGTGTAATTACTTAATATCAGATGGTCCATGAACTCGTCTGAAAATTTACAGCAAAAGACTTTTACAATATAATCTCAGCTTACGTTACAAAAGTGATGATAACATTGTTTTTATTTGCAATTTGCCGAATATTTAAGCTAAATAAGGGGCAGACCTGTATGGAGACGGGAAAACACAGAAAAAACAGGTTCAAAAACGGGCTACCTCAAAAAGTTCACCTGCCGTGCGTGCTTATCAAGTTGTTTACAATCGAAACGAGCTTTAAAGTTCATTACCGTTCCTTTCGGGTTTACGATGTTATATTTATCTGAGGGAATTTTGTAAAAGTAACATTACTGATGAGTAAATGAGAGTTGATGAGTTTACGGATTTCACTAAATGACAGGGCAGTCTTTCCGCGTCTACTGGTGGGAAGAGGGCGTATTGTACCACCACCACCATTACCACGGACCACCACGACCACCGCGAAGCAGCGTTCCTATTTAACAGATAGTTTAATTGTGACACTAATGACATTTCGGTCTCATGTATCATGATGGCTAGCGACCGCGTTCACATTACAACTTGAAGGCGCGATTGTATGTTCGTATGCTCTTTTTCCTACCTATTCTAGTAACCTCGAGGGGTTATTCTAGATTCACCGAATTAGTAGGTGAGCTCACGAGGCTCAAACCTGACACCTTTGCTAACATTAACCCTACTAACTAAGCAAAAGCAGTGCTTCGCAGAATCTATCCACGGATCAGAAACGCGACCCACTGAGAAGATCCGGCGAGAAACTCAGTGGGCTGTGTCTGTGGGTTAATTTACTTGCAAAGCCCTTCTTAGCAAGTGACGGATTCGACGAGAACAATGACCAGGCGTATCTTCTTCTATATCGCTCCCTCACTGCTGAGGATCGCGTTAAAGATTCGTTAAAATAATGTATGACAGAATTGTTCCCCTTTAAAAGATGTAAAAAAGAGTCCGCGTCAGCATTTATCAATATGTTAAAGTTGGCTCACTATAACGTTTTATATGCTAACCAAATTTGATCTAAAATAAAGCATTATTTGTGAAGTCGCAGGCAAAAGCTAGTTATTTATATTGCGTTATTATTGAGGAGCATATATAACAGTGACTCCACAGTGTTCGATCATGGGTGGCATGGACCGCATGGTACAGACTTCCATTAAGTGATTCCCTTACTAGATCTGACCATCTAGTGTTCTGCCCACGGTGCGCTTGCACTCTACCGGGCGTATGCTCGCAATGAAATAAGAATATGAATATCATTCGAGTGGGTGCGGGTTCGACGCCCGGTGCCGGCTGGAACGATAATGATTCGATTCTCGCGCACCGTTACCCGCCTACTAGACCGAGTGGGCATCGTCTGATTTGGAGACGCGACAAAAGGCGTGTTACTCATCCAAACGCGGAGTTTGCTTACGAGTCAAGAGAAAAATAAATTTTTACTTATTTTGATGAGTAGCTATCATACAATACAAGATATTTGACAGATGCCTGAATCTTGCTTAAGAAATTTTCAAGATAAGCTTGCATATATACGAGTTCCGAACAACAACATTCGGACCGTCGGTCTATCGAGCGATAACGTCCGCTCGATGAAGGATCTTCCCTTCTACGTTATTTCCACACTATAAAAGCATGTTGTTATGGCCTAAATGATAAGACGTCCGATGCATTCGTATTCCAATACCAATTTTTCCAATGAAATACGTATTTAACAAATGTTCACGATTGACTCCCACGGTGAAGGAATAACATCGTGTAATAAAAATGAAACCCGCAAAATTATAATTTGCGTAATTACTGGTGGTAGGACCTCTTGTGAGTCCGCGCGGGTGGGTACCACCACCTTGCCTATTTCTGCCGTGAAGCAGTAATGCGTTTCGGTTTGAAGGTTGGGGCAGCCGTTGTAACTTCCTTGAGACCTTAGAACTTATATCTCAAGGTGGGTGGCGCATTTACGGTGTGGATGTCTATGGGCTCCAGTAACCACTTAATCAGGTGGGCTGTGAGCTCGTCCACCCACCTAAGCAATAAAAAAAAAATACAAATAAATCTATCGAATATACGAGGGGTTTACGATTTTCTCGTAAAATTTATTAGTTATAATAAAATTGTTTTATTACGAAATTTCATTTCAACACATTTCTAGTAATTTTTTATTGCTTAAACGTGAGAACAAGCTCACGGCCTATTAGTATTAGATTACCGGAGCTCATAGACATTGGTATGGGTAAGGTATCGGTAAAGTAAATTCCGCCATTCTAAGTTTCAGTTTTATACGAAGTAGAACGGCTTCAAGCCGAAACGAATTACCGCTTCGCTGCAGAAATAGTGGTGGTCCCTAACCGTGCGCGCTCACGAGACATCTCCCGACCACCACCACCACCACCAGCAAAATGATTTTGGGTCAAACACCATATTAATACATTTGAACGCACGTTTCCTTCCAAACAGAATATAAATGTGGAAAATAATATAATAATATTATTATGCAAGACGATCTTACGCGCCTTAAACTGACTTTTTTATAACAGATTTTTATAATAAAAACTAGCTGACCCGGCAGACTTCGAAGTGCCTCAATCGATAAATAAAAGAGTTAAACTTTTGTGTAAAATAAACTTAAAACAAACAAAAGGAATCCGTTCGACGGGGGACACATCAAAGGAAAAACAAAATTGTTATTTTTATTTAATTCCGAGCATTTGCATATTTATCTACCTTTTAAACCTTCTCTACACTTCCACAAATAATTCAAGACCAAAATTAGCCAAATCGATCCAGCCGTTCTCGAGTTTTAGCGAGACCAACGAACAGCAATTCATTTTTATATATATAGAAGAAGAAGATAGAAGATAGGAGAAGAAGATTTTTTCTTATTGCTTAGGTGAGTGGACGAGCTCACAGCCCACCTGGTGTTAAGTGGTTACTGGAGCCCATAGACATCTACAACGTAAATGTGCCACGCACAGTATATAGATACATATTACGCTTTAGTAAATAGTCTTCGGGTTACGCGAGTCGTGGACACAATTAAAACTGAACTGATAATAACTGAAGCTAAAGCCGGAAGACGTGTAGACACCTTAGCCGTCCGTGACCACGATAACTGCAAAGTACTAGAAACGTCCGAAAAAAAAAAAAAAAAAATAATCCGCATAGGTAGTTATTTTAAATAATATACGCTTCACACAATTTTATGATTCACCCGCGTACTAACAACCCGTTGACGATAAAGTACCTTCAACCATAAAACTAGCGTAAATTGGATGAATTCCCGCTATTCCTTTCAAACGGTCATCGTGTTTCTCATAAAAAACGTATAAATAACTAACCAAATCGATCGCTATGGAAAAGAGTTTTAATAGGCTGTCGTCACCTAATATATTCAAAAAGAACAATGGCTGAATGTAGCTAGCTATTGGTACATTAATATATAATTAACTAATTGACGATTCTAATAGGATTATTCGAAATGAATTCGCTTAAAATTAAATCGATTTTGAAAAATTATTATTTCGAATGCCATAAACAACTGCTCCAATAATTAAAAACAAACTTACATTCTCTAATGCATACTTATCGATTCTTCTTTATAATGCTTACCTGTAAAAACAAAAAAAAACTTATTATAAAACAGATTATATTATTAACAATAATCACGTAAGAGTGACGTAAAAAGTACTATACAGTTTTTACATATTTTCACACGATATTGATATTAGTAGCATTTAACGAATACCCGATTAATATCGGTGGTTGATTCGAGTTTCACGAGTACCGTATTCTTTACTGAATTCGCTTCTAAATACCTAAACCGATTAAAGAACGTATTGCTACGCCGGTGATAGCAACGCCATCTATCGCCGAATGGCCGAACAAGTATCTAATGATCTAGTAGCACCTAGAACGCTCGAGAAGTACAACGCCATCTATTGTCAGATGGCGGAAACGCACAATACTCGACTTTTGTGGAACATTCTCGATAATTCTGGGGATGTGGTATCGGCTATAAAAACGTTGCAGAGATGGCGCGCAGTCAGTCAGTAATCGGAATTACTCGAAGCGAAAAAGCGAACGGATCAACTGAAGCGAAGTGGAAGAAGCAAATTGAAAATTTTAAAGTATTTGTAAAGTGTTCTAAGTGCTACGTAGTAAGTAAGTAGTACAGTGTTAATTTGTACTTCGGTAGATTTTTTTATATATGAGTCGACTATTATCAAAGGCGGCAATCTGACTTTTGGACAATGATTGGTAAATCAGAAAAACGAATTATTGACTTTGTATTCCATTGGCAGTCACAAAACTCTTCGGAACGACATCTTAGATAAATAACAGGTTAACTATTAACCTTTATTTAATGCAGGTTTTGAACCGTATTCTTTGAAGGAGACGATTAAATTCAAATAAATCTGTATTGACATATCAAGAATTTTTTTTTTGTCCAAATGCACAGATTGCCACCTTTGATAATAGACGACTCATATACAGAGCCCCAGCGCGTAACAGTATTGTAAGAACATAGAATAAAAAAATTAACGGGGGTGATGATCAGGGTGCTGGAACTTAAGTCTTAGGTTCAGTGAAAAGCTATGCGTTTTTAAAGTGTTCTGGAAATTCGGTTGTTCGTTGTAAAGCAAGTGATCGGAACGATTCATGAAGTTATTGTTCCGGGATCCCCCACCAGCAGTCTTCAGCCCCCTTCCTACTTTTTGCGTCGTATTTCTCAATGCTGAGGTTCGTGATCACATTTCTGTATCACTTTCTCTTGTACGATCTTCCTCAATCCGTTTCTGCCTATGGCCGTGTGGAGGGCGTTGTTAATTGTAGAATTAAGCGCGGTGCGGATTTGGTCAGACCAAAGTATCGGGCCGCAAATCTAAGAACTTCTCCCATTCACTTCACCAGGCACAACGAGGATCTCGAGGTTGTTTCCATCCTTCTTTGCAATGTGACCAAAAGTAATCAACTTTTTTTTCTTTTCTTTGTTGGGTGGACGAGCTCACAGCCCACCTGGTGTTTAGACATCTGCGACGTAAATGCGTCACCCACCTTGAGATATAAGTTCTAAGCTTTCAAGTATAGTTAGTCCTATAGGGAACTGAAATAGCAAAGTACCCAAGTAAGCTTCTTACAATAAACTTCTAATTTCAACAAACGCGAAATCTTAAAACAATCATATTGAGATATCTACTCGTATTTAAATCGATAATAACAAAATAAAGTGATCCGTGACCAAAAAAAAGTTAATTCAAAATTCATAGCAATTCTTTCCGCTTCCAGAACCGTCGAAGGTCGAAAGAAACGATCGAATTAATTAGATTTTAATTTGTTTTAGTGCACGATACGATCGGACGACGTGCACCTGTTCAAGTTTGAACCAGCAACATGTGGAAACACGATTTAAAATATACGAATTCAAAACAAGAATGACGATACATTCGTTGAAAAAAAAAGGTCTAAATATTTAGGAAAATTTTCGATTGCTTAAATGGGAATAGGACTGTTTTTTTTTTAAACTTTGTTGAGAACTTTTTGTCTTTATTTAGGTATTCAATAATATTTTACTAGAAACAAAAATACATCATCCCAATTTTTTTTCCTACCTATGCTGAGAACTCTGAGATGCTATTTCAGCTTCGCTCTAACGTGAGTTCACGGGGCTCAAACCGGAGTGTTACTAACACTGGCCCTAACAAGAGCAGTGCTTCGCAGAATCTACCACCGGATCGGAATCGCGAACCACTGAGAAGGTCCGGCGAGAAACTCAGTGGGCTGTATCTATGGGGTCCTAATATACCGCAGATTTCGAACTCAAAATCTCAAGCTTGTTCTTACTAAGTTGTTGATGTTGATCGACTCTAGGTTAATGTTTCTCCAAGTTTATAAAACAAATATGGCACTTACTATCTTGAAGTAAGTTATTAGTACGTGTTTATCGATATTTTTATTTAGCAAATATGATCTTTGAATTAAGGCCATACAATAATAACGACATCTCTTACGAAGCTTAAACCTTTTAGTGCTGGGCTTATTTTCGCATATTTTACGGAAATTGTTAAAGGAACTAAAAATAACAAAAATCAATGATAAATTGACAGAAAAATAATTTTAAATGGTTATTTATTTATACATGCTTGCGCTAAGACACGTCCATGCAGGTCGATACCTCACGTCTATAATCAAACTGCGCAATAGTCCGTATTCTGACGCTCCGCACATAGACATTAATACACAGTCGATCTATCGACGATTCGCACTCAAAGGGTTAAACTTGAAACGAAACGAAAAGTCGCGCGGTCTCGTTCTGAAGTATTAATCGCGGCGTACCCTTTGGAGTTCATCGCCCCATGAAGTGGGCTTGGCTGCTGAAGTCACGTCAGGGTTCCATTACGTAGTCCATAACTTTTGGGATAAACAGGGCTGTACGCTGAGGGTTGGGACGCACCCACCCGTGGCTGCATTCGCTTTGTTTCTTCTTTTTACACGCTTTATATTAGCTTCACTTGTATGTATGTTTGTAACTGACTCCTTTAGACGCGATTTTGACCCACTTTAAACGGCCAGATTTCATTCAAACTTTGTAGATTTACCGAGGACCGATAACAATTCAATAGTAAAAAAAAATAAAAAAATTAATTGAAAGAATTGAAATTCAACTAAAAAATTAAAACTAAATAATAGTTTAAAAAAACTAAAAAAATACGCTTTATATAAAATTAATAATTAATAAATTTAAATTGAAAATAGTGTAAAAAAAAATTTTTTTTCAATTTTTTTTTTTAATTCCCGGTATTCTTTTTTAGTGCATTCGATCGCAAAACAATTTCCATAATCCACATTGAGACAAGAGTTCGATGTTTAAATATTATTGAGTAGCATTCAGTAACGGTTGTGCAACTCTTGACGGTTGCTTTGTGGCAGAACTAGGCAAAATGGCGGTACTTATCCAAGTCTACTTACTCATCTTTCAAAGAATCATCAACGCAATTAAAAAAAAAGAAAAAAACATACGCATTGAAGCTAATGGCGATACCACAAACTCGAAGGGCACTGAATAATTACGTCTGACCTAGATACAAATGCACAGACATAGACTCAGCGATAACTGTTAAAGAGTTATGCAATCCATTACAACGTGTTATTTAATTATCGGCTGTTAAATTTACGATACGCTAATTAAACGAACTCACTTCTGTAGTGGCTCGTAATCCTTTAATGTGAAAGCACATTTATTCAGTGGAGTCTGAAAAATAAAATTAGCGTAATTACTATGAGGGCCCCACGGGCACGAGACATAATTCTCCCCATTTTTGCCGCGAAGCAGTCATGCGTTCCTGTTTGAAAGATGGCACTGCTCTATTCAATATATATCAATGTAAGGGAGAGTACAGAGACTCCAGCTTCATGTCCCAGGGTCTGTGTCAGGGCGACATTCATGTATTATTTCTGTAGGCTACAATAACCACTTATCATTACCGGGACCTTAAAACAGCATTGGTTAGCAAGCCCTTAAAACAAAATTACGAAAACGCTATTACGGAACTTTAAGGGATTTCCCTAATTAAGAAAAAATCCAATCAACAGAAATGGGAAGGAAAAATAACATTAAAAAATACATGTACCTAAAAAAAATTGTCGCACAATGACAACCTCTTTAGATCCTCGAACAGGTTTAGTCTTTCATCTCAAGAACATAATCAAGTGGTGAAACGTGCTCAAGTTATCTTTCAAGAAACCTTGACTGAATACAAACGACGCCGTGAAGGTACAGGGCAAAGTTTCCTGAAGCAAAGCCCCAAGAGTGGACATGATTTTATACGGAATTAGCAATCAAGATCCACGTATAGAAAAAAAACTTCAGAGGTGTCAAGGGACACCCGGATGGAACGAAGTTCCTTTCGATTAATTAGTGAAGGAATTGTAATTTTTTTTTTAAGTTATAATAATAAATTAAGAAGAAAAGAATTATGAAGAAGAAAAAAACAATACTATGAACTAAATTACTATTGTTGAAACGCTATCTCGAGAAACTGTACTCATTACGCGGACCAATCGGATACGAGCAATGTCACGCGATAAGCGCCTACACGTTGATTGGTCAGAATGACGGATCTAAAAAGTGTCGTGACAACTTTTCGTAAGAATTTTTTCCGTCTAGCCCCCTTTCACAACGCGCGATAAGGAACTTCGTTCCAAAACTTCGTTCCAATAAGTAGACAGGACAGAGATATCCTCATAAATTCTTTTGGCAACTGCTTTAGTCATTCAATGATCACGGCACATGTTGGGGCTGCGTAGCGTTATGTGGAAGATATTGAAAGTCTCTAACCAGTTCCCGCCGTCGTTAAATCATCCAAGTGTGCGATTCGGGCAAAGACAGAAGAGAAGTGGGAAGAGTGATGAGCGCTCGTTAACGCAAATTTCAATAGCTTACCCCACCGGCATTCTACGCTACAGACTATGCTTAGCACATGCCCATTTCGACCTTTGCGATAGGGCCGTATTGCTCAGCTACGAAGCGATACCGGAGAGCAACATTTCCGTACCAAGGCAACTGTTTTACCATTACCAAATTATTTATTTATTTCTAAGCCCCTTTTTCGGTCCCCAAAACGATGGTTTAGGAACCTATGCGATCATAGTTTCATTTTAATTGCAATTTGGGGAAACCAGTTAAAATGTGTCTCTCAAATTCTGATATAAGCTCTATCATGTCGGACAATGTAACCAATATTTTTTGTTGTCTCATAATAAAACGGCTCTCAGTTTGCTGTCAGACGCAGCTTGGATATCTTCGGATATTTGCTATTTCAGTGGCATGTTGTACCATAGTACAAGATAATGGTACTTCAGAGATGGAACGATGAAAAATAGAAACACGAGATTTGGACAACCTGAAATAGTTTGGATTATTTTATATAAGGTAGGGTTTAGACTAAGCAATTCAAAAATAAATTACAAGTCAGCGACATCACTAATGATTACTTACTAATATATATATAGAAAAAAATATATCAAAAAAACATACTTAAATGATTAGCCGAACTAACAAATAATTTTTAATTCTGTCGATACTGGTCAGATTATTAATTGTAAATATATGTTCTAATTATTACTACTGGTGGTAGGGCTATTATTACTGGTGGTAGGACCTCTTGTGAATCGGCACGGATAAGTACCACCACCCTGCCTATTTCTGCCGTGAAGCAGTAATGCGTTTCGGTTTGAAGGGTGGGGCAGTCGTTGTAACTATATTTAGAGATCATATCTGGTGGGTGGCGGCATTTACGTTGTAAATGTCTACGGACTCCAGTAACCACTTAACACCAGATGGGCCATGAGCTCGTTCACATACCTAATAAAACAAAAACACACCTAGAATAATTTTGTTAAGGCACGATATAATTTTACGCGTTTCATTGCAACAATTTTGTCCGTGTTAATGTCCATGGTAATCGTTCTCATCGGCTGCACCGTTAGCACACCTTCTGAACCACGCTAATCAGAATACACCGTTACCTTCACAATTATTTAGAATGGTGATTTTTTTTTGTAAACTAAACACCTCGAATATCTTTCACACTAAGCCTACGAGTGCAGGTTAAATTGACCGTATTAAAACTTACGTAAAATTTACACATTCAAAGGCTTTTTTATACCGTTATCAAACTAGAAGACAGTTATTAAAATATGCGTATAATACTGTTACGCCGGTAAGAGTAACGCCATCTATTTCCGAATAGTCGAACGAATATCGAAGGATCTAGTATCACCTAGAACGCTCGAGCAGTACAACGCCATCTATTGTCAGATAGCGGAAACACAATACTAGATGTGTGGAATATTCTCGATAATTCTAGGGATGTAGCGTTGCAGGGATGGCACGCAGTCAGTAACGGATCACCTGAAGCGAAGCGAAATAAGCGAATTGAGAGTTTTAAAGTGTTTGTTGAGTATTTTAAATGTTTTATGTGTTGAATACAGTATTAATTTGTATTTCGGTAGAATTTTATTTATCCCGAACCCCACCCAGGGCGTAACAATACATTATTCCCTCTTTAGTACTAATTATTTTTTCTCTTTTACAAAATAAAAATTAACCACTATCTGTATTGAATCGTAAAATCGAAACTTTTTTTAAATATCGACCAGTTTGAGCTAGCGCGATAAGTTTTAACAGTTTAGCATTACTTGCTCGTTCTCTCGAACAACGTTGATTTTACGTTATCAAATGGATTTTTCTACTACGCCCATGAAAGTAAACAAACTACCCGTAAATGTTCACAATTCTTATTTTTATTGCTTTCCTTTGTTAGTTTATTGTTATTATTGTAGACAGGCGAAAGAGCCTCCAACTTGACGGTCAGTGGTCACGGTGGCCCATGGACATCAGCAAAAATTTCAAGGCTTGTCTACTCTAGCTTCAATATGAAAGACCAATCTGTATTTGTACCAACAAACTTTTATATATGTTATTTTAATGGTTAAAATGTAGAGTTTTTCCATTTCTGTCCCATTATTTTCTACGTTTCATTATTCAAATACAAAACCCATTTCTAATTAGACGGCAATGTGCTCTACAAACAGAAGTCAACGACCGTAAGAAAACAATAAAACAAACATCCTTTATAGAGTTACAAATGCACATACGGAACATTTTAAAAAAGGATCACCGCTATTTGCTTGCTGCACTTGACAATGTTTATTGTGATAAGCGGAGCGATTTAGAAACGTTTTTTGAATTATGCTTTCATTCAATGAATGTATAATCAATTTAAACGCGATTAGAGCATATACCTAGTTTGTGTTATTGATTTTTATAAATATAGTCAATCTTATTAGTCCGGCACTCTTGTCAGAGTGGTCGTGGTTACGCTGGTGATGTACATGCAGTTTTTTTTTGTTGGGAGGGTTTTTTTCCTACCTAAGCCTTGATAGGCTATATTAGCGAAACCTTAACTAGTAGGTGAGCTCACGGGGCTCAAACCTGACGACGTTGCTAACACGAACCCTAGCAAGAGCCGTGCTTCGCAGAATCTACCACCGGATCGGAAAAGCGACCCACTGAGAAGATCCGGCGAGAAACTCAGTGGGCTGTGTCTGAGGGTTTACATGCAGTACTATTTGTTAGGTCACGAAGGTTGCCTTCCTGGCGATGCGCTTCCAGATCTGGCGGCTTGAAGCGTTTCAAGTACATTGGATTGTGGTGGACTCAGTTGCATTCTCTATTACGTCAGCGGGTTTGGTGATCGGCCGTGTGAAATATTGCCAATACCTAAAAGTATAATAATATTGGGTACTAATTAGAACTACCTAGAAGGAAAAGGAAGCTGACAGGTTGGCTGTGACTCGAGGCGTATGTTGAACCATCACTTTTGGATCTTTTTCGATAACCAGGAAAAGGTTTCGACATAATATTATCTTTATAAAAAATTCAGGTACTCTTTAAATCAAATTGGTTGTTATTTATCAATGAATTTCTTTTCGGAATTTGCCTGTTAGGACGGATTAGGAAGGCATAATCTACCTTCAGAAATAGTCTATCTCATTCTTTTGCGGGCCAAATCGTATAGACGTATATGTTTGTCTCTTATTAATGTCGCTTTTTCGTTTCATCGACTTTTTTCCCTACCTTTTTTTTTATTTTTTTATTTCTTAGCTGTGTGGACGAGCTCACAGCCCACCTGATGTTAAGTGGTTACTGGAGCCCATAGACATCTACAACGTAAATGCGCCACACACCTTGAGATATAGTTCTAAGGTCTCAGTATAGTCACAACGGCTGCCCCACCCTTCAAACCGAAACGCATTACTGCTTCACGGCAGAAATAGGCGGGGCGGTGGTACCTACCCGTGCGGACTCACAAGAGGTCCTACCACCAGTAATTACGCAAATTATAATTTTGCGGGTTTCACGATGTTATTCCTTCACCGTGGAAGTCAATCGTGAACATTTGTCGAGTACGTATTTCATTAGAAAAATTGGTACCCGCCTGCGGGATTCGAACACCGGTGCATCGCTTCAACACGAATGCACCGGACATCTTATCCGTTAGGCCACAACGACTTCTATCTACCTAATCGTTGGTAGCCTAAGGGGTAGGTGAGCTCACGGGTTCAACCTGAGAGAATTGCTAACACTAGTCCTATCAAGAGCAGTGCTTCACTGAATCTACTACAGGATCGGAGTCGCGACCCACTGAGAAGATCCGGCGAGAAACTCAGTGGGTTGTGTCTATGGACGAGTTCGCACGTCGGACCCTTCGTCGGCGTTGACGAGCTCGACTTTGAAACCACAACGGCGCTATAAGTAAGTTTTTATTCCAAACATAAAATTTTAGTGCTTTGGATTGTTACCACTTCAGAAATATTACTTTAGTGCTTGGAGTGCTACTGTTGAGTTCTGCATTATACACGCTCTCGCTTCGTTGTGATGGTGCCACCGTTGCATTATGCATTCACATGGCGTGTGACGTTTCCTTCCCGTCTTCTGGGAATACGGCCCTTTGGTGCCACAGTTTTGTTACGTGTAAGTACTTATTAGAAATCAACTACTAGGGAAAAAGTACGAACTAGTTGTCCGCATAAAAATTGAGGTCGTATTTTTTTTTCGTACCAATAAAAGCCATTTTGGGTTTAGTGGGCGTTTACTTGCCACCGCTATTGATATAGTTAATGTTGGACGAATTATCATTACGTGATAATGTCCTAGATAATTTCATTCATGACATTTCGGATACCATGTTGCGATTTGATCATAAAATTTGAACCACTTTTGACAGTCTTTTCAAACGTACATATATTATACTAGCGACCGGCCCTCGCTTCGCTTCGGAAACATTAAATTTTATTATTGATAGCTGAGTCCCGCGATGCTACTATACGCGGTTATTGTAGTACCGCAGGTGACGCCGCGGGGCGAAGCTAGTCTAAAAAAAAGTAGCCTAAGTTACTCCTTATATCATCAGCTACCTCTCGGTGAGTCTCGTCAAAATTGGTCCAACCGTTCCAGAGATTAGCCGGAACAGACAGACTAAAATTGTAATTTTTTTTTAGTTTGGTGTATGTACCGTATATATGTTCATATGCATGTAGTAAAAAGCGGTTATTTCAATATTACAAACAGACACTCCAACTTTATTTATAATAATATGTTTAGATTATAAACAACATAATTATCGGTGTGTTTTCATAACGCGATCGATACGCAAATACACCGTTATCGATAACAAACAAAGGAGCCTGAATAATCGATACTCGGGCAAAGACATCAGCCAGCACGTTGCAGCTGTATTGAGTCACAGCTACTTGCGAGACACAAAGGGAAGTCGGGACTGTCGTTTGTAAGCTGTACAATTTATTAATATCCACAGGGTTTTACGTAAAAAGGTGGTCAATCTTTATAAATTTTTGTTCATCTGAGGATTAGACGTATGGTGTAGTAGATAGAGTTCTAAATAAAAATTACATGATTTTTCCGGTACTTGTGTAGGGACCACAAATGTCCCCATAGCAACTAATAATTATATGTGACGGCGTTAACGATATTTATGTTATACAGCACGTGCAATAGGAGTGACTCACACAAGCCAGGCGCGCCGGCCGTGTCGTTCCACTCGTAAACAACAGCTGCAACAGAAGTGACTCATAAGCCAGCTGCGCCGGCTAGTATAAAAAGGCGGAACGTGCCTTGAAATGAACATTCGTTCGACTGCGTTTGCCCGGTGCACTTACTATATCGTTGTTACGTTGTGTGATTCAGTGACTGTTGTACGTACTGGTTAAAGTTGGACAAGTGTTAAAGTGAATTGTCAAGTTAACATATTGTTGATTAAATCAGAAACCAAAGGTGACTTCGTTTTACTTGGTGTTCAACAAGATAATATCTACCCTTAAGCTCGACATCAGAAGTGGGATCAGGACTCTACTCTCACTGGCGTGACGTGTTTGAACATGTTCGAAGTACAGCAAAAAAAACATGATGCAGATCAGAATACTAGTAGTGGTACGCCACAAGAGCGTGAATGCAGCATACGTAAGTCGTGTAATAACGTCTCTGTTACCTCGATGGAAGATCTGAGCCACGAAGAAATCGTCACATCTTACGTTCTGGCTCATGTTGCCCAGTTTGACTGTCGACTTCATCACATGGCATTTACTAACGGAAATACAACACGTAACAAGCTATTGCAAGAAATTAAGGCAAGTGCAAATCTCAAGTGAAACTTCGATCGCAATAATGGATCTGTCATGACGAGTGGGTAGTTCCGACACGAATCGTTTTTAAGCCAATGACTACTGCTAGAGTTACATGGCACTAGTACAGTAAACCAGGACATGAGACTGTGAATTGTCGCTGAAATTTTAGAATCTACTCGATTCAATACCAATAACACTACACGTTCGATGACTTCGGGCTCCAGCAAGCAAGCAAACAAGAAAGCAAGCAAGTTTCCGTGGGGAAGAAAAATTGACACATCTGAAGTCGTCGTGACCTGTAAGATAAGACGTCCGGTGCGTTCGTGTCTGGCGATGCGGCGGTGTTCGGGTTCCGCTGGCGGATGCAGGTTTTTCCGGTGAAGTGCGTGCTTGTGCGTGCTTGACATGTGTTCGCGGTTGGCTTCCTCAGTGTGGGAGTAACATCGTGTAAGAGAGGTGGAACCCGTAAAATTATAGTTTGCGTGGTGGCTGGTAAGATTTGTTGCGGTAAGAAGTTTGCATGGTGGTAAAATGTCTTGTGAGTCTGCACAGGTAGCCGGAGGTGAGACTTCCGCGGTCGCGGCCCACCCAGTCCGCGAGAACCGGGCAGATCGCCTCGACGGTACGGAGGCCGGCTGACGGGTCCGCCAAACGACGAGACCACGCCTCCAGCACGGACTGCCGATATTGGAGCCCCCGCGCTACGGCTGCACTTGCGCTAGGGCGCGCCGCCTCGTAGGAGACTGTGAGGTATCATTGAATAACTGCGATCGCGCGCTGCCGGCGTCGCAGCGCGGCGACGTTCTCGTGGGTAAGGACGTGGCACCAGACGGGTGCTCCGTATAGTGCCATCGACCGCACGGGTACCATCACCCTGCCTATTTCTGCCGTGAAGCAGTGGTGTTTTTCGGTTTGAAGGGTGGGGCAGCGGTTGTAACTATACTGAGACCTTAGAACTTCTATCTCAAGGTGTGTGGTGCGTTTACGCTGTGGATGTCTATGGGTTCCAGTAACCACTTAACACAAGGTGGGCTGTGAGCTCGTCCACACATTAATACGAAGAGCATAATCAAACTAAATTAGATACGAAGTTTAAAGGGCCGTTTAAAGTAGTTGAAGTATTGGATGGTGTCGATTTAATTTTGACTCTCACACATTCGCTTAAGGCTCGAGCTGCTACTTGCCTCACAAAAATACAGCCTGCAAAACCTGAACAACCTCCTCATCCGTGGGCGCCCGGCTCTCGCCTGCAAGTCGGCTGTTACGTGTGCGGTGATGCGAGCCATGTAGCTTCTGGGTGTTCCATGCGCTACAAGAAGAAAAACGACACTGCTCCAGGTGCTGTGGCAGGTCCAACCAGAGACGTCAACGTGTGTTCCAGAGCTTCAGTGTGTTACAGATAAGTGGTTTTGGCTCCCCCTTTATGTTCCATTCAGGGTCAGACTGTAGTCTTATAAAACAAAGCCATAGTAATTTATTCAATGGTAAGCGGTTTCATGAACAAATCACCGTAGTCACCCTAGACACGTCCTTACGGATCCATCAGATCCAATAACTCTTGCATTAGATACCTTCAGCTCTAACACTAGGAGCAGGCTGAGGAACCCCAGTAATCGTACTCGTCGAACTCGACAAAGAGGTCGACGTGCAACCTAACCCATGCATCAGCCCACTGAGTTTCTCGCCGGATCTTCTCAGTGGGTCGCGATTCCGATCCGGTAGTAGATTCATTCGCGAAGCAATTGCTCTTGAGTTGTTAGGTCTCCTGCGGAGGCGCTCGGGCAGTTGTTAGCAAATCCCACCCCTCTTGGCTGAGCCTTTGCTCGCCCACCCGTCCTGGTGAAGCAGGAAAGGCCTCCGGGCCACCAGTAATCTTTCAATCATCTGCAGTTTTGGAAAACGATAGGTATAAGTTGAGATATGTAAATGGTTCTAGTGTACAAAGTTCCCCATGAAAACTTACGCGAAGTACCTCGAGGCCCGTCAGGCCTACTAGAAATTTCTGAAAATTATAGTGACGATGACGTGACGGCGTACACAGATGGGTTAATTAATCTTGTTCGTGAAACTGATCTTAATGATGACGACTCTATCACTGACAATAGAAGCGACATTTTTGTCCGCAAATAGCGATACAGCAAACATAGTCTGTGGGTAGTGATACAATGTCTGTAAGCTCAGGCACCTCAGGTGCAGGTGTTGGAAATGTAGAAAACGATGGTCGGTCTCGCACTATTTCTGAAGAAATTCCGTATAAATGTTCTGGTTTAAGAAATGTTTTAACAAACGCTACCGTACACGCAGATTAAAAAAAAAAAAAAAAGAGAATTGTATGTGGCTAGAGAGATGTTAATCCGGACTAGCAAAAAAAAAAAAGAGAAAAAAAAAAAAAAAAAAAAAGTGTGAAGTCATTGAAGGGTCTGTCCGGTCCAATGGCTTGGCTATAGGGATTTTCATCCAGATTAGCCACAACAATTAGCTACAGGGATTGCGATTCGGTCTAGCATTATCCGGTCCAGTTCGAAAAACTGAAGGGATAACAATTCCGGTCTAAGTTAAAAGGGACATACTTACATACCTGAAGAGTTTTAAATGAACTAGCCCAGGTATGTAAGCAGTCTGAAGGTTATTTATAGCCAGTATAGGATTTTCTGAAGAATTATGCGAACCGAACCGTACTAGATTGTTAATATCATAGACCACGTTTTAAGTTGCATCCGTTAATGTCAGGATGAACGAACACGTTTGTTGTTCACAGACATACCATAAGAATGCGCGCACGAGGACGAGCGCACGTCAGTATGGCCGTGACGGCGTTAACGATATTTATGTTATACAGCACGTGCAATAGGAGTGACTCACACAAGCCAGGCGCGCCGGCCGTGTCGTTCCACTCGTAAACAACAGCTGCAACAGAAGTGACTCATAAGCCAGCTGCGCCGGCTAGTATAAAAAGGCGGAACGTGCCTTGAAATGAACATTCGTTCGACTGCGTTTGCCCGGTGCACTTACTATATCGTTGTTACGTTGTGTGATTCAGTGACTGTTGTACGTACTGGTTAAAGTTGGACAAGTGTTAAAGTGAATTGTCAAGTTAACATATTGTTGATTAAATCAGAAACCAAAGGTGACTTCGTTTTACTTGGTGTTCAACAAGATAATATCTACCCTTAAGCTCGACATATGTTTGTGTTAGCGGTATTGATATTGCAATGATGCTACGTCACGTCAGTCTCGGGATTGTCGGGCTGTCGATAGCACGTTGGGTTGTAATCCCAATATACGTTAGTCACTTAACTGAACACGTGTCTTATTAATCCTTGCCCGATATAGAGACTCAACACTTGCAACTGATATTTCTATGATCGAGATCGGAAGATCGAGGGGAAGAGACCGCGCGGGCGCAGTCCGACAAGGCGGTTCGATCATTACCGCACCACACTAAGAGTCCTATTCCACGAAGCCTATGCGCCCAATGATCGGAGGCGCTGGAGAGACATTGCAAGAAGTAAATCCTGTCAAAATATGATTGTCACGGCCCTCAGCAGTGGGGAAACGACGCGAGGAGGAGATTTCATACAGATCGCATACAGATCATACAGGATACGCGGTAAATAAAACTTTAGGATTCAAATTTGAATAATTAGAAGGTACTAGACTGGTCACCTAGAATTACCAAAATTCAAGAGCAAAAGTAAAGATCTTAGAATCTTCCCGCTACGTAAGGCTAGATTTGGACATACTGAGACACTAGTTGGCTTATCTGTAATAGATATAAACAACGATAATATGGCACAACACTTTTATATGTCTTTGGAGATTTATTAGCGATACTTACAGCCCACTGAATTTCTCGCCGGATCTTCTCAGTGGGTCGCGTTGCCGATCTGGTGGTAGATTCTGTGAAGCACTACTCTTGCTAGGGTTCGCGTTAGCAACAACATCAGGTTTGAGCCCCGCGAGCTCACCTACTAGTTCGGTGAATCTAGAATAACCCTTCGAGATTACTACAATAGGTAGGAAAAAAAAGCGACATGTTTAGTTTCGCCAGTCTTTTGGTTGCTGTGGAAAGGCATTTAATCGTCGCATAATCATAGGTTTCTGTGTTCGCAATAGTAATAATTTTCACTCCGTTATCAGACTGGGTGAAAAGTCTGCAGATAGATAAACTATGATCAGAATATACCCACAATTCCTTACAACGGAAGCCCTAACTCTATCCTATGATAGAGACCCTAGCTCTATGCTGGGGAGTATTAACAAATCAACATAGTAATGTTGAGCTTCGACGAAACTAGACATGTCTACTACTGTCTATGTCTTCGTCTATATGAACTATCTGGTAGAGAAAATTCAGTTCTGTCGATCAATACTGTGGCGATCGAAGATCATGCACTTGGTTCACTGAGGCTTACGAACAAAGCACATAGCATCGAGCTAAATTATTCAGTGGGTAGTCAGTCACTTTTTTTATTCGTGGTAGGACCTCTTGTGAGGTCCTCCACGGTGTTTCCCGAGCGCTATGACATGTCCTTCTTCAAACGAGGCTTGTGGAGAGTATTAAGCGGTAGGCAGCGGCTTGGCTCTGGCCCTGGCATTGCTGAAGTCCATGGGCGACGGTAACCACTCACCATCAGGTGGGCCGTATGCTCGTCTGCCTACAAGGGCAAAAAAAAAAAAAAAGAGTCTGCACGGATAGGTACCACCACCTATTTCTGACGTGAAGGAGTGATGCGTTTCGGTTCGAAAGGTGAGGCAGCCGTTGTAACTATGCTGAGATCTTAGAACTTATATCTCAAGGTGGGTAGCGCATTTACGTTATAGATGTCTATGGGCTCCAGTAACCACTCAACACCGGGTGGGCTGTGAGCTCGTCCACCCAACTAAGCAATAAAAAAAGTCAATTACGCTTTAAGACGACTAACTAGCCCGCAGCTTGCCAGATTGTTTTGAAAACTCAAGGATTCAAAATCCAATGAACACATCACTGTAGTGATCGTTTGCGCAACTCTACTCTTACGATCCTATAGCCTTGATTCGATCAATCGTGAACGACACATATCCAAACGGAGCCGTAATTAATAAATAGAGCAGTCCCGCTTATTCGCATAAAGTGATCGATCACTCAATTGTTCATTATGACGTCATGACCAGTACGTATTTTACGTTAATGTGGTTTTGAGGTTTTCTCGGGAATTCGCGTCATCGATAGCATCTGGTTAAGTCCGGGCGTGGCAATTAGAACGTGAACAATGTCCATATTGTAACAAATTAATGCTAAGCTATTTTAACAAGTGTTACGTTACCTCTTGTGAGTCCGCACGGGTAGGTACCACCGCCCTGCCTATTTCTACCGTGAAGTAGTAATGCGTTTCGGTTTGAAGGGTGGGGCAGCCGTTGTAACTATACTGAGATCTTAGAACTGATATCTCAAGGTGAGTGGCGCATTCACGTTGTAGATGTCTATGGGCTCCAGTAACCACTTAACACCAGGTGGGCTGTGAGCTCGTCCACCCATCTAAGCAATAAAAATAAATTTACATATAGAGACGCAGGAATATTATGCAAACTAAATATTTTTTATTCGGGCAATAGATGCTCTCCGAGTAGTCGAAGATATGGCGGGATTGCACAACTACGCGAAGACGAAATTCATGGATGGAATTGGTCACGATCCTCAAGCGTGATGAGCATGACTGAAGGAGGAGGAATCGGGCAAACGACCTCACGGATTGCATTTAACACTCAAAGAGGTCACCGGAACGTCATACATGTCTGAAAATAAATGCCCGCTGGAGATAAGAGGTCCGAGTCTAGGATGCATTGGAATCAGAGCCTGTGGTTACTTGGCGGATGAAATACGAAAGACGGTCGAAATGACCCGGGCGGGATCATAATACTAAAAAAGCCTTATTTTGCTCACGGTCCAACTGGTGTAAAGAGGATACCGGAGCCCGTAGACATCTATAACGTAAATGTAGCCACCCACCTTGAAATATGAGTTCTAAGGTCTCAGTATAGTTACAACGGCTGCCCCACCCTTCAAACCGAAACGCATTACTGCTTCACGGCAGAAATAGGCAGGGCGGTGGTACCTACCCGTGCGGACTCACAAGAGGTCGTACCACCAGTAAATCGTCTTAAATCACCGTACCATTAAAACGTTATGTACATATGTAACTGTGACCAGGAACAATCAGTTGTAACAACGTCCTGCTTAGAATCGGAATGGCAAATGAGGAAATATTAAATTTTATGCGCGACGATATTGAAAAATGAACATTATTTCCAAATGCATAAGTTCGTTTGTTGTGCTCTAGAACGGTTAGATTAAAAATGTTGTTTTTATTAATTCGCATATTATTATGTTTGTTCGGATAGGATTTTTGTAATTGAATCTAAACCAATTTTCTGATGACGTAGACTTCAATATACATAAAAAAAATTGATAGTTTTTAATTCGTTTACGGTCTGTCAATATATATGTATTTTTGAAGTTAAGCTTCTTTCGCGTTGAGGGTAAAATTTAACTCGCGACAGACTTGTTACGGATAGAGAGAAAAGATACAATTTAGGAAGAGCGAGAGTGAGAAAATAGACTGAACGTCTCGTGAACCACTCGACCGTAGAGAGAAGGAAAGGACAAAGCGAGCTAGGTTTTTTTTTATTGCTTAGATGCGAGGACGAGCTCACAGCCCACCTGGTGTTAAGTGGTTATTGGAGTCCATAGATATCCACAACGTAAAGTCATCGTGGCCTAAAGGATAAGACGTCCGGTGCATTCGTTGTTGCGACGCATCGGTGTTCGAATCCCGCAGGTGGGTACCAATTTTTCTAATGAAATACGTACTTAACAAATGTTCACGATTGACTTCCACGGTGAAGGAATAACATCGTGCAAAAAAAATCAAACCCGCAAAATTATAATTTGCGTAATCACTGGTGGTAAGACCCCTTGTGAGTCCGCACGGGTAGGTACCACCGCCCTGCCTATTTCTGCCGTGAAGCAGTAATGCGTTTCGGTTTGAAGGGTGGGGTAACCGTTGTAACTATTCTGAGACCTTAGAACTAATATCTCAAGGTGGGTGGCGCATTTACGTTGTAGATGTCTATGGGCTCCAGTAACCACTTGATACCAGGTGGGCTGTGAGCTCGTCCACCCATCTAAGCAATAAAAAAAAAATTTAAAAAGAAGGAAAATGCGCCACCCACCCTGAGATATAGGTAAGTTCTAAAGGTCTCAAGTATAGTTAAAACTACTGCCCCATCTTTCAAACCGAAACGCATTACCGCTTCATGGCAGAAATAGACGGGGTGGTGGTACCTACCCGAGTGGACTCACAAGAGGTCCAACCACCAGTGAAAAAATTGATACATTCTATTGACTGAAAAGCAAGCGCCGGATTACAAACACGATTGAATATTAGAACTCGTGTGATAGCATTTTTCGTTACAACGTTACGTAGGAATGGCTGGTTGTCTTGTGAGCACCCGCAGATTGGACCATTCCTGCCTATATCTTCCGCAAAGTCAGGCTTGAAGATTAGAATGGCATGTTAATGCGATAGAAACTTCGACTGTACGAAACAACGTTATGTTTATCGGCTAAATTTACTGGTGGTAGGACCTCGTGTGAGTCCGCAGTAGTCCGCACGGGTAGGTACCACCGCCCTGTCTATTTCTGCCGAGAAGCAGTAATGCGTTTCGGCTTGAAGGGTGGGGCAGCCGTTGGAACTATACTGAGATCTTAGAACTTATATCTCAAGGCGGGTGGCGCATTTACGTTGTAGATGTCTATGGGCTCCAGTAACCACTTAACAACAGGTAGGCTGTGAGCTAGTCCATCCAGCAAAGCAATAAATAAAAAAACTTCGACTGCACGAAACAACGTGATGTTTATCGGCTACTGTACTGTACACACTTCTGTGTGCGTAGTGCGAGTTTTTTAACTTCTCGATCGCGTAAAAGTTAACTCAAATTTGTATGGAGTTGGAACAGCGCCCCTAGCGGCAATCGTAGTGGAGCCAAGCACACCGGTGAGACTATTCGACCGATGCTCATAATGGACGCCTTTATAATTAAACAAAAAAAGTACAGTACCGGGGAACCCCCGACAGGAATGTAGTTTCTTATTTTCTGTAGGTATCTCATGGCATGTTCGTTTCGTCTTACCATTTTTTTTTATTGCTTAGATGGGTGGACGAGCTCACAGCCCACCTGGTGTTAAGTGGTTACTGGAGCCCATAGACATCCACAACGTAAATGCGCCACCCACCTTGAGATATAAGTTCTAAGGTCTCAAGTATAGACAACGGCTGCCCCACCCTTCAAACCGAAATGCATCACTGCTACCAAAATTCTTTCAAGAATTATGACGTATCGGAATTTTGCTTTCGCTGCTCTTTTAATAGCTATATTTAAATTCACATATTTGCCTACTACTATCGATTTTTTTAATCAAAAATTTAATTGTGAATTTTCAAACTACTGAATAGCATTTCATTTTTAAATATGGTGTTTAACTTTCCTGTTATAAGGTCGAGATTTGTAAGTATGTATTTTACAGTAAGCAGTACACAGAGTTCAAACCTTTGCACGCTTATTGTTATATGCTTTTTATAAAAGCAAGCAAAAGGTTTGTTCATTATTTCGTTACGTGACGGTTTTTTTAATGATATAAACCCCTACCGCAAACCACACATTAAGGAATTTCGTTCCAATAAGAAAACGTTATAGGGAACGCTAAGTCTCTCTCTCTCTCTCTCTCTCTCTCTTTCTCTCCCAGCTCATGGCAAATTGTTAGAGCAGAGAAACATTACAAAATACATATTGTCACCATATACTAGAAACGATTCAATTATTTCCACTTATAAAATTTTATTACGCTAACAATTTAATTGTTTCAGACATTACGAGAGCGACTTCAATTAGCAGGGCTTCCTAGTAATTACCATGGCACCGAACGTAGGCAGAGGCAGAAATCTACATTAACTTCGCTCATTAAAGGTTACAAGTTTGAACGCGTGAAATTATTTGAAATAACATGAAGTTACCATCAGTAAGCGAGAGGTCAATTGCTAATCCACACAAATACAATATAAAAAAAAATGGTTTGTTTGTTATGTGAACCAACAGACCTATGTTTCTCGCCGGATCTTCTCAGTGGGTCGCATTTCCGATCCGGCGGTAGATTCTGCGAAACACTACTCTTGCTAGGGCCAGTGTAAGCAACGTCTCTGGGTTAGAGCCCCATGAGTTTACCTACTCGTTCCGTTAAGTCGGTATAGCCTCTCGAGGTTACCAGCATAGGAAGAAGAAACAAAGTTACTACTTAGGCATCGAATGAACCGCATGGCCCCCTGTTGAGGCAACATTTTCATAGTCCACACAGAAGCACGAATGTTTATTGTGAAACACGCAATCGCTATGGAAATTATAACGAAAAGAATTTAACGTACCGTGACAAAATGCATCGTTGCGCTGACGCTGTTGCGGAATAATGTCCATTGAAAAAAAAAAAATAAAAAAAAAATCAAGTCTATCCATACATGTATACAATACATATATATGTATAATTTAAAAATGATCATGCTTATCAGTCACGCTAGGTTCATTGTTTACGGAGCATGGGCCCACGGGGAAAGTGAAATACAGTGTGATTCATCAAAATGTTTCGCAACCAGAGCCATGTGGTCATGATCCTCATCGTCCACTTTGACGCGTGAGGTCAAGCTAAATTAGATTTGGTACCAGTTATCTCACTCTTTAAAACAAGACCATTTGACTACGTAGCTATTAAAATGAGCACAAATACGGTACGTACCCTGCGGGTTGACTGACAACTCTGCCTTCTTGTGATTTATATTACTCTATACCAGGGGTTCCCAAACTTATTTTGTCTACTGCCCACTCCGAGAATAGATTATTTTTTAGCGCCCCCATTTTTACACCTACTTAAAAACCACTATATCGAGAGCTCAATCGGTGTCTAAGAGTCCTCCTAGATGAAATTACAAATCGCTTCCCAAGCCTCTACACAACGCCCCCATTTTATTTCTGGGTCGCTTACCGCCCCACAACTTTGGGAAAGGCTGCTCTATACTAAAATCAGGAGAAGATTCAACAATATTAAGATACTCTCATCTGCAATTGTTCATACTATTTATTTCAGATATATAAAGTTGTTACTTTAGACGTATGCAGTTAGAAGCGGAGATTAAATCGTAAAATTGTTTAACTTCATGACGACAAACGTTGATAGCCATAGCGGGAATGTGATACGCAATGTTGTTGTTGAAAAAACATCCATACTAGGTACTACATCTGCAACAGACACACCAATCACTGAATGAGATGAAGTTATCGATGAGTCGAAACACAACAATGTATATATAGATAGAGATTACAGATTAAAAAATATATTTAGTTAAAAATATACTTATTTAGTTTGGTTCTATGGTTATCAAAAAACGTAATAAAATTAAATGAAATCAAAATCCTTACTCCTTGGTTAAATGCAAGAGTTTGATCTTAAAGCATTACACGATTTGAAGCCCACTGAGTTTCTCGCCGGATATTCTCAGTGGGTCGCCATTCCGATCAGGTGGTAGATTCTACGAGTCACTGCTCATGCTAGGGCTAGTGTTAACAAATTCACTGAGATTGAGCCCGTGAGCTCACCCGTCCGTACTTAGGGCGTACCTAGAATAGCCTCTTAGGCTCCCAGCGAATAGGTAGGAAAAAAAGCCCGATTTGAATAATGAAATTCTTCAGTGTAATCACAAAACGAAACCAATTTAACAATAATAAGACACGAAACAAAAGAAGACACATTCAACACGCAACACAATTATACGATCAACTTCAGAGACAAAAAAATAATAATACAACATTTCCCACTGATATAGAAACAACAAAGTCCAGACAACTGCATCGGGGGTACAAAACGAAAACTTCAACGCGAACACATGTGGAGTGACGTCATAAGACGGTCGGCAGTCAGCTGGCTCCGATGCCACAGAGATAACGTTAAATAGACACGACTGTGTTTGATGCGCGGTTATCTTTGATGCTCTATACAGTTCTATCAACTGGGCAATTGTAAAAATGGTTATTTGATTGATGAAGAATCGTGTACACAGATGAAAGGCGATTGCATGCAGCAGAGATGCGAATGTTGCGATGGACGTGTGGAGTAACGAGAATGGATAGAATACGGAATGAATATGTTAGAGGAAGTCTGAAAGTGGCACATGTGACAGAGAAGCTGAGAAGTGCGCGTTTAGGATGGTATGGACATGTCATTGTGATGAGACAAAATGAAAATGAGGTTGGTAAGAGAATGTTAACTATGAATGTGGAAGAATATAGAGGAAGAGGTAGACCTAAGAAGAAATGGATGGATTGCGTGAAAGACGATATGGGTAAGAGGAGAGTGAGCGAAGAAATGGTATATGATAGAAGAGTATGGAAGGAGAAAACATGTTGCGCCGACCCCAAGTCACTGGGAGAAGGGCAGGATAATGATGAAGAATGGTGTACACGTACAGGCATGATACCCTTCGGAATTGAAGGAGGTTTCCATAAACTATCCGATAAGCAGTAGATTAAAGTCAAATGTATTTTTATTGGTTTGATTACGCTGACGTATTCCGGAGCTAATTCCGGAGCTAGAGTTCGGGTTTTTTTCGGATTGATAACGGTTGAGAGTTTAAATGGTGATACGTCGCTATCTATTCCATATTACAATGCGTATTTCTTTCTTACCCTTGTAAGCAGACGAGGATACGACCCACCCGATGCTCAGTGGTTACCGTCGCTCATGGACGTCAGCAAATGCCAGGGGCAGAGCCAAGCCGCTGCCTACCGTTTAATACTCTCCACAATAGGTCCAGACTTTAATACCCTTCCATATCATTAATATCACGTTCTCTACATTCTTCCGAGTGAAATATTAGAGCAAACAAATAAAAACAATACACATAAAATGCGGTCGCGAATATATAAGGTGTAGTACATAGTTCAAAATGTCAGGAACATTAACCCACTTATAGACTTTTTTTCCGCCGCCCTGAGGGAAGCCGCCAAGCGATATTTAAAGGTTGACAAATACATTTTACGGCATTTTCAGCTTACAGCTATAGTATACCACGTAATTATTGCATACTTGGGCCGTTTTCAAATTTGGGGCCAAAAGAGAGTTATTTTATTTTATTCTCATAACCTAAATGTTACCATTATTATAAGTAAAGTAAATTTGTTATCATGACAACAGGCACGTGGTCATATAACTATCGACGCTTGAATAGCAAACGTGACTAAGCGACAATGCGTGAACTTTACAGTAGACTAATTTAAAGTTGAAATACCTGAAAACAAAATTTATTTTAACGAATCTAGCTGTAGCAGAATCTAGCTAGTAGCTGTAGGATTGAAATGATTTTAATAGACCTAGAAATATATTTTTTTTGCGCATCGAATATGGTTATTGCCTATCATTTATGTACAAAGCAGTTATTGTCGCTTAGACACGTTTGCCTTTCAAGCGACGATATATATTCGTAAGCACTGTTTTATTAGGAATTATACATTAAAAACTACACCAAATCTCATTCGTATCACTGGTTCGAAGTTCGAATTCTAACTTGTTTGCTATTTTTCCAGTAATGCGTCTTGAAATTCCGCAAATTTTATTTAATCAGTACCATCGCGTAACAGACGAGAAAATACGATTAAAATGAAGAAAACAAAATAATTTGTACTTTATTTATGCATAGATATTGCTAGTATTTTTTTTTTTTTATTGCTTAGATGGGTGGACGAGCTCACAGCCCACCTGGTGTGAAGTGGTTACTGGAGCCCATAGACATCCACAACGTAAATGCGCCACCCACCTTGAGATATAAGTTCTAAGGTCTCAAGTATAGTTACAACGGCTGCCCCACCCTTCAAACCGAAACGCATTACTGCTTCACGGCAGAAATAGGCAGGGTGGTGGTACCCACCCGCGCGGACTCACAAGAGGTCCTACCACCAGTAATTACGCAAATCATAATTTTGCGGTTTTCATTTTTATTACACGATGTTATTCCTTCACCGTGGAATACAATCGTGAACATTTGTTAAGTACATATTTCATTAGAAAAATTGGTACCCGCCTGCGGGATTCGAACACCGTTGCATCGCTCGATACGAATGCACCGGACGTCTTATCCGTTAGGCCACGACGACTTCTAAAAATCCGGGGGTCTATGCTAGATTCACCGAACGTGTAGGAGAACTCACGGGGGCTCAGCCTGGAGATTTTGCTAACACTAGCCCTAACAAGAGCAGGGCTTAGCAGAATCTACCACCGGATCGAAATCGGGACCCACTGAGAAGATTCAGTGAGAAATTCAAAGGCCATCTGTTTATACCTTTAAACTTATAATATGAAAACATTATTATTACAGTTCTTTGATGATTTCTAATGCTGGAAAATATAGGAGACATTTTGAACAACTGTCTTTTTATTAATTATTAACTCATACATACAACTCACTAGATGTGTTACTCAATCAATAAAATCACTAACTTTAGCGGAACCACAAATAAATCCGTGCATCTCTCGATTACGTGCACACGCATTTTTTGTTGGTTTAATGGGTGCATTGACCTTTGCAACGAGAATGTTACGGGCATTATCTGGGATGTTATCCTAAGATGCACGAGTGACGTCAATCTTTGGGAGTCGATTTATTAGTAAAGGGAGAGATGTATTTTTTGAATTACTATTTAATTGGGTCTATGTTCTGACACTTAGACACAAGAAACTTAAACGTTTTCAATATACACTTATTTGTATGTATTGGGATTTCTTTTTTTTCCCCACATAATCGTTGGTAGCCTAAGGGGTTATTCTAACTTCGCGCAAACGTATAGGAGAGATCACGGGCTCAACCTGAGAGAATTTGCTAACACTAGTGCTACCAAGAGCAGTGCTTCACTGAATCTACCACCGGATCGGAATCGCGACTCACTGAGAAGATCCGGCGAGAAACTTAACGGGCTGTGTCTATGGGTTAGTTCAGTCGTCGGACTCTTCGGTATAATCGACGATTTTCTTACTTTTTTTTTATTGCTTCGATGGGTAGACGAGCTCACAGCGCACCTGGTGTTAAGTGGTTACTGGAGCCCATAGACATTTAAGATATATGAGTTCTAAGGTCTCAGTATAGTTACAACGGCTGCCCCACCCTTCAAAACGAAACGCATTACTGCTTCACGGCAGAAATAGGCGCGGACTCACAGGAGGTCTTACCACCGGTAATTACGCAAATTATAATGTTGCGGGTTTGATTTTTATTACACGATATTATTCCTTCACCGTGGAAGTCAATCGTGAACATTTGTCAAGTACGTATTTTAGTAGAACAATTGGTACCCGCCTGCGGGATTCGTACACCGTTGCATGTATCGCGTTGCGTTTGGAATCAGTACAAAAAATATGTTTCTATATTATTGTTTTTACGTATTTACCAACACTATCGCGGCCATGGTGTATATAATTAAAAATAATTGAATGCCTAACGTTGAGTCATCGTGTTGATACGAAACCACAGTGCTGTTGAATAATTATTACATTTACGATCACTGCAATAACACATTTTTCAAGGTCATTAGTAGTTATATTAATATTAAATTAAATTTAATTATATTCCTTTCGTTTCTCGTTGATAAGTGATATGAGTCATATATTAATACGTGAAGCAAAAATTTTGTATCCCTTTTTACGAAAATTGCACGGACGGAGGAGTATGAAATTTTCCACACTTATAGAGAATATAGAGAAGAAGTGCACAATGCTAATATTTTTTTTAAATAATGCATAAAAGATACAATAAATCAATAAAGAAAACATTACACACACTACATACCATGTATTTGACGCACACACGCATGCATACTATTTATTGTCAAACTTTTGTTCTTGACGTCTGTTGTCAAATTGAGAATAGATTAAATATTGTTTGTCTTTGTTAATATTTTTTATAGTGTAGCCTTGGCGAAATTTGTGATTATCGAAGTATAAAATACAATCATAATAGTGTACAAACTTACAATTCCAATTATTTATAGTCGAATTTCGACTACTGCGGGACCTCTAGTGAGTCATTAATTGTTCTAAAATTTACATGGCACGTATATTATTGTTTGTCGAGATATAACACAGCTTACAAGGCACTTAGGCCTTTCGGGAGCTTTGTGTAGCAATATTAATGTGCAAGTTTCAGTATAAAGTTCACAACTTGGAAAAAAATATATTTTAGGCAACGAGTAATATATAATACCATAACCTATTCATACAATGAACTAAGAACCTATCAATTGAGTTTCTCGCCGGATCTTCTCAGTGGGTCGCGTTTCCGATTCGGTTGTCAGCGAAGCACTGCTCTAGCTAGGGCGAGTGTTAGCAATACTCCGATTTGAACCCCGTGAGCTCACCTACACGTTAGGGTGAAGCTGAAATAGCCTCTCAAGTCTATCAGCATAGGAAGGTAAAAAAATATTTTCACCAAAAATTATATATTTCTTTATTTATTTTCTTCAAAACATTATTCATGGAATTCGTTGCATATAGACGAGTCATTGTTGTTCATAAATAAATTATAAATAACGCTACACATCAATGTTACTCTGAGATTACGATCATAACTAAAATCAATCCCATAGACGGCCCAACGAGTTTCTCGCCGGATCTTCTCAGTAGGGTCGCGGTTCCGATCCGGTAGTGGATTTAGCGAAGAACTGCTCATGTTAGGGCTAGTGTTAGCAAATCCTCTCTGTTTCAACCCGTGAGCTCACATTCCTTTTTTTTATTGCCTTTGTAGGCAGACGAGAGCATACGACCCACCTGTTGGTGAGTGGTTACCGTCGCCCATGGACTTCAGCAATGCCAGGGGCAGAGCCAAGCCGTTGCCTAACAAGTTGGAATAGCCCCGTAGGCTACCAACGATTTAGTAAAAAATATGTCGTGGAAAACGACATAAGTTATATAAAGACATTATTTTGATGCGGTTACTTTCACGTTTTATTACAATACTATTAATTAAAATTATAATCGTTTCGTGTTCTTCGTGCCTCGTTCGTCGTTGTTTCGGTTTGAAGGGTGGGGCAGCCGTTGTGACAATAGTGAGACCTTAGAACTATATCTCAAGATGTGTGGCGCATTTACGTTATAGATGTCTATGGGCTCCAGTAACCACTTAACACCAGGTGGACTGTGAGCTCGACGAGGATATAAAAATTTCACAACATGACGTTATCCCACAACAATTCTACAGATGCGTCGATGTTATTTGACGTATTTTTCATTTTGAATCATCTATCGATGAAGTAATCGTTTTGACGATCAACTTGACAGTGAATCACTCGGCCACTTGTCGTGTGCGTTCTAAACAACATTTACGTTGCTTTTGTATACGTACTTACGCAATTTTGCAAATACTATCATCATTCCATCGCAATACATCATCAGCTCTTCTTGATAGGAAAACAAGCTACCGCTAACTGCGTCCTTACTTGGCACAATCTCAACTATTATTTATATTTTTTTAATTAACGAACACAAACAAATATAGAGTTTCTAACATCAAGTACCACAAGAATCTTAAGGATTGGGTGTGGGCGAGCCTTATAGATTCGGGTATGGGGCTTATAAAACTCAAAGTTATATAATCCACCAGGGGCCAGAACAGCCTGCACATTCTTGGGATTTTTCTACCCCACGATCTGTAAGCAGAGTAAAATGTCCCTTCGGAACAAGCCGACGCTATACAAAATTTGTATCAGGCCCGTCATGACTTACGCGAGTGTGGTGTTCGCTCACGCGGCCCGCACACACATAGACACCCTCCAATCCCTACAATCCTTTTTTTACAGGTTAGCCTTCAGAGCTTCGTGGTTCGTAAGGAACATTGAACTACATGACGACCTGGCCCTCGAATCGATTCAAAAACACATGAAGTCAGTCGACGCCCTAGACACGTCCTAACGGATTGATCAGATCCAATAACTCCTGGATTAGACGGCTTTAGCTTTAACACTAGGAGCAGACTTAGAGACCTAGTAACCATCCTCGTTGAACTCAGAAGAGTTCGACGTGCAACTTAACCCATACATCAGCCTGCTGGGTTTCTCGTCGGATCTTCTCAGCGGGTCGCGATCGCGATCCGGTAGTAGATTCATTCGCGAAGTAGCTGCTCTTGAGTTGATAGGTGTCCTTCGGAGGTGCTCGGGCAGCTGTTGGCTAATCCTATCCCTGAGGCTGAGCCCTTGCTCGCCCACCTGTCGTGGTGAAACTAAAAAGACCTCCGGGCCACCAGGAATCCGTCAATCAAAAAAAGGTATTTTTTTGTTTCCCCATCTTTCGAATCTTCATGTCCAAATATCGCTGGCACGAATAGACATGGATATATTGGTTCGGATATACATTCTCGTCCTGGGTAGGGCATTACACTTCGAGCATGTGATGCATACCTACAAACTAAATTTTATTTCGCTCGTTATTCAAATTTCCTAAAACATGTACGGAAATGCCAGTTTACTACAATCTTAGCTCTAGTTATTTTGAAGTAAAATGAGCAACTTCAAATTGGACTTGCTTTATTACGCTCTTACTTGCGGTACTCTCTCTGTGTACATTTGCTCAAGAAATCGCTCAAATACATTTCATAAGACTTCCACGTGTAACAAGCGTGGGCAGAGCACAGGCCAGTGTGCGATTAGTTTACGGTGCCCAGTAAATTCCAATTAAGAGTGTTTGTCGGTTGTGAAGTAGAATGTTCTCTTGATAATGATATTCCCAGTTTCCAATTAGATTTCGCTTGTGAACAAACAAACCGATTTAGGGCATATTATTTGTTAGGCACTACAAAATGCTTCTCTGTCTAATACGACAGCCAGAATGGCCAAACGTGCTATCGTAAGCTTCAGGGTTCTGAAACAAAATGCATCATGCTTCCGGCGCGCCGCCAAATCTTTCCCGGATCATGGCAGACGCAAAAACATTTGAGCGAAAATGATGTGCATACCCACTTTTTAAATAAATAGCTAATATAACTAGTAGATGTTAGTTTACGGGTACAAGATTGAAGTTTCAACTTCATTGAAATAGGTGTTTGAGCACCTATTGTGTTTGAGCAAAACTTCGAGCCACCACACGCGTTTCATTCATCCGTAAGTAGGAAGAGCAGAAAATCGCAACATCCACTGAACATATACTTAAATGAGCAGAACATTATATCGGCCTTAATAATATAATTTGCTGATACCTTTGCTATAATCTAAGAAAAAAATGGTGAATGAACTAAGAAGTTTGCACAACATACGCTGGGGCTCTTTGCGTAATAAACCGATCCGTACATTGCTCAATATGAATAAAGCGTTATGGTAATTTACTATCGATTGGTTTATGGGGACCAACGGATATTACACGTCTCGAATTATTTAAACAAATGGTACATAATTAAAAACAATAACCTATCCAATAATTAGCTAAGAAACATAATTTAGTTACACATTTTTTTAATTGCTTAAACAGATGAATGAGCTCACGGCCCACTTGATGTTGAGTAGCCCATAGACCTCAACAGCTTGAACGACGCTAACGTGTTAAGACATGAGTTCTAAGTCCAGTTTTATAATACAAAGACTGCATGGTGGGACAAACCGATACGCATTATTGCTATGCTATGCCTACATATGCTGGTTCACAAGATGCCATATCATCAATATTCCTGTTCAAATTGTTTAATAAGACTGACCAGCGCAAGGGACAGCTGGACTCTGCAGATGATTTCGAAAAAGGAATGCCCACATTGAGATATCAGGCTGAAGACTTTTAACTGTATTCAAACATCCGTGGTATGACCACAGGACCGAACCTTGTAGTGACAATGGCGGATATCGTTTTTGACATTTCAGTTTAACTATAAAACTATTTACAACATTTCTCCCTAACTTCTTAGAGAGAGAGTACTTTTTGTACATTAATTTATAATTATTTGCTATAGATAGGTCCAGAAAAAAAAAAAAAAAAAAAAAAAAAAAAATAACAAGCATCCCATACGTCAATGTCACAAAAATGGCACGATAAATACTTCGTCTAATAAAATTTAATTATTTTGTTAATGCGATAATCCCGTCACGTTCCCACACCGATTAACCAGATCTGTACAATAACACGCTCGTAATAGTTCTTAAACTCGTCGAGAGTTCGCGATCCGTGACGGCCTAGACGTGCCGAAGGCCACACAACTATTTACCTAGAAATGTTTATTTATTTACAAATCATCTTAGTTTTAATTATTTTTAGATTTGTTGTGAACGTTTTTTTTTGTTTGTTTGTCCAGTTGCACGCATGTCGGACTTCGTGGCAGGGATGAACAGAAATTACGTACTACTCGGGCGTGCCCTACTACCCTCGCCCTACTCTACCAATAAATGCGAAACAAACCGAAAACAAAAAAGTTGCAAATCCAAAATTGATAAAATATTGACATTTAACCTTTTCAAATATGGCACATGGTGTGTAATTGAATCCTCGTGTAGCAATTACGTACAGTTATGTACGACGCGTGGCTTCGACATCTTAGTCAGCGGTTATTGATAGGGCCAAAGGATGTTCGGTCGGTATGCAGAAGGGTCGCCTATCAAATTACAAGTCATTACTCGTTCATAATTTAAATTATGTATGTAGTATAATACGGGTCGTCTGGATTCAGTTCTTCGTAATAAACACGTGTAGTGAGAAAAGATTTTGCAATTCTGGGCCGATTTCGTTACTAGGTATTTTCTAATTATCTATTAAATTTGAGTTTTAAAATGGGGGCATCAGACTTTATTTTTTTCAGATGGCAACGTGGAACCGAGTGTGGATAGAATAAGGAATGAATATGTTATAGGAAGTCTGAAAGTGGCACCTGTGACAGAGAATGCGAGTGTGAGAGCTTGCGAAAAGACGATAATAATATGTGAAGAAAGGAGTGAGCGAAGAAATGGCAGATGATTGAGGAGTATGGAAAGTGGACACATGTTGCGCCAACCCCAGGTGACTGCGAGTAGGGCAGGAGAACGATTATGGCAATGTGGATATCGCTCATTTAGAATTATTTAGAAATACACGATACTGTTCAGTTGAAAATATTTTTGTAGACAAACAAGAACATATGGACCACTCTAGTGTAGGTAAGTAGTCACTGTCAATGACACCAACAATACCAATGGCACACCAATCCACTGCCTAAAAGTCGCAACCAGGTCTATTGCGCTTCTAAAGTCTCGGATTTAGCAGACGCACACAACAACTACTGCAAGTTTTGGGTAAATGTATTTAATTTTCGAACATTTCAGAGTTTCAATTCTAAATTCCCCACTCTAAGGAGCTTTGGCCTTGGCTCCAAGCTTTTTGCGCCCTTTCCTTTGTACCCCACTATACTCGAAAGTGTATCAAAGGCCATAAATTTCATGACCATAACTAGCATAATTATCACATTCTAAACAATTTCATCAACGTCTTGCATTTCCGTCGATTTCCAGTTTTTTTTTTTTTTTTTTTTTTTTTCCACAGGAGAAAATCGCCGGATCCCCACCCGCGCGGCAGGTGGGGTATGTGGGAGTTGAACCTCACTAAAAACTCCTGCCGCTCACAACCGGCGCCCTACCTCGGACCGGGCCGGAGCCCAGTCGGGGCTATTGAAACTGCGGGACAGGGTTGACGCAGAGCACATTACATCCATCCCACCGTCCCACGGACGCCGGACCGGTGGCCGCCAGCGACACGACCACCGGTTCCCTCGTTCAGCGGGCCGAGAGCCCGCTTTGATGGCGCCGCGTTACACCTTCCCCCAGAGCGGTCGGGGGAACGCGGTCTACCATCACCCGGCTTCCTATTGCGGATGAGCGTGCAGAGCACGCCACCCCACGTTTGGGTCCCTCCCCGCACAAAACGGGTGGGACCCCTAGCTCTTAGGGGGCCAGGTCACGGATACGACCCCGGTCCCGACCCCCTGCTCGGCGGCGGCGGGTTTCTGCGTAGTGAGGAGAGCTTTCCCTCACTCGCCCCGCCGCCTCCTTCTGCGAGATGGTGCACTCGCAGAAGTCGAGCATAGCCTTCCATGACTCATCGCTGCCAAGCATCGACGCCACGACGCCAGGCAACGACAAGTCAGGTCCTATCTTTGCGACCAGGACACGGCGCTGCACCTCCCAAGCGGGGCAGACAGCGAGCGTATGCTCCGCCGTGTCCAGGTCGTGTCCACAATGGTGACACCTCGTCGTCGGCTCAGCCCCTATCCGGCGCAGGTACTTCCCGAAGCATCCGTGCCCGGTCAGCACCTGCACCAGACGAAAGGTGAGACGTCCTTCGCCACGATTCACCCAGTCATCAAAGACCGGGTAAACCGCCTCGACGGTCCGTAGCCCCCACGTGGGGTTGGCCAGTCGCCTCGACCACGACTCGAGCACGGACCGCCGAGAATGGGCCTTCCGCGCCCGCAGCTCACTTTCGGGGAGACGCGCCACGCCCCGAGCACGAAGCTCGCTGCGCCACCGATAGTCGGCAGCGAGCGACTCCGCCTCCAGCTCCCATGGCGGCGTCCCCGCCAAAACACACGCCGCCTCGAAGGAGACGGAGCGATATCCGCGAATGACCCTGATGGCAACGGTGCGCTGCGGCCGGCGCAGGAACCGAGCCATAGTGGCCCGGTTGCGCGGCTCAGCCCACACAGGTGCACCGTACAGGGCCATCGATCGCACCACCCCCGCGTAGAGGCGGCGCACAACCTGATCCGGTCCCCCAATATTCGGGAGCAGCCGGCTCAAAGAACCGGCCGTCCCCATCAATCGGGGGACCAGCTCCGCAAAGTGAGCACGAAAAGCCCACCGGCTGTCCAACTCGAGGCCGAGGTACTTCAACTGCACCCCGACCCCTATCCGGACGCCTCCAACCACGATGTGGGTGTCAACTGGTGGCGCCCTCCGCGGCCCGTAAAACCACAGAGCCTCGGATTTACTGAGCGCCACGTCGAGACCCAGCCTCCTTATCCTTCCGACGACGAGGGCCACTCCCGCTGTGGCGAGACGGGCAGACTCCCTAAAATCATCCCCCCGGGCCACGACCAACGTGTCGTCCGCGTAACAAATAACGCGGAGGCCCGGGAGGAGGGCGCCCCTCAGCACCCAGTCGTACCCGATATTCCACAAGAGGGGGCCGAGAACCGACCCCTGCGGAACACCACGCACGACCGGAAAACGATGAAGGGTCCCACCGTACCCGGTACATACGACCGACCTGGCCCACAAATAGGACCCAACCAGCCGGCGGAGGTAGAGGGGCACTCCATGCCTCTCCAGTGCCCCCCCTATCACGGTCCAGGGCAGAGTGTTAAATGCGTTGGCGATGTCAAGAGACACCGCCAGCGCCACCCCACCCCGAGAAACGGCCTCGTCCGAGAGGGACCGCACGCGAAGAATTGCATCCACGGTCGAACGGCCCTCCCGGAAGCCGTACTGCTCCGCCGGTCGATTTCCAGTTAGAGAATCTTTGTTAAAGATATTTGACATTCGGAGTTTGGTTGCCTTTATATATCTTTTGACCACAAGTAATAGCATAGCAAATGAATATGCTGACGGTGAGTCGAATCTAGAATACTAATTGCGTTCCTTCACCGAATGTGCCAACTGTATCTTGCCTTAATAAACCCGTTGGGGTCGACCTTGCATCAACCTCGACACTATAAGGCACTCATTAATAAACTGCACTTTTTGCTCTCAAACGAGATCAGCAGACCGCAATGCAAACATTGCGTCATGATTATAACCATTCGCATTGCGACACTAATTGAACGAATGACAAATTAATAAATCCCTCTGATGATTTTGGTTATGATCTCAGGAATAGATGCCATTTGTGGCAAGAATAGACCACGAGTTTGACGGGGAAGAGAGGAGATATTGTAACATAATTTTTGATATTAAATAAGCACAAAACGGATTTCGTCCGTAGATTTTGGTTGCCAGTCCATAAGATATCGAGTAAAAACACTGCATTCTTGTCTAATGCTCGCGTTAAAGAGAGTTTTTTACTGGTGGTAGGACCTCTTGTGAGTCCGCACGGGTAGGTACCACCACTCTGCCTATTTCTGCCGTGAAGCAGTAATGCGTTTCGGTTTGAAGGGTGGGGTAGCCGTTGTAACTATACTGAGACTTTAGAACTGATATCTCAAGGTGGGTGGCGCATTTTCGTTGTAGATGTCTATGGGCTCCAGTAACCACTTAACACCAGGTGGGCTGTGTGCTCGTCCAACCATCTAAGCAATAAAAAAAAAAGCACAAAATGGATTTCGTCCGTAGATTTTGAGCACCAGTCTAGTAAGATACTGGCCGAAAACACTGCATATATCCATTTTATATTTTCATGTACTATCGATCGTTCATTCTTCTCTAATGCTCGCGTTAAAAAGAGTTGGAAAACTGTGGCAGATGTCATGGACGTACATTAGGGACTTTATTAAAGTTTAAAACTATTTTTATTGATTCCATCTTTATACAGGCTGCTTGCATTAATTATACTTCACTTTATCACCATATTATTAGTTCCCTGAGATGGATTTTCAAATATTGGGCTTTCACAAAATGCGATACTAAAGGTCGAGTTGAGGAGGTTGTATGAACAAACAAACAAATAAATAAGCATACAAGGAAAAAGTATAGCTAGCAATAACAACGCTTTGTACGTATGTACGTCGACAGCTGAAGGGGGATATAATTGAAAAAAATAGTATATTTATTACAAATAACATTGATTTTACAATTTACCTATAACATAGATGGGTTTTACTAAACGACACTTAATTATGATACTTCAGTTTGGTGTATGTAATGAAAATTATAGTAATTATCTATAAGCGAATGTTTAGGTGATTTGTATACGCAGTTCGCAGACAAATCGGTAATACATAGACTTTCTCCATAATTATTCCGATTATCTCTGATAACGGAATCAGTAGGAGAGGCTGAATACCATCCAGGCACTCACGATGGAACATCACATTCTGAAACCCCCGTGAGATTGCCTTCTACCCCGGAACAGTACAAATCTGCTACTACATACATAAGATGGTATAATATAGGTGATAGGTATAGGGTGTATGTTTGACTTATACCAATCCCGATGGTGTTCGAACGATTATATTACAAGCCCTGATGCATATTGTACCTGTTTTCTTTACTGGACAAGTTCCGAATTTAGATAGACCCTTCAAACGCTTAGAGAAAGATAATAAAATGTATGCTATGCGTTTGAGGTCATCACGACCATGCCGATCCGAGACCGGTCATATTCCGAAGTTCACCTTCAGCAGGGCATTCAGAGTTCAAAGCGGTTAGGATCCTAAAATTTCCTCTTCGGCTCTAGCTTTACTATCTTTGGCCATGGAGTCTTACATATCCCTCTCCCTAGGCACAGGAAAACCGTAGCGAGCGCGCCACTCGCCCTAAAAAAAATTTATCTTCAAAATTGATAGAAGAACTCACTGTATCAAAATGGGCAGTTATTGTCCGTAAGTACAGACTTTCAAGTTTGTATTAATTCAGAATCACGTAATCATGATGACGTGATTCTCGTGTCCCTTAACCATTGGCACAGTTGGCCTCACGCCATCGATGTACTATTAAACATTTTAAATGAAAAATGCGCGTTGTGTTATCTTGGATTTTATTCAATATGCAAGCCATTTGCACTTACATCTCTTCTATATGACTAAAAATCAGTGTATTTTTTTCAGTGCGGTCTCACAAGACACTTTACCATCAGTAGTTACGCAAATTATAATTTATATGGGGTTTATTTTTATTACACGATGTTATTCTTTGAACGCGGACCGTATTTCATCAGAAAAATTAGTACCTGCCTGCGGGATTTAAACACTAGCACAGTCGCATCAATACGAATGAACCGGGCGTCTTATCCTTTAGGCCACGACGACGTCTTAACAATTAACAATTCATTTTTCTAAATTCTTAACGTTAACCTTTATGCCTTTTGTGTTCCACTGCTATTCAACTCCATCTCCGTCTATTTCATTTCCACTGGCCTTCGTTAACTCCCATCTATAATCTCGCTAAGTAATACGGCAATCTGAGCCGGTTCCCTAAATGGTAATGTAAAACTCTCAATTAGAATGAGTACAGTTAAGATAACGCGTGCGACGACAGGGCGCTCACGTCTGGAATGCAGTCGGGACCAGTTCCGCTTCACCGCAGCAAAATGATTTATGGGGGGACCAGTGCGAGCGTTAGACGTGGTCAACGTATGTCAGAGTCTGTGTGTGCCGATGACGATCATTTACTGACCCCACGAAGATATTTGTGATCTTATATGACATTCAGGGTGTTGAATACCGAAAATATATGAGCAGGGAATGTGCCACTTACAGATGTTACAAAATAAATCCAATACATAAGTTTGAGAGACAAGATATGAGATAAGAGGGGAGAAATCATCTGGTCAGGTGGTGTCTGCAAGGTCCGATAACAGTCTATTGTCGTCGTGGCCGAAAGGTGAAGTCTTCCAATGCATTCGTATCTAACGATGCAACGGTGTTCGAATCCCGCCGGTGTGTAACATTTTTTTTAATGAAATACGTACTTAACAGAATATGTTCACAAAACACAACAAAATATGCTTACTGGTGCTAAGACCTCTTGTGAGTTCGCACGGGTAGGTACCACCACCCTGCCTATTTCTGGGGGAAGGTTGGGGCAGCCGATGTAACTATACCGAGACTTTAGAACTCATATCTCAAGGTGGGTGGCGGCATTTACGTTGTAGATGTCTATGGGCTCCGATAACCACTTAACACCAGGTGGGCTGTGAGCTCGTCCACCCATATATGCAATAAAAAAATCTAGATTTTTACAGGTTGCCCGTGAGTCTGTCTGGTGGGTGACGTTATTAGACTGATGTGTGCTTTCCGCAATTTCATTGTCTCATAGCCAAGTGGCGGTATCACTGATTGCTACCCTGATTACTTAATTGTTGGTATTACGTTCCAAAGTCTCCAGACGTATAGTAATTTCAACGTTCTAGAGTTAAATCATCAAGTTAAAACGTTACGACGTAATCTAGATTATTATAAATGTTGTATAGGACATTATAACGTTACGTGACTCTTTAATTTTCCTGTATTAAATTTTTTATCTAAACAGCATTCAACTAAGTCGCAAATCGCGTGTGCCTTTATATTTTTACCCACTTGCAACCTATAACTTATACGGTTATTATTATTTGCAATATGGAAAGGTTGGGGTCGCGGTATGTGAAATATCTTTTTTTTTCCTATCTAAGCTGATGGTCTTGTGAGACCTAATCAGAGTCAACGGACGAGTAGATGAGCTCACGGGGCTCAAGCCTGACGTTGTTGCTAACACGAATCCTAGCAAGAGCAGTGCTTTGCAGAATCTACCACCGGATCGGAATCGGGACCCACTGCGAAATCGGGCCGATACCGAGAGGTATTAAGTAAGACCTTTGGGTATATTTCCATAAGGTAAATGTGGATATGCGTCGGGATATCATACGAAATCCATAAGGTACTCCCTCCACTATCCTCAGCTAACGGGAATTGGTATAATCCGTACGTGTCGAGTATTCCGCATCGCACTGCCGCATGGAAGAGCAGAGTTACACGGTACGTTCTACCTGGCTCTAACGGGGCCTGATTTAAACCAAATTATTATTATTAATCAATCCTCCTCCTTGCGTCGTATTCCTCATTGCTGAGGGTCGTGACCACCCTTTTGTATTACCTTCGCACGCACGATCTTTCTCCATCCATTCTTGTCCCTGGCGGTGTGGTGGGCGTTGTGAAACGTGGAATCAAGAGCGGAGCGGATCTGGTCGGACCAACGTATTGGGCTGCGCCCTCAATACTAATATATAAATCTACAGTGGTTTTTACGGATGTTCCGTTATAACTACTGAACCATGCATCCGATTGACTTGAAACTTGGTATCCATGTAGAAAATACATGTGCTTAATGGATAGGCTAATATTTATATGAGTGTTGGACTCCCTACACCAGTTGCGGGGGCGTTAATGATGAGAATCTTTGTGGGGGTGAGAAATAATAATTTTAATTTTAAATGCCCAGCGAAGCGGACGGGTACAGCTAGTATTTCATAAAATTCTCAGCTTCAAAAGCCACCGCGAATCTAGAAAAGTCTTTACAATCTTACTTCCGCATAATGTTTAGCTACATTAAGTCAGATCTTAAGTGACTTAGTAAGTAGTTCTCTGAAAACTTGTTTTTCTACTAAAAGTACTTTTTTTTTTCTTTCACAACTTTAAACGTAACGATCTTGTTATAGATTTATTCTCAACTAGCGACCCGCCCTCGCTTCGCTCGGAAACATTAAATTTTATTATTAATAGCCGAGTCTCGCGATGTTACCCGTGGTTATTGTCGCACCGCGAGTGACGCCGCGGGACGAAACTAGTCTAAAAAAAGCCTAAGTAGCCTAAGTTACTCATTATATCATCAGCTAACTATCAGTGAAAGTCTCGTCAAAATCGGTCCAGCCGTTCCAGAAATTAGCTGGAATAAACAGACACACAGACAGATAAACAAAAAATGTTATTTTGGTGTATGTACCGTATAAATATGCATATATGCATCTAGTAAAAAGCGGTTATTTCAATATTACAAACAGACACTCCAATTTTATTTATATGTATAGATTCTCAATTCAAACTTTAAAAGGACCGGTTTAAATTAGCACTCTTCTAAGTTTAATTCGTAAGGAAGCAACTGGCGAATGAGTCATCGGGTCATTTTTGTGTTGTTCGCTCATTAAAAAGTAACCAAACGACCTTCGCGTGAATGACAGTTTCCTGTTTACGCGGTTGTCTCGTCTTGCATTATCACTTAAACATGTCAGGTCAATAATGGACAACTGCACTAAGTTGTTACGCAAGGAAAATAATTTGGGCGCAAGTAAGTACTAGTTAGATAAAATATTTGTTTTTCAAACATTCCTTCGAACATGCACTTTCGACTTAAGGAAACTCGCAACCGCCAATCTTCTGAATTGTCTTCAAACTACTGTGATGTTTTGAACATCCCGTACTCTCTAGGGAGACCACTAAGCATAATCTGATTAAAATCTGCACTAGACGACGACCAGTCTTAAAGATTAAGCCAGAGCGGTTTCATGTCTAGCCACGTTTGTGAGGATCCACCAAGCTTTACGACTCGGTGCTCGAAGGACCATTCTTGGTTATGATACATGTTGTTAAGAGTTAGCCCCTATCTCCAGACTCGTATCATCATACACTTGGGACAATGGCTTGCGAACTTTTCCGCCGCACCAATATATCAAGAATAATCCAAATATCTTTGAGATGTTTTTTCGCAAATGTTCTCATTAAATAACTCAAAAATAATGGCGACTTACAGAAACTGTGATTATGCATTATTATCAGAGAGATGTCAAATGACAGACATTATTAATGGACCTCTTCTGAGTCCGCACGGGCAGGTACCACCACCCTGCCTATTTCTGCCGTGAAGCAGTAATGCGTTTCGGTTTGAAGGGTGGGGCAGCCGTTGTAACCATACTGAGACCTTAGAACTTATATCTCAAGGTGGGTGGCACATTTACGTTGTAGGTATCTATGGGCTCCTGTAACTACTTAACACCAAGAGGGCTGTGAGCTCGTGCACCCATCAAAGAAAAAGAAAAAAAAACGCGATGCTCGTCGCGGCCTCCTGGATCCGACTTATTGGGGATCACAAGGTGTCCGCCACGGCTCACTAAGCTAAACATGATTTCTAGTCTGGCGTGTTAATAAATAACTGTTAACAGTCCACATGAAACCGTACCATTACTGAGACCTGGTAACGCCCATGTCGTACCGTATTTTAGACTAATTTAGACACTTCTCTAGAACTTTTAGAACGCACTCGGCAATTATGCACATCAATATAATATAATATAGGTCGATATTTGAAAAAATTTCGCCACTATTTTTTTTTGTGACTTCCCTTTCTTTACCCATTGCCTAAGAAGTTTTGATTTGGCCTATAAATTATCGTTTAAGTAAATAATAAGTACATATCTAAAAGCTGCAAGTACTATGCAATCTTTTAAAATACGCAACATAGTCCTTGAGCCATTTTATTTTTTCTCAAGTATTTTTCTTTGAGATATCCTTTAAGTTCTTTCCTTCAGTTCTATAATTGAATTTTGTGCGTACGATTAGATCTACAGCGGGCGGCCACTGGCCAGATTTTTCTGTCACGAACAGAGAACCTTTGATTAAGCCCATCAATACTCCGGCACACAAACATTCGACTCAATCCATATTTATCTTGCCAATCCATTTCAATATCGAATATTTATAAAATGATTGGCGCGAAAATTATAAAACATGTTGAATGTCAGATTATGAGAACGACATGTTCCAAATTCGAATGTAATTTTTTTGTAACGATATTTATGGCCAGACTGTGTACACTAAAGCATAACAATAAACCACATAATGACATCATGCATTGTGATTACTGTTGAAAATACATACTTATTAGAATATTAATTAGGCTTTAGATTTAAAATGTTATGTAAAATGTAAATCATATACAAAAATAGTCATTGGACGATTGTTTTAATTTAAGTAAGATCTTTTAAAATTATTTTTCCAATGTTTATTTTTAGTGTTCCGTTATCTATTGCCGTTATTACGTAACAATTTCAAACCACAATTTAATACATTACTTTGCGAAAAGTATATTACAATAAATAATAATATTCCATTTACAATAATATTATAATAAAGACGTTTTGAAAACAATCAATAGAACAAATAGCTTGTCCAGATGATACACGTCATTACGGATCCTCCCGATCCATTAACGGTGCTTTTAGGTACCTCAAGCACCCGTCGCCGTCCTCGTCGAACTCGTTGCTTGCGACGAAGGGCTCGACGAGTAAATTAACCCACAGACACAGCCCACTGAGTTTCTCGCCGGATCTTCTCAGTGGGTCGCGTTTCCGATCCGGTGGTAGATTCTGCGAAGCACGGCTTTTGCTAGGGTTAGTCTTAGCAACACTCCCGATTTGAGCCCCGTGAGCTCACCTACACATCAGGGAGAAGCTGAAATAGCCTCTCAAGGCAATCAGCATACTGTTACCGTTACCGTAGCCGATACCGTTTAGTGGGTAAATACCGTTATACCCTAAATACCCTCCTTAAGCCCGCGGTCCGCTGCCAACATCTGCAAACCATCCAGTCCCAAATACACCACGCGCCCCCTAAATAAAATTGTGATGAATGGACTATCATGATATGGGTTTCAGTACCACGTTAAATTCTTTCAATTATAATTAAGCTATTTAAGGTGTATTATTATTATTATTATGGAAATTAATGTACTTTTACGGTTTTATTTGGTAAGGTGTAGTGTGACTAGTGTGAGTCCTTACTGGAAGGCATCACCATACTGCTTATTTTTGACGTAGAAAAGCGAATGTTCCTGAAGGATTATTCATTTTGCAATACAATTGAGATTTCGATGTCACATCTCATGGGTAGCATGGCTGTGTCATCAGATGGGCCATTACATGTACTCGCATTAGGGCAATCAATTCAATCAATCAATAATATTTATACTAAGGTATATTCAAACGATTGGTTTATCAATCTTAATATGTTATTTTTATATGTCAATTAGTTTTAAATTAGCTGATCTGATTGTCCTTATCACATATGTACATACATACATTATATTAATACTGAATTGGCAATTTGTATCAATAAATAAATTCATGATAAAAAAACAATGAAATTGTATTATTTTCTGTGAAACTTTGCACAGTACATGATTACTTTCATGTTTATTACTCATGTTTTTTTATTGTATGGATTTGTGAATAAGATCACATCATTAAGAAGTAAGAAAAAAGTAAGTTTTCTGAATTCACTATATGTAATATGATACGTAATAATAACTAATCCTACTAAATCTTTGTTTTAAGTAAATTGAAAATATATTTTATTTTCCAAGTATAGCTGTTTGAAAAATTATGCCAGACAAAAACATGATAATTAACATTAACAAATTATTTTTATCTAAAGCTAAATAAGGATGGTTTCATAAAGGAGCACATCTGATGAAATAGGAAACAGATATGGTGTTCCTGTGCTATCCCTTATCTGCAACTTCCTGTGATAGATAGTTTCCGAGTTTGAAAACTTTTTGAGTGCATTTAATGCGTTATCAAACAGGATAAGAGAATGTTATGTTGAAATTTATTCAATATGATGCACATTTAAAATGTTTCATGGTCCTTAGTCTAAATCTATACATATAATGAGAAATAAGTTAATGAATAGGAATATAAAGTAAGGAAAACAACAAAATTCTTGAAAATTCAAATATTGGAGAAAGTAATATATTTAGAGTGGTCTTAACAGAATAATATTTCATGTTTTAAATTTTGGTATCATTATCATTTTAGTTCACAAGTGCTATTCAATAATACTAATTGGTTTTTGTAAATAGTGTAAATCAATTACAAGGGTTATTATTAGTTATATTGTTTTAGAAGTTCTGGAACAGAATACTATAGACTCAGTGTAATTAATTTAATTTGAATATTTGACAAACAGTCACAACAAATGTTTCTTACTGAAGAACTTACTGACTCAAGAATGTTACTTGTTTTTATCTTACTTGAATTGTTTAAATATATTTTTATTGTAGTTTATGACATGTTGAGGGAATTTTACTGGAATTCTAAAGGACTAAACAGGTCTAAATTTAGAACGCGAGATTTTTTTACACTGTAAATATCTTATTTGACTTTTTATTATGAGAAACACACAGTGGAAATACTGTTGTAGCTGGTATTGGTATCAGTTATGTCAAAACGATTGGAAAGACTATTTATTAACAATGCCCATCTCGCGATAATTTTTTTGAGTTTTAATTTAGATAAAATCATGAATGAAACTAGATGTTTCGATAAATTCCAGATTATGTTACAATAAGGTGATGCATCATACGATTAATATGTTTCAAATATAGTATGCGCTCTATACATTTTCAACAACCGTTTGTAGCATAAACAAGACACCATGTTTGTAAACATATCACCGGCGAATATTCAATTGCACTCACCAAGACTTTGACGAAACGGTTCTCCAGCTCATCTCTGTCCGGCATCGGTGGCTTCGTGCGGCTCCTCGTGGAAGCCTGCCGGACATGGTTACTCTTTCCAGGCGCACCCGTACCGTCCAACATCGTCTGCTCCCTCGAAGTTATCAAACCCATTTTCTGTACACTCAAACTTCACTAATCACACTTTTCGGAAACATCGCGACGTATTTAATTTATCACAGATAAACACGCGCGTTTTTAATCAATAGGTCACATTACATACGTTCTTCGTAAGTAATCGAGTTAACCAGCAAATAAACGCAACAACAAAGCGACTTTGAATCATCAAACGAACTTCTATGAATGAAGTGCCGGAAAAGAAAAACTCGTAAGTGACAGGTAGGCTACAAAACTGACGTTTCATACGAACAAATCGCAAATGTCATTGTCAAATGTTGACAAGCCATTTGTTTCGTCTATATTTTACGGCCATTAGTATTTTAATTTTTAAGCGCTTTCGGTAATAATTGTTGGTTAATGAAATGTAATTTTTGGGCAAATCCATGACGTTTTATTCAATTTCTCAATCAAATTACATAATTTTATGGAAACATTGGCGGTACCATACTCTAAAAAATTTAAAGCAAAAAATCTTGCTTAGGTTTCATACTTCAGTGGCATTTTTTTATTCATTATTATGGAACTTATTGTTTAGTGTCAAATGTCAAAATGAATAATATCATTGTTTATTTAGAGATGTAACAACCAGCCTCTCGCGCGTTATTTTTGCCTGCATATTGACCGTCCAAATCTTGGACGGCGCGTAGTCCGGATTTCGGACTCTTAACAGATAATTATAACATCCTCCCTCGATCCTAGGTCTGGGTCGTACCTGGTTCAGAGATTATCCATTGCCATACAGCGTGGCAATGCTGCTAGCGTAATGGGTACTTTCGGGCCGGGTGCCATCCAGAGTGGCTTGTTTGACTAGCCGATACCTACGCACGCATTGCTATTAGCGTGGACCTTTATGTTACTTATGACGACGCTTGCAGCTGAAAGTAAGTATTGTACTTTTTGACGAAGCATGTTGTTGATAACTTTATTTCTGTAATCTGACGAAGCAAGTTGCGGATAATAACATGTACTTTTAGGTTAGGAATATTGTGTTCTTTTTTTTATAATAAATAATTGGAATTTGTAATCGATACATTATAACATTGTAGTTTACTCTTTCTAATACATTTAAACTGTACCCAATGAATTTACCTTCTCTCTCACACAATATTTACGAAAAAATAGCTGAAGGGGACTGTGTGACTGTGAATCAGTGTCATAGATTTTTTTTTAAGTGATTTTATGACCTGGTAACTAAGACCTTTAAGTCATGTCTTATTTTAATTTATATTCTTATTTTTATGAAAAATGATAATATGGAGTGAAATGAAATGTTTTGATTAATTTGAAACGTTACACAACTGGGATGAAATTAAATGAAATGAGATGATATGGAATGAAATATAATCTTAGTAAAATGGTGGTCATTTACTAAAATTTTTTCAGTGGACTTTTTGGAGGATCCCGAGAAGTTGCGTCCAGCGGCTTTGTTTCATTTTCCCACATTTGTGCACTTTCACAGATATTAAACAGTTAATAAACCACCGTTATTACACATTTAAACCCGAAGAAACACTAAATAGACAAAATAAAACAAATTACACAACTTCACTCCTCGCGTTCCCGCCAAAAAGTCTGTCATAGATTATACATGATCAGTGCATAGATTATATACCGGTAAAATGGGGCGATTAGGGATTGACAGGCGAATCGGGAAAAAACCGGGAAAATCTTTCGACGCTCAATATAAGTTTTATATTCGTTGCAAAATCTTCCATTTTTTGTAGTTTAATAGTAGAATGTTCAAGGTTCACAAAACAACTCTGAATATGCATGATAATAGCTGCTAACTTATAAAAAATCGCGTTTCAAATTAACTTCCTGTGGTGGTCATTAATTTAGTGCTAGAAACTTTGCTCTCTTTTATTTATTTGATAATAATAGAAGACGACTATGATTTATAAACGTTATTTAGTGTTTGAACCAGCATATATATTAAAGGTAAGTCTCAGTTGTTATTGGTTTTAATGTATTTGATTAAATAAAAATACATGTAAAAATCTGTTGTTTTTGGGGATATTGGGGACGTCTTAGGTACAAATAACAACGAAAAAGGGGTCAATTGGGATGAGAATACGTGAAATGGAAACGACCTAAGTATAAATAGGTACAGGTTTGTAGGGTTGTCTATGTAGTTATAACAATATTTTTTAAATTTGTTGGTAAAAATCTGGTTTATTCGAAGCGAAATTGGGAATAAGTCTTTATTTGAAATAGATAAGCAATTTAATATAAGTAAGTCGATTTTGCAGAGACATGTAACAAGATCAATGAAATCTCAAGGTGGACAAAAATGTCTAAGTAATACATAATAAAATATTTAATATTTGTTCAGAGTTCATCTGATTAATCCATGGAATAACCGACACACCTAATCTCTTAACCCAGATAGAAATATCAGTACTGTCGATTGCACCTATAATTGAGGTGATGTCTGCCATGTACTTTTGTCAGTTTTTCAATTTTTTTTATTGATGATCACTTTGTTGTTGCAACTAAATAAATAAATTAATTAAAACTATATATAAAAATAAAAGTAGTGCCAACCCTAGGAAATTTCTCATTTCATCCCAATTAACCGCAATTTTCGGGTAAATAGGGATTACACCTATTTTTGCATTTTTTGCTTAAACTGGAATGCTAGTTGCATAATTTTAAATTAGACAACAAAGATCCCCCCAAGACTCAATCATTTTGATCCTGATATAGCATTATATACATCAACAACTACCTTAAAATTGCTCATAAAGTTGGAATTTGTCCCTAATCGCCCCATTTTACGGTACTTAATATATGGATCAGTGTCGAATATATTAAGTGTATAATCTATGGATCAGTGTGAAATACGACTTTAGTGTGGATGCATGTACTTAAACATTTACGAAAATCAAAGTGTGGTGATTTTTTTTTATTGTTAATAATGGAATCGTGAGTATTTATTCATTATATTTTACTTACATGAAGTGAATGTTATTTGCATTTTATGACAAAAAAACGTCTTTGAAGTAACGGCCTCGTCATTTTTTGAACCTAACGGTCATCTTTAGTTGGTCGTTTTAAATAGAAAAATTAATAAAATCCAAACGATTTTGTAATGAGGTCAATATTTTAATGAACTTAATTAAAAGTATTACAAAGGACGTGTATTTTAGTCGCAAATGTAAAAATTTCGACTTCAAAGATGTGAACACACTAAGCGTCCATACTACGTACTCATACACGCAGGGTTTTATGTAAAAAATGACAGATGCTCAATTAATAAAGATACGGCAATAAAGTTATTTGAAAATAATTCGAAAAGAAATGGCACGAGGGCGTACGTGACCAGCGGCACGGCAGTACATTTTTTGACTTCGAAAAAGACGAAAAAGAACGAATTGACCGTTCTCTTCGACCGTTCAGATTGGATTCTTTGCATTTTCATACTTTTTTATTTCCAGTCAACGTGCTGCAGCCCGGGGTCGAGGCAGAGGTGGTGGTGGTGGCGGTCAACGTGTTCGCACACGCGGTGGTAGTCACCAAGCCCGACCTTCGGCCTCTGAATTGTAATTACCTCTTAAAACTAAAACCTAAATTAAGATATATTTTTATTTACTTTGTTTTGTTTGTTTTATTGCATTGATTGGTGAACGAGCTCACGGCCCACCTGATGTTAAGTGGTTACTGGAGCCCAGATACATTTACAACTTTTTTTGTTTGTTTGTTTTATTGCATTAATGGGTGAACGAGCTCACGGCCCACCTGATGTTAAGTGGTTACTGGAGCCCAGATACATTTACAACTTTTTTTATTTGTTTGTTTTATTGCATTAATGGGTGAACGAGCTCACGGCCCACCTGATGTTAAGTGGTTATTGGAGCCCAGACACATTTACAACTTTTTTTGTTTGTTTGTTTTATTGTATTAATGGTTGAACGAGCTCACGGCTCACCTGATGTTAAGTGGTTACTGGAGCCCAGATACATTTACAACTTTTTTTATTTGTTTGTTTTATTGCATTGATTGGAGAACGAGCTCACGGCCCACCTGATGTTAAGTGGTTACTGGAGCCCAGATACATTTACAACTTTTTTTATTTGTTTGTTTTATTGCATTGATTGGAGAACGAGCTCACGGCCCACCTGATGTTAAGTGGTTACTGGAGCCCAGATACATTTACAACTTTTTTTGTTTGTTTGTTTTATTGCATTGATTGGTGAACGAGCTCACGGCCCACCTGATGTTAAGTGATTACTGGAGCCCAGATACATTTACAACTTTGTTTGTTTGTTTTATTGCATTGATGGGTGAACGAGCTCACGGCCCACCTGATGTTAAGTGGTTACTGGAGCCCAGATACATCTACAGCTTTTTACACAAGCTCATTTGATATATTTTTTTAATGCCAATACGCATTTCAGACTCGTCACTATGCCAATCGAGGCGTTGCCGTCGGGTCGAGCAATGGAGACGCCGATGCACCCGAAGAGGGTAAGGGTGCTCGCTCCGGTAGTGGAAAACCCAAGGTGTGTATTCTGGTACTTTTCAATTTATTTAGGTTTTTTAACAGCAAAACAGTATCTCTAGTTTTGTTTTCAGATCAGAAATGTGGGGATCCAACGCTCCGTCCCCGGCCAGGAGGGACCAGGAGACGCCTCCGGTGCCATCACCTGCCCTGTAACTATATTATTCAATAATGTAACCCATTTTATAAACAAATAAATAAAAAAATATTTGAGAAACAAAATTTTTGAGCCATTAAATTTATATTAAATTTTTATTCAATATTTATTGCTTAGTTCGAAATCAAAGAAAAACTTGAATTTTGAGATAGGTGCCTTACTTGATTTTTTTATTGTATTTTGTACCCATTTCTTAAATCAAAATTTTTGTAGATACGTAGAATGTGGGCCTAGTAGCGGGGCAAGCACGCCGACCACCGAGCGGCCTGCGTAAATATAAATACATATAAATATTTTTTGATATATGTTATTAAATATTTGTTTTATTTTTCAGAAGTCTGGGTCACGTCTCAAAGAAAGCTCGGCGTGAATTGTAAGTTCCTCTCTGTATACTACCAATATAGAATATAAAATAACCATAAAAAATAATTACTAGCATTGATTTAAATATTCTTTCTATTTTGTAGAATCCCTCCGTCCTCTTCGTCCTCTCGACCTCTTCGCGACGAAGAGATTTTGGAATTGCTCAATTACGGTAAGTGATATCAACCTTTTTTTTATTGCATAGATAGGTGGACGAGCTCACAGCCCACCTGGTATTAAGTGGTTACTGGAACCCATAGACATCCACAACGTAAATGCGCCACCCACCTTGAGATATAAGTTCTAAGGTCTCAAGTATAGTTACAACGGCTGCCCCACCCTTCAAACCGAAACGCATTACTGCTTCACGGCAGAAATAGGCGGGGTGGTGGTACCCACTCGCGCAGACTCACAAGAGATCCTACCACCAGTAACCTTTTTATCAATAATCGCGAAAGTAAAATACCTATTACAATCGAAACCACAACTTATAACTTTTTCCTTTCAGGCAGCGAAGAAGAGTCAGAGGAAGGGAGGACGAAGAAATTATGCAGCCGCCGCCGGTGCCGCACTCGACCAGGATGTGGTTAGACGAAGAGGATGAGGAAATTGAAAGAGGTGAAGAGACCAGGGAGAGAGATAACATTAATATAGAGCAACCTCCTCAACCTCTTCGTCTATCCACATCCACCTCACCGACGGCTCTTTCGCCCTCTGTGGCGGTAGGGCTAACTAATAAATTTAGTTTTGAATGGAGAACGGCGCCATTGCCTCCAATCGAACCTGATTTAAGGCGAGAACCGTTCTCCCAAATTAGTGGTCCAAAGGTTTCTTTCGCGTCTCCGTATGATGCATTCATTGCCATATGGAATCGTGAAATAATGGAATCGATAGTCGAGGAAACCAACATTTACGCACAGCAGCTGGCAACGGTCATGCTGGAGACTGGGACGATCCGCCCTCATAGCCGGATTACTCGATGGCAAGATACGAACTTTACACGTATTTTGCCATCATTCTGCCTATGGGGGTGGTCATCAAAAGCTGCCTGACCGAGTATTGGCGCACGGCACAAGACATATTTTATACACTAGGCTTCTCCGCCCAAATGTCGTATGACCGTTTCCGTATTATATTATTCCTATATTCTTCTTCCTGGTTCAAAAATTTTCTTATTGTTGGTCTAGATATGCCCGTTGCGTCCGAAATTCGCTGTTGAACTTTGCCAAAATACTCATGATTTGTTGCTATTTTTGAATTTGTTATTTTTCTATATGAAGTACAAGTAAATATTAAATATAATTCCTTGGACTTGATTTTTTAACCGTTTTCGAGGTTTCGGCATGGCTATACAACCTTTTTGTAAGTAATTTGAAAATATGATTAAAATTATAGCGGATATTTGAATTGCGTTTTACTACTCTATATACCTATGCCTATATTGGTCTGCTGATGCGATTTACCCCCATGACTCTAAAATGGGTACTGAAACTATTTCAGAGAGCAAGATAAATACGAACTTTTCCGATAAATGACGAATGAAAACTATATTTTCTCACTATATCTATACTTTAACGTATTTAAGGTTTTTTTTGCTTAGTTGGGTGGACGAGCTATCAGCCCACCTGGTGTTAAGTGGTTACTGGAGCCCATAGACATCTACAACGTAAATGCGCCGCCCACCTTGAGATATAAGTTCCAAGATCTCAGTATAGTTACAACGGCTGCTCCACCCTTCAAACCGAAATGCATTACTGCTTCACGGCAGAAATAGGCAGGGCGGTGGTACCTACCTGCGTGGACTCACAAGAAGTCCTACCACCAGTAAAAGTATGTATTATATATTATTATATCGAGGGAATTGTAATAACGGAAACGTCATTCCGAGACCAATCGATGTTGATGGTACACCTCTCGAAGTTGTTCAAGAGTATATCTACCTGGGACAGACCCTACAACTAGGTAGAAACAACTTTGAGAAGGAAGTGACCAGAAGGATTCAGTTGGGCTGGGCAGCGTTCGGGAAGCTTCCTCAGGTCTTTTCGTCGCCCATACCACAATGTCTGAAGACAAAGGTCTATAATCAGTGCGTTCTACCCGTGCTTACCTACGGAGCCGAAACGTGGACACTGACTGCGACTAGTCCACCAACTAAAAGTTACTCAGCGAGCTATGGAGCGAGCTGTGCTTGGTTTGTCATTGCGAGACCGAATACGCAATGAGGTCATTCAGGCAAAGACCAAAGTGATCGATATAGCTCGCAGAGTTAGTAAGCTGAAGTGGCAGTGGGCTGGTCACATATGTGGCAGAACCGATAACCGTTGGAGCAGACGTGTTCTGGAGTGGAGACCGCGAACCGGCAAACGTAGTGTAGGACGCCCTCCTGCTAGATGGAGCGACGACCTGCGCAAGACAGCTGGCAGTAACTGAATGCGTAGAACCGAAGATCGGGTTCAGTGGCGAGCTTTGGGGGAGGCCTATGTCCAGCAGTGGACTGCCGCAGGCTGATGATGATATCGAGGGATGAAAGGCCACTTGGTTTAAGTGACATTCTTGTAACTTAACAGGAGAGCCATTTATAGTTAAAGGCAAATTAATCTATTCATCGCATGTTTGTCCGACGACCGCCGGCGCAATATTCAGGAGTGCTAACTATTACAGCAACGAGTCAAATTCGTAGTATTCAGCCCATATGTAGCAAATTGCACAAAAAATGTTGTGCAATAGGTAATAAATATTTCTCATCTATAGAATATGTATACAACAGAAACTTTTGGGTGTATCCGTTAAATACATGTATCCAAATTTAAATGAAAGAACGCTGCTCTAAAGGTAACTTAGGTTTTATTTCCGATCAGGACACCTGCACATTATTTTCCGATCAGGACACCTGCATACATTATTAGTACTGAGTTGAGGTAGTTTATTTGTACAAGTCGTCCTAGTGCAAAAAAACGTTTTAGTGTGTGGTAAACCTAAAATAAAACCAGATTTTTTATTTTCTAATATTTTATTGTTATAATCCTTTAAGTGCTTTATTCATACAAAAACTACAGCGGTAACAAAAAACAACGTTATTGCCCGTAATAAGATTAATGAATAAAGATACAATACACCAATATCTCTTTTGTTAGCACCATTTTTTTAATTTCAACTTTTTTCTACAAACGTATTTTTAACTTAAATCGCTAAGAATGCATTATTATGAAAAGTCAAAGGTCTTTTTAAATAATATATTTCCCATATTATTCATTTAAATTACTTTGATAATTATATATTGATAAGAGCAATCTAAGGTTAAGTTGATGAACGTCTCCTCGCTCACTCGTACACAACCTCAGATAATGAGCTCGAAACAAGAAATTTGGTCCAGCTTCAACAAGTTTTCTTTTTTGTTAATAAAAAATAAAAACGAAATATCCCATTCATTACAGTCTTTGGTTAGGACAGAAAATATACCAGAAACCTTAAATTTATAATATCACAAGCATAAAACAGAGATAGTTTCACTTCCACAAACAATTCAGTCAAACGTTTATTTTTTTAATTTTGATACCAATCCTAAAACATTTTTGAAACATAAATTAAATTAAATACCTGAGTGCAATGAAGTACTAAATCATGTTGGGAATAAGTGCATTGTAACTTAATTACTAAACATAATTGAATCCTATGCAAACGATACAACAAGCAAGATATTTAGTGCTATTAATAGATGGCAATGTATACCTAAATTAGAATACGACAAGGATACAATGCACAAAGTACTATGCGAGAATCGTACAGTAGTGTACACTGTCAATTTGTCCAAACAAATTAATCTACAATGTACCTTTTTAATACTTTCCAGGCATAAAGATTTTTTTTCGAATCCACCTTAAGCTAAATTAACAAAATCTTATAAATACTACACTTTACCACACTTTCAATATTTTTATTAAATTTATTTGTTGCATGAAAGTGACGATAAAGTGTTATATATCCATTAAATTATTTTAAAGGCACATTAATATGAGCTTATGGCAGCTTTATGCCTACGACAGAGGACAATTCCATACCTCCTGTACATTAACTAACGCAACAGTACTAAGAAACACGAGCGAACACTCGATTAAGAAATGCTCGTAACCTTTGCTTTTTGAAACACGATCCTTTCTTAGTGAGAATAATAAAGAATTTATAAATCCCACAAGATTAAATTCAGTTCGCGACTTCCATCACATCAAGATACTCACGATAAAACCCTCAGCCGTCTAAATATATTAATTTATTTAGCTCTAAAATAAGGCCAATCATCAAAGATGATTTAAAATGATATGCCCTGCAATAATATCCATAATGTGAGATATTAACGAACATCCGATTCTAGGTTTATATGGATGACAATATCATTGCAACCTACCACCTTGCACAACGTGCTATTTGGACGAAGGATAGTAATAAAGAACTGCGCATCCTGGTAGCTGCCACCGAGATGCGTGAAGCTCTATGAGCTGCAGTAAAGTACGCCTGATGGAAGGAGCCGCGGCAGTATTGAGGAAAGCGTCACGGACGGCTGTAAGTAATCGCTCCAAATCTCCAGGTAGCTGAGTTTCCAAGTCTCGGCCTATGTACGTCAGTACGAAGAACAGATTCTCAGTCTGCAAAGATTTACAAAAAAAAATTAGGGCAGTCAGATTATGTGACGTAACAAAAATCGTTCGTTGAATTTCAGACCTTTTTGTAGATGAACAAGAAAAATATGAAATGTGTTGCGCCCTTGAAGATACAAAGCATGGCTTTCGTAGTAGAAATAAGCAGTATAGTTGTCCCTATCCTTTTAAATTTACAATGTAAGCCAGGTGTAACACCAGCTGTAAATGCAATTTATAAAATTTACAGGTTTGGTTTTTATTACACCATGTTATTCCGTCATGGAAGTCGTTCGAGAGCATGTTATAAGTTCATTATTATTTCCATAGAACTACTGATGTCTGGTGATATTGGTAAAGTGATACATACATCACTAGCAGAAGGCACCGGCTGCCTGATGCAGTCCTCGCAGCACTTGCAGATGAGCGCGAGCAGCACGTGCCCGGGCTGGGCGCTGGCTCCCCGTCGCTGGATGGCCCGGCGCCGCAGCTGGCAGTACATCTCCAGCAAGAACGACAGGAACGCCATCAACCGAGGTCGTCCACCGCCGATCATCGCGCCCAACAGCTGGAAAAAAGTTAACAATTACCTTGTTTTTTTTTTACTTCTATAAAACTTTAATACCAAGCTATTTATTGTTCTGCTTATTGTTAGCTTTGTATTTGATGATACTGCATTGACGTGCATTGCTTTTAAATAAAATGAAGATTTTGGCATATAAGAAAAATTGACGATTGACTTCTTTTGCTAGCGGAGATAATATATGCGCCATATTGAGACTTCGCACGTATAGGCATCAGAGTTTTGCCAATTTCAACTTCGTCTCCACAGTCATCTGTTCCGGTTTGAAGAGCAGGACCCGTTGTCATTCTGTGTGATTAAAACTTTGATATGGAAAGGAAGAGAGCTCGTGTATCGAAACTTCTGGAAATGATATATCCAGACATGGAATGTGGCCGTACCTTGTCCCTATCGTGGTACCATTGCTGGCACGTGTTAAGCAGCGACTCGAGGAAGGTTTCCGTCTGCTCGCGCTCAACCACGGCGATGCAGCGGCGGGCGGCCGGCAGCGCGTACCGCGGCGACTCCACTGCGCGCGAGACCAGGTGCCCCACAGCATCCATCAGAGTACGGGCGCACACGGCATTCGGATCTGAAAATTAGACGTTGCTATCAAAATTAAAAGTCTCTCAATGCGGTACCAAACAGCTCTTAACCCGTGTAAACTTTACATTTGGGGCCAAAATAAAGGGCGTTAATGACGACGAATGATCATAGAGCACACAATACAAGACAGTGTAATTTTTGTTTTAGGTCACATTATTAGTGTTTGGCTCGACTCCAAAGTGTGAAATATGAAATAATCATTATTTCGCAAAAATAGCAATTTGATTTTAGTTTTTTTTAATCTTACTAAAATTCGATTTTTTGTGTCAAGTCGGAAACTTATCGTGGTATGGGCATATTATGCAAAGACAAGATGAGCATGTGGTCAAAAATATCCTGGATGTGAAAGTAGATGGTAATGTGAAGTAGAGTCCAAAAATATTTGGATGAACTGTTTGAAAGAGGATATGCCAGGGGGAGGAATGAGAAGGGTGTAACTAAAAAGATGACATTTACAAAACGACAAGTCTTCAACTTCATCATGCAAAAGCTTTTTACTTATCCAGGAATCAATACATATACACTTTCTAAGTCTACGACCTTAAGCTACTAGTATTTTACCAACAAGAAATAAATAAAATTGATCCAGATCGATATTTTCTGTTTCTGTAGAATTTATCAAAGCTCAGCAAGTCTCACCTTCCAGGGCTTTATCAATACACTCTTGAATCTCCGGCGGGAATGTACCAAGGTCGCCGGCGTCGGCTGCCAGACCCAGGGCCGCCATGCCACTTGCGAGTGCATCCGCTGACGTTAAGGACTTTGACCTTTTCAATCCTGGTGTAAATGATTGTGGACGGATGCTCTTCCCATTACCATTCGTCAGCGACGACGGAGGAGATTTCTTCTTCTCAGGAATGATAGTCTGTGGTTGCAGCTTGAAGTGCACGCGTGGCCCCTGTAATTTATTGAAAATGATGACCTTTACTTTATTAAGGTACCAAATAAATAAATAAAAAGAGAGAAGTAATACAAGGTACTTTCAGTAATAAAATGTTTAATGACAGTGATACAATATTGTTGAGGTCTATATCGTAACTTTTTTATATCGTAACTTTTTCTCACAGTATTATTGAGATAGACAACATTTTTTTTGAAATAGTTATATGCTTTACCATTTTCTATGGACAACGATATAATAAGAGCCTACTAAGTTAGTCGTCTTTAGGGTTTATGCGTCTATGATCCAAGGCTATAACAGAACCTTCTGATCTATTTTTATCGGTAAGAATACACTTTAAGCCTCTCTAGGATGAAGACTTTGCCCTGAGTATGCACACGGGAGGTGGATTTATTTTACTCGACAGTATCTAATCGTACAATAGTACCCCAATAATATTAAATAAACTTAATAGTGTAATGCAGTTGTATTGACGGAATGATCTCGAACAATTCCGCGATAAGGACTTTGACCTGAAGACGATTTACATACTTGTCTTTTGTACGAACTGCTTGCGTGAAAAATATTGTGTAGATATATTTGCTCTCTTATACTGTGCTCATGTATGGAACAGTATGTCCCGTGATAAATACATAGTAGATAGGTGTATAGTAGGTACATAGTAGAATACCTAGTACTATAGATAGGTCAATTTTCGAAATGGTAATGCTGAAATTTTCGTCCATACCTGTGCATGTGGCACGTTCCCGCTGGAGGCGCTATTGAGGAGCGCGTGAGGCGGCATCACGGGTCGGTAGTGGGGCGGCACCTGCGCGTGCAGCACCGCCGACCTGGAGTGCTGAAGTCCCACACTAGCGTACCCCACGCCCAATGCCCCTCTGTAGAATGAAAAAACGAGCGAATGAGTAACGATATATTACTTTAGAAAACATCAAAATAACAGCGCTTATAAGATTATTAATTTTTTTTCTCCCTCTATATATTCTCTAATATACACTTCACTGTGACGATCCTGAATATACTTTTTTTCCTACCTAGGCTGTGAGCCTTGAGAGGCTATTTCAGCGTAACCTTAACTAGTAAGTAGGTGAGGTCACGGGGCTCAAACCTGACGACGTTGTTAACACGAACCCTAGCGAGAGCCGTGCTTCGCAGAATCTACCACCGGATCGGAAACGCGACCCACTGAAAAGATCCGGCGAAAAACTCAGTGTGCTGTGTATGACGGTTAATTTACTCGTCGAGACCTTCGTCGCAAGCGATGGGTTCGACGAGAACGATGACCGGGATTATTAAAGCCCGAGACTCCACTTCTTATATTAGATGCAAACAAGAAGTAGTTTACCCGTCGCCCTAATCACGTCATTACGGATCCTTCCGATCCATTAACGGTGCTTTTAGGTACCTCAAGAACCCGACGCTTACGACAAAGGGCTCGCCGAGTATATTAACCCACAGACACAGCCCACTGAGTTTCTCGCGGGATCTTCTCAGTGGGTCGCGTTTCCGATTCGGTGGTAGATACTGTGAAGCACTGCTCTTGCTAGGGCCAGTGTTAGCAACACTTCCGATTTGAGCCCCATGAGCTCACCTACACGTTAAGGCGAAGCTGAAATAGCCTACCTACCTATACTAAAATAGGTAAAAACACAAAGCCGAGCTACTTTGCCAAATGCCAAATTCACTGAAATTTGACGGGAATTAATTTCATTAGATTGCCTAATGGACGTTGCAGTTTAGAAACAAGCATATTTGTTTTATTCAAAAACAAAACTATAGTCACCATTATAAAAGTGTTAAATTTTAAAACTAAAACAATCTTTAAAGACTAACATATATTTTGTGTAACAAATAATTAACATGCATGTCGCACAATGCGCACCCGTTACGTAGTTCCAAAAAGGGAACACTAACTCCGAGTGGCGAAGGCAAATGAACACGAATAATGATCGGAAACGTAACTACATGAATAGATATATCAATATTAATGATTGATGATCTCACTAGTGGGTGTGGTGTTAAACACTAGTAAATAAATTACGATTAGTTTTCGAGCCCCGAACCGCTTCTGCAACGAAACGATTTTGAAGAGTTTTTGTATTTTTTTTTTTTTTATTGCTTAGATGAGTGGACGAGCTCACAGCCCACCTGGTGTTAAGTGGTTACTGGAGCCCATAGACATCTACAACGTAAATGCGCCACCCGTCTTGAGATATAAGTTCTAAGGTCTCAATTGTAGTTACAATGGCTGCCCCACCCTTCAAACCGAAACGCATTACTGCTTCACGGCAGAAATAGGCAGGGTGGTGGGGTACCTACCCGTGCGGACTCACAGGAGGTCCTACCACCAGTAGAATGTATGTACAAATTTGAAACAAATGAGACATTAATGTCACAAATTGCATAAAATCATCAAAGTCGGTATGGTACTAGGTATGAGCGTTAGGATATTTAATAAATTACCAAAGTAATTAAGAGACCTAAACGATTTTCATTTTAAGAAAAAACTAAAAGATAATCTTATTAGTGAAAATTATTATCACTTAAATGATTTTCTTAGGGACGACATTGAAAATAAATGGACTTTTTAATTATTAGCTAAATTATTGATGAATGAATGGTAATTTATATAATATTAAAATATAAACGTCCGTCTGGTGTAGTGGTAAGTGACATGGTCACTACACAAGGGGGTCGCGGGTTCGAATCCCGCCAAGGGAAGATATATATGATAAATATAAATGTCTTTCCAGGGTTATGGGTGTATATTAAATATATGTATGTGTATAATAAAAATATTATATTTATTTCCGTTATCTGGTACTTGTAACACAAGTTCTTTACGAACTTAGCACGGGACCAGTTAACGTGGCGTGATTGCTATAAAAAAAAAAAAAAAATTCTTCACTGCACTAAAATTCGCATGCTAAATAATCACAAAGCATACACGCTGCTTTTAACTCATGTAATAACTCATTTACACTATGCTTGGCGAATAAATGATTTCTTTCTTTCCTTCTTTCTTTCGGTTCACCTAGAAAAACAGGGGTAACACGTAAAAAAATTGTCGAATTGAGAACCTTTCTCCTTTTTTTCGGAAGTCGGTCAAATAGAGTACACGTTAAAGCCCTCTTATTTTAAACTGTGTCTGTCATGCTGAGCTCAATGGGATCGAGGGCAAGTGGCGCGTCCTCCCGGCGCGGGCGTGCAGCGCACTTGTCACTTGTACGGTTTACAGTTCACGAGACCGCTGACCGCGCCGTGCAGCTCAACCAAGGATGCAACCAATTATAGTAAATAGAATTAAACAACTATTTATAATCATATAGCTAATCTTTATCTATATATATAAAAATGAATTGCTGTCCGTTAGTCTCGCTAAAACTCGAGAACGGCTGGATCGATTTGGCTAATGTTGGTCTTGAATTATTTGTGGAAGTCCAGAGAAGGTTTAAAAGGTAGATAAATATGAAAATGCTCGGAATTAAATAAAAGTAACAATTTTGTTTTTCCTTTGATGTGTTCCCCGTCGGACGATTCCTTTTGATTTTATACAAAAGTTTAGGTCTTTTATTTATCGATTGAGGCACTACGAAGTCTGCCGGGTCAGCTAGACTTTATATATATATATTTCTTCTGTTCGTGTGTTTGACAATGAACTCCTCCTAAGCGGCTGGACCGATTTGAATCATTCTTTTTGTATGCGTTTGAGTGGCGCTCTGAATGGTTTAGATTCACAAATCAGCCCGGCAGATGGCGCTGCAGTCCGTATCTAGGTTCTTTATCTATACTGCAATCAAACGGCTGGATCGACTTGAATAATTTTTTGTGTATGCACAGGACAACGTCTGCCGGGGCCGCCAATTAAATAAATAGTTACATAAAATAGGAGAGCTACCTACTTTCTTGCTGCAATAATCTACTGAAAATATGTACATGCAACAAAATAATTCTGGTATGATAATTATCAAATTACTCATATACACATATGTACATACATATTATTATAATCACTTTCTAACTGCTAATAAGAATGAATTTTAAATACACTTAATTTCTCGCGATGCACAATTCCGGGAGAATGAATACAACTGTAGAGTAATACGATTCATATTATCAACATGTTATTTACGACCAAATGTCATAAAAAACAAACAAAAGATTGACCGCTTAGAAGAGGCAGTCAAATAAAACCGATTCATACGAGAACTTCTCCTTTATTCAATTTCGAAATATGAAACTACATATTCTTAATTTCTATCCTTTGTGTGTATCTACTTAATTTTTAATTTGTCAGAGCACTCGCGACTTCGTGTGTTTTCAATGTCAAAGAAAATGTTATTTGATGTGCCACGAAACAACCAAATAAACGAATTATTTCAGCCTCCTGATAAATGAGTAATCTTACAGGGTATTTATTATTTCACGTACCTACACAGTCGTCAAGTCATATCGCCAAAGAAAACGCGAGTAGTTGGGCACAATAAATTATCTTAATGTAAACAACACACTATTTCCTCAAGGTAACGCATTCCACCGCAGCTGTATTTGCTTAGATTCTGCTGCTAATTGTGAAACGGCTTTGTCTATTGACGACCTTCACTTATAGTCTTACACGAGTATCTATGTTTGCCTTTAAAGGTTATCACGAGTTAAGTATTTTAAAAGATAACGCTTGGATCCTCTCCTTTAGTTTTGATTCCATTACTGGTAAATAATTTGATCCTCTCCTTTAGTTTCGAATATTCCATAACAGGTAAACAACAAAAACATATTTATTATACAAAAAAAAATGTGTTTCTTTAGTGGTTATAGGATGAGTTGTAGGCCCAACGAGGGTGAACCACTAACTTTTCCTTCCATTGCCATTCACGTTGTGACTTACATCTTTGGTAACGACTTCGCTGAATTCGTGAAGCTCAAGTTTCGGCATCTTCTTTAGTGAATTTATTTATAACTAGCGACCCGCCCTCGCTTCGCTTCGGAAACATTACATTTTATTATCGACGATGCTACCCGCGGTTATTGTCGTACCGCGGGGGAAGCAGCGGGGCGAAGCTAGTCTTAAAAAAGTAGCCTAATTTACTCCTTATATCATCAGCTACCTATCAGTGAAAGTTCCGTCAAAATCGGTCCAGCCGTTCCAGAGATTAGCCGGAACAATCAGACAGACAGACAAAAATTGTAAAAAATGTTATTTTGGTGTGTGTACCGTATATATATTCATATGCATGTAGTAATAAGAGGCTATTTCAATATTACAAACAGACACTCCAATTTTATTTATATGTATAGATTATTCAAAATCGTTTACGCTATTTTTACAAATGTCGATCATTCGTTCATATGATAAAATGATAGTCGTTCGTGACCACTAAAATCTAAAGTATTCGAATCTTAAAATAGATAGAAGAATACAAAAAAAAAACAATTGTATACTCCTCGCAAAAACCGAAGAAAAAACTGAATTCATTTATTTAACACAAATAACTATTATGTTTAATTTACGTAAAATTCACTAACATTACAAAGTATGTAGTTGATTAGCGCACGTAATAACCGCTCGTTCTTCGATTTATATACTGCGAATGGCTCAGAGAACAGTACTTTACACGTAATTGAAAAATAATAAATAATGAATCAGTTTGGCTGGGTGTATTTCAAACAACAGGCAGTAGAGACAACGAAGTGTCAGAATTTCAATATCACATTATTGTATTATCACACAATGTGTTAAAATTCGTGGCAAAAAGATCAAGGAAGGTTACTATGACACACGATAGGTCAGTTGCACAATGTCAGTGGCAGTAAATAAGTGTGTAATGATAAAAGTGTACATTTTAACTTTCGATTTTTACTATTTCAAATCAGATCGCAATGTTTTGCGGAACATTTGCGGTAGGCAGCGGCTTGGCTCTGCCCCTGGCATTGCTGAAGTCCATGGGCGACGGTAACCACTCACCATCAGGTGGGCCGTATGCTCGTCTGCCTACAAGGGCAATAAAAAAAAAAAAAAAAGCATGTTTTCAAGACTTAATGTTTTCAGTTTTGAATAAATTAAAGAACTCAAAACATGTTCATAATTACCGAATCATAGCATTTATATTTTGAATTTGTACAACGTTTGTTATAAAAGTGAGATGTTATAATATAAACGAAGTTCACGCGAGCACATTTCCGACCTATTCAATGCTGGTGGAGTTAATAAAAAGCCCAAGTAATATGAATGAATTTTCTAGACATAACGGAAATCGATTTCTAACCACACCGAAATGGGATCCAAAACAACATTGGTTACTTGTACTAGTTTCATAGTGGCGTATCGTATACGTGGTATATAGGTGGAGAGGGTATAAGACATTGATGTATTACCAGCTTTTTTATACTTAATCGCCGGTAGCCACGAGGGACTATCCGGCTAGTTTAAATTACTGTAATATCTTCAATATAGTCCAGATTTCGTATATGTAAGAAGACCATCATAATGATACTTTTTCTTTAATGTTTATATGGGTGGATGAGCTCAGGGCACACCTAGTGTTAGTGCTAAATGGTTACCGGAGCCCATAGATTTCAACAACGTAATTACCGTCTCCCACCCTAAGACATGAGTTGGTTTTAAAGTACAGAGGCTGCCCCATCCTTTAAACCGAAACGCTTTACTGCTTCAACGCAGAATTTTTTGGTGTTTCATTTTTACTATTACTTGATGGTATTCTTTCATCATGGAAGCCATTCGTAAGCATTGGCTAAGTACATATTTAATTAGAAAAATTGGTACTTGCCTGCGCGATTCTAACACCGGCACAGTCGTATCGCTCCTTACGAATACACTGGGCGCTTATCTTAAGGCCAGGACTACTTCTGTTTGAATCTACCCGCCTGTTTGAAGAAAAGGTATTGATGCTTATCAGAGAAGATACCGTAATATGGACAGAACTATATTGTGTGAGTTATGAGTCTGGCGATGCTGACGTAGCCGATCGCCGATAACCATTTAATATGGCCGCATACTAGTTGCCTACTGAGGAGGAAATTCTACTCTACCTCATCATGGTATAATAGATTGCAGAATGCATTGCGCTAAATCAACTAACAATCACTAAACAAAACATATAAAAATACATATAAATTGGTACAAACGTATCGTGTGGCAGCAAATTCCGTGAGTCATACTCAAATGAAACTCAGTGAAACTGACAACGCTTCAACTACGCGTTATTCGCTTAAAGTGACCAATTAAAACCTAAATGTACTAAATATTTTTTTACAGTTCTGCTCGAATTCCAATTGAAAAATTTCTGCCCTTTTTGTCTAGATTTAAATATAGACCAAGTTTGAAATAACCAGACTATTATCCAATTATCGATTCGGTAGCAACGAATTATTCTAGTCCTAGATTGGCGATATTTATTCCGACCAGCTTTTTAAAACTCCAAACTGGCCTGGGCCGTATTTGAATTAAGTGCAACATACATGGGATCGTGATCTAAATCAAGAGTCAAGTTATTCTGGGACTTTCAAATATAAATGTAATCAATGATTATTTTAGTATAAACCGAGGGCCGTTTTCCAAATAGTTCTAAAAGCGGCCTACTAGTGTGTTCGTGTCCTGATTGTGATGTTGTGGCTTGTGTAAAGTCGTCTGTTCATCTTGTCACTTGCGGCCCACACTTTAATAACGAAATATAAAGCTATTATAATAGCTAGCTAGCTAATAGCCGGTGTCGATATTTGAGAAAAGACGAGTATGTGACTTTGGGCTAGTTGGTTTTGTTGTTCTTTTAGGCACACGAGTATACGGTCCATTTGATTGTTAGTGATTACCGTGGCCTATGAATATTAGCAATGGCAGGGACACAGCCAAGCAGCTGTCTAACGATTATAAAAAGTACCGCTATTTTCCTATATGTTCCACTACCGTACTATTTTCTTTTTAAAAGCTATGCGTGTTGACGCGGACGCGTCCCTGGATCCTAGTGGCGAAGATATTCACTGCTAATTAGTGGTGGCCTGATCTCCGTGCTCAAAGCGTGGGTAACGTCCAGTGTAATTCGAGCGCGGAAAGTCCAACCTCAGAGGTCCGTATTGGAGGTGGTTGAGCGAACTATCGGCCAGCGCGCAAAATGTCGAGGTGATACGTAGTTGAAGAACCCCAGTGTGATGCTTGATAGCGACGGCTCGTGGCGGGCGATGTTAACTTCTACAAAACACTGTGGGAAAGCTTAAACGACAAAGGGAAGATCTTCCACGGAGCGGGTGGTATTTGCTCGGTAGACCGACGATCCAAATGTTGTTGTTCGGAACTTGTATATATGCAGGCTTGTCTTGATAATGTCGTAAGCGAGAGTCAGACATCTGTCAAATATCTTGCGTTGTATGATGGCTACCGCCACACCACCATCCTGGCGAAACGGGCGGCGGGAGGTCCGAGAGAACGTTCTTCTCTCACCGCACCAACTAACTCGAACTGAAAGCCAGGATAGGGATTTTTAGCTACGTAATAATTCCGTTCGGCGTCACGCTAGATAGCAGAGAGATGCGCTCCGCAATTAACATGTCATCTTGCCTTCTGCCCACTTCAGTTGAGTTCTGTTACATTTGAGGCTTGAAAGCGTATTGTTAAATGATACGGGGCTTTTTGTTTTATTTGCTGGTAGACTAGAGGGCTATTCTAGTTACGCTCGAACGGGTAAGTGAGCTCACGGGCTCGACCTGAGAGAATTTGCTAACACTAGCCCTAGTAAGTGGAGTGCTTGGCAAAATCTACTACTGGATCGTGACCCACTAAGAAGATCCGGGGGAAACTTGGTGGGCGAGGCTTTATGTGTTCAGCATTGAGAAGCTCCGCTCCCCAAAAGTCCGCAGATTTCAGTCCAACCCAAAAATTATGGGCTACGTCAAATATCAAATTGAATCTATAGTCGTCCGTCTGCCCATCATCATCATTATCCTGCCCTTCTCCCAGTCACCTGGAGTCGGCGCAACATGTTTTCTCCTTCCATACTCTTCATATACCATTTCTCCATTCACTCCCTTCTTACCCATATCGTCTTTCACGTAATCCATCCATTTCTTCTTAGGTCTGTCTACCTCTTCCTCTATATCCTTCCACATTCATAGTTAATATTCTCTTACCCACCTCATTTTCATTTCGTCTCATCACATATCCATACCATCCCAAACGCGCACTTCTCAGCTTCTCTGTCACAGGTGCCACTTTCAGACTTCCTCTATTCGTCTGCCCATTACCAGAAAAAAAAAGAATTGAAGAACAAATGTACAGTAACAACATACATTACGAATCGAAATAAATCTAGCATGTTAGGTAATAACATGTTTGCCTTATTCTTTACCCGAAGACATGAAAATTTTAAACGAGAGCACAGATAAGGAGTCTTATTACTAGAACAATAACAAATGATTACTGTTACCAATGTACATTATAATTATCTTGTCACTTTTTTTCATTAGTGCAAACTTTACGTTGACAGTTAACGTGTGACCTACTTTGCGGTATTAACATAAGCAAGTTTAATGTTTATTATGTTAAAAAATCTATTCTTACAATAAGTTTTGACGTCATACAAAAATCTCATTCGAGCAGTCTACTTTTAAGAAGTAAAATAAAAATAGTGTTATAATCTACAAGTCTCAAGGGCCCTCCAACTTATCGACATTCAAATTTTTTAATGCTTTCGAAACAAATGGGTGGAAGAGTTCACAGCCCACTCTGTTGTTAAGTGGTTACTGGAACCAATAGAAATCTACGATGTAAATGCGCCACCCACCTTGAGATAGATATAAGTTCTAAGGTCTCAAGAATGGTTAAATAAAATTGTAAAAAAAATGTAAATTAAAATTTATGAACTACGAATTGTCATTGTGTTTCGCACATTCATGGGACTTTTAAAATGTAGTATTTATATTAAAAATAGAAATAAATATATATTAGTGGAGTTAATGTGAAATCTCAAATTCGCTGTGTGTGAAATGCATGTAATCTAATACAAGTTGCTTGAAAAAAAAATCATCTTTTTTAGTAGGTCCTGAAAACTTTAAGTATGTACTGAAAGATTTTCGCCTGTATAAGGTATCCTCATACTATTAAAACATGATTATGTTGGCCCCCGTAAATACCAATCAACCTTTTTTATTACGCTTACTTATATATCACTATCACTACAAGCGGTTTGAAAATGTAAAGCCACTTGTGGCGTCTTCAAAGTTGTTACATAGCTATAATAACATTTGATTTCGGAAACATTGGGTATAGATATATAAAAATATATTCCTTCCCTCGATCTTACAATATTCTATTGAAACTATTCTAACAGAGCCCCCAAGTTATTCTGACAAACTTTGTTGTAGTCCCAAGATTTTTTATTGTTGAATTTTTGGCGGGAACCAAGCCGATAGACTATTTGAGTTTTTCTAAAAAGCCCACTGAAAATCACTGGTTTCCTGAAACTTTATGTAATGTATTTATGTAATCTCATCTCGTTATATTTGATTTTATCCTGATTGATTAAAGTCTCAAATTAATCAAGTTCATCTCATTTCTATTCGTATCATCATTTTTCATAAAACATAATATAAGAAAAAATAAGACTTGTCTTAAAGGACTCGTTACCAGGCCACAAAACTTAAAAAAAAAAGAGTTTTTTGACCATTTCAAACATCCCAAAAGGACGGGCCCTCGTTGCGAATAAATTATCGTTTTGTTTACCTTCAGTATTTACATTTTAGGTATGAGACCTTTATTTTTCATTTACCAGACGGAAAACAAAATTCAAAGTGACCTTGCCAACTTGGACGGTACGACAGCGCACATCGCTAAACTTAGACGAGTGTGACGCACGCGTCGACAATTGAAAGGATTTTGTTTAGTCTGTTAAGGCAAGACAAAATGGATCTAATGAACTCCGGAAAGCCGATGGAAATACAAAAAGACGCCACATTGAAACGAGACAGCAGTTTTCTACAAACTAGGTTAATGAACTGAGAACGAAACACAGGCATACATACGCGGCCATTGTTTTAAATTATAAATACTATACTATAATATCTATATTTATATCTCAGATAATATATTGTATATTCCCACCATCTATATTTTATTGGCAAGTAGGATCACAACGTACAATTAAGTAAATATCTAAAATAAACCAAACTATAAGATCAATTCTATAAACAATTTCAACAATCTACAAAAGAAGACCATCCCCAAAATTTAAAATCAAGTCAAACAACGCCAACTTTCACTAGAAAGCTGAAAAAGAATTTCTAGATTTTGAAAGACAGTGACCGTTGAGCGCACCGGGCTATCGTGGAGCGCATTGGATTCGTGACGTCGACTGTTATTTCAGCAGTTTCACTGTACACGCTTCGTTGGCTTCCACTACTAGACGTGCTACAATGATTTACCGCAAATTATTAATAACCGGTAACCGATGTAGCGCTCTGGCTAGTTACGACTTTATTCAATCTACTTAATATAATATGTAGGTTCTTGCAACATTAGCTTCTTGTTTATTAGCTTTATCATGTCTTTTCTATTTACACCAGTTGTTCGGGAAGTTAAGGAGAATTAAGGTGAATGATCGGGTCATCATGGCCCTACGTTTTATAGCTCTGAATAGCTTAAAGAGCATTGCATTCATGTCATTTCGGATCCTCCCGATCTACTAACGGTGCTTTTAGGTACCTCAAGCACCGGTCATTGTTCTCGTCGAACCTGTCACTTGCGGCGAAGGACTCAACGAGTAAATTAACCCTCAGACACAGTCCACTGAGTTTCTCGACGGATCTTCTCAGTGGGTCGCGTTTCCGATCCGGTGGTAGATTCTGCGAAGCACGGCTCTGGCTAGGGTTCGTGTTAGCAACGTCGTCAGGTTTGAGTCCCGTGAGCTCACCTACAAGCTCGGCGAATCTAGAATAACCCCTCGAGGTTACTAGAGTAGGTAGGAAAAAAAAGAGTATAGCATTCTAATTATCCGACGCTTTAAGCTTTAAGAAGCTTTATTACTTTATTTATACTTGTTGTTCAAGGTAGGGTCAATGGTAAAAGATCTCGACGAAGCCGCATGCGCTGGACTGATCAGGTCAAAGACCTTACCAAAACCCCGCTTAACGAGTGCGTGCGCCAAGCCTCGGTTCGCAAATTATGGAGAATATCTGTCAAGGCTATAATAAACAAGAAATCCACATGAACACAACTGCTCTGCCAAGAATAACCGACTATGATGATGATGATTATTATTGAACTGACTCCAGCAATAAGTAATGCACAATGACGGTACCATATCAGAAACTTTCACGCAATTACCAACACTTGTACAAATTTTCAACCGATTCGGATGCACGACGTGCAAACACATTCAGAAGTCGAACACATTAACATTAAACACAATACGTATGTAGACATAAACACACAAATTTTTATATATTTTTTCATAATCTACATATTAATACGTGAAGCAAAAACTTTGTATCCCTTTTTAAGAAAGTTGCGCGAACGGAGGAGTATGAAATTTTCCACACTTATAGAGAACTAGCGACCCGCCCTCGCTTCGCTTCGGAAACATTAAAACACACATGAAACCAAAAAAAAAAAAAAAAAAGTAGCCTATGTTCATCAGGGACAATGTCGGCTTCTAATGGAAAAATAATTTTTCAAATCGGTCCAGTAGTTTCGGAGCCTATTCGAAACAAACAAACAAACAAATCTTTCCTCTTTATAATATTATTAGTATAGATATAGAGTAGAAGTGCACAATGCTAATATTTTTTTAAAATAATGCATAAAAGATACATTAAATAAATAAAGAAAACATTACACACACTACATACTATGTATTTGACGCACACACGCATGCATATTTATTGTCAAACTTTTGTTCTTGACGTCTGTTGTCAAATTGAGAATAGAATATGGTTTGTCTTTGTTAATATTTTTTTATAGAGTAGCCTTGGTGAAATTTGTGATTATAGAAGTATAAAATACAATCATAATAGTGTACAAACTTACAATTCCAATTATTATAGTCGAATTTCGACTACTCGGGACCTCTAGTTGTCTTAAATATAACTAACAACGAATTATTGCTGTTTGAGTATACAATCTATAGTACTCAAACACGTGACTGAAATCGTTTGACTTATCTATGGAATTCGAAATTTTATGCTTTATTGGTTTAAGATTGCTGCTCTATTCATACGTGAGAAGTGCTATAATTATTAAACCTTCCGCTTGTTTCAAGTATGGAATCTTCCATTATTAGAATCAACAAAGCTTCTGCATGAAGTATAATTTTAAGAGGTCGACATCCTCAGTGAAGATAATGAGGAAATGACTAACATGACAACAGATCAACTTAATACACGAACGCCTCAAATTGTTTCATGCGCTGCAAATAATGTCACAATGGAATCTGTATGATTTTTGTCGCCCAGTGTATTATAGTTTAAAGATATGCTATATTGTATCAATGGTCAGTGCTTCTTAGATTTATCTTAAATGCAATGTTTATGTCTAAAATTGTCGATAGATCTGAAATTAGTTGTAAAATTTATATTGTACCTAGTTAACAATTTCAAATCTTTTAATTGTTTTGTGTTTTATCAATCATATTATTTATTATTGCATTTGCGTGTATAAGAACAGATGTGTTGGTAAATTTTCAGCCTGACTCATGGATAAAATTTATACACTTATGTTATTAAATTAATCTATTTATATTGTTGTTTAATTTTTATGTAAAATTAATAATTATCTCTCGTATACTCACACATCAGAAGTAGAATAACGTCCTCGCACCATTTTTAATAAATTAGTTTATCTTCTAGAATTCACTAGATCGCTAAATAGCACCTCTCTTTCACTTCTAAAATAAATCCTTATATACACTTTAGCTACAGCGTTTATCACTATCTTCAAACTGCAAATCTCAGTGCAAACTTGGCAAAACCACCAACAAATTACGTCTCATTTCTCTCTCGACGGCGGAATTTTATAAATAGCCCGTATATCCGGCAAGCAGCCTCGATTGAGGATTCCCAGAGGGCAGATATAGCTTGTGATCAGGCGTCGGTCGGTGGTCAATGCTCTTGCCTAGAGATTCGCAGGCAGCGATGCGAGAGGTAGTTTTGAGGTTCGTTCGAAGGCGTTCGATTGTTTGTTCGTGTTGGTTTGGTCGCGGTCGCGAGAACTCCGCGCGTCTCCCGGCGTGTGCGCGGACTGGCGTTCTGCGGCCCGCTTCGATTGCGCGGGCGTAATCGCGTCAGAGCCGCGCCACTCTCGACAACAAAGTGATAACAAAAACTATACAATTGATACTAAGTTCGCGACGACGCGACGCACCTACCTACGCTGAGCAGACATCACAGCTTCGCACATCGTCCATGCGATTTTTGTTATGCCTCAATTGGATCTCGGCCAACGGCAACCATCACAGCTCGTTACGTTGTTACTAAAGCAGATGAGAAACAACTATCCGGGCAAGGTCAGAAACATCGCGAGATGAAAAACATCAAAAATTTATTACTCATTCATTTAAGACGTTCAATCTTGATTAATCTAATCTGATGAATAGAAACAAAACTATGTAATTATGTCGAATGTGTTTGCACGATGTATCCAACTTGCCTAAATAAACGAGTTCATTGGTCAAGTACTCAAAGTCAAGGTTTCACAGTGTCCCGTCCACTAAAAGGGAAATAAGCCAATGGATGACGAAGCACGAACTGACCGCCGAGAGCATTACATCACAAATGGAGTGGGCGCTATAAACGTTGCACACCGACCAAACGACCGAACTCCAAGCCATGCCATATACATACATGGTATACCTATTAATTCTTATTAGGCTGGGCTTAATAGCTAAGTATACAGTTTAAATGTCTTCTATGAGTCAAATGACCCGCAGTAGTAAAGTTTAATTTTAATATTTTTTTTATTGCATAGATCTGTGGACGAGCTCACAGCTCACCTGGTGTTAAGTGGTTACTGGAGCCAATAGACATCTAAAACGTAAATGACGCCACCTACCTTGAGATATGAGTTCTAAAGTCTCAGTATAGTTACAACGGCTGCCCCACCCTTCAAATTCATTGGAAAAACTGGTACCTGCCGGTGAGATTCGAACACCGGTGCATCGCTACATAGGAATGCAGCGGACGTCTTATCCTTTAGGCCACGACAACGACACAAACTACAAAACTGTCAAATTCAAAACTACGACACAAATACTTTTTAATACGCTTTTATTAGCTTCAGACGTTCGTATGTTAGTATGTAACGGAATCTTTGAACATGATTTTGACCCCCTTCAAAACGTCGGATTAACTCGAAATTTGGTATACTTCGGTCCTCAGAGCGATGATAATTCAATATTTAAAAAAAAATGAAAAAAAAATATTGAAAAATTTGAAATTCAACTAAAAATGAAAAATAAATAATAGTTTAAAAAAACTAACAAAATACACTTTTATAGAAAATCCAACTAAGAAATAGAAAATAAATTTGAATTAAAAATAGTGTAGGTAGACAGCGGCTTGGCTCTGCCCCTGGAATTGCCGAAGTCCATGGGCGACGGTAACCACTCACCATCAGGTGGGCCGTATGCTCGTCTGCCTACACAGGCAATAAAAAAAAATCTTTTATTGTAAAAAAGCATGGGGTGCATGGTATCAGTAGTTATAAATATTTTATGAACAGATATGAGTAGAAGAGTTATTTTGATAATATCCTGAAAAGCAGACCACGCTTTTTTACAATAAAATCATTTTTTCTTACATTATTTTTATTATAATTCAAATTTATTTTCTACTTTTTTAGTTGGATTTTCTATAAAAGCGTATTTTGTTAGTTTTTTTAAACTACTATTTATTAAATCATAAGTGTAACGCCAGCTATGGTAATAATCTAACTTACCTATTGTGTAGGTCAATCGGTTTCGCCATTGTGAACTCCTTTGCGTGCACATTCAGCTTGTTGGTGGCCGCAGCACCACTGCCGGCAGCCGTGGTGGTCGTACAGGCGGCACCAGCGTTCGTTGACACCACGCCGTCTGTGCGGACACCTGGCGGTCAACGCGGCTCGTCAAGAGAAGAGGGTGATAGGAAAGATCGATAGAATGATACTACTAGTGATGTGCGTCTGCTAAAGTATTCATGATTCAAATAAATATAATGATGAAGTTGGAATATGGGTATGATTGTAATGAATAAGAGGATATATTAGGAAATAGATATTTGAAAAGCAAAAGCAAGAATGACAATGTCTGGAAATTATTATTATTATTATTTTATTGCTTAGATGGGTGGACGAGCTCACAGCCCACCTAGTGTTAAGTGGTTACTAGAGCCCATAGACATCTACAATGTAAATGCGCCACAAAATAGGCAGGGTGCTGGTACCTACCCGCACGGACTCACAAGAGGTCCTACCACCAGTAAAATATAATTTTAATTATTCATCCTTGATAAATTTCAATAATTTCTAAATTCATCTATCGCAAACGTAGTCATAAAAAGGCTTTCGGTACATGATTGCGCGTCACCATCACCGGAAGCGACAGCTACGAGCACGAGGTTCAAATGAATGAATAATGATGGAACATTGCCAGATACGATCACGACATATCTCAAAATACAGATTTATTCAGCTGGAAATCGTGTTGCACACAACAACGCTGGAGTTTCAAACGTGTTTTATTTTCAGAAGTTTGACAACAAGCACGTAGCAACACCAACCAAAAATGTCTCTGAGGCTGACAACATTTTACTCATTAAGAACTAGCCTCTTCATTAGACTTCCGGCTATGGAATGAACTCCCCTCCACGGTGTTTTCCGAGCGCTATGACATGTCCTTCTTCAAACGATGCTTGCGGAGAGTCTTCGATCAATATTGATCGAAGCGGAGAGTACTTAATGGTAGACAGCGGCTTGGCTCTGCCCCTGCCATTGATAACGTCTATGAGTGACGGTGATCACTCACCATCAAGTGGGCCGTATGCTCGCCTGCCTACAAAGGCAATAAAAAAAAAGTTTCGTGGTTGAACGGGATCATGACCCAATATATCTGAAGTGACTCCGATAAAACTCAAAGTGAATTGGAAAATTGGAAAAAATGTCCAATAAAAATTACTATAAGCAGCAGTTGCGTCAGTTGTAAATTAATCACAATCATTTTTGCAATATTGTAAGGAAATAGCTAATCGACTTGTATACATAGTTTTGCGTAATAATAAACACATTTTCATTACGTGATTAAAAACGCATTTCCTTCTTAAACGAACAATATTCTAGTTTAAAAACTATTAACTTTGATTACATGATGCAAACAAAATATATAGATCGCAAAATAGTGTACATTTTTATTTATGACTGACCGTTTCAGTGATGTGTTATGATATTTTTTTTAATATGAAGAGTGTTTTATTTATATTATTTGACAAATAAAACATTGCATTTTCTTGGGAAAAACCCGCTTGTGCTTCTAACGCCTAGGCCTGGGCAATATGAGGCACTTGATTTTAATATTTTAAAAATGTTTTCAAGGTTTACCTTTGAGTAAACATAATCGGGAGACTTTGTGACGATCCGTGCATATCAATAGACTGTCGAGCCGGACACGGCTAAACTGTTCCTCCAAAGACCCATTCTATTATCTCACTTCAACCTAGCTAGTTTTTATGTTGCCCGTTATAATCGATAGCAATACTGAGGTTTTCTAAAGACTTGGGACTGACTGTGCTAAAGAGCATATGCGGGAGAAGGGAGTGAGTGCAGTGATGACGTATGGTAGGCCTTGAATAGAAAATAGGGCTTGTTTTTTTCTTTTCTACCTTAGCTGATTGTCTTAAGAGACCATATCAGATATGCTGCGTCGACCTCACACAGTACAATAAGGCCATGAAGAAGCAATACAAATGGCGTTATTTATATTAAAACGCTTGGGCTTGTATAAAAATGGTCTCGCTGTGTTAAGGAGAAAAACTTTCATGAATAACTTATTGTATTTCTGTAATTTATTGTAAGCGCTCCGTTGCATCCCTTTCAAATGTTATAAACAAAAATGCGGAGAGATTTATTTAATACAAAAATAAAAATAATTATAATAAATGGATTGAAATTAGTGAGGAAAATCAATAAACTCCCCACTTCGATGAATATCTGACCCAAATTGATCAATACGTTCCTATGAAATTGTTTGTTGTTGTTGAATGTCCTGTTTTTCGTAATAAACCTGTTTTCTAGTGCTTACAGTTGAAAGACGGACAATTATTATTACGGGATGGGAGGAGAACTTTGCGAGCTGATGCAGCTAAAAGTTACCTTCACTAACGACTGTGGTTTCACGGAATGTGAACGCAGTAATACACTAATGATTTCAGTGAAATATAATACGTACATTTTACAGAGCTCTTAGTTAAATTAGAGGCAGGCTATATAATATTATGCCATCCGTTTATATAGTAACCTACTTGAAATCTATGCTTGTTATTCTAATGATACTTTAAATTTAGAGTATTCGTTTTAATAAGAGCAAATGTCTCAAACCTGAAGCATCGCAAACTGGTGGAACCGAAGGTAACGTCACAGACACCGAACTCACGGACACTTGTGTAACCGACACCGGCGTAACCTGACCCCCGGGCGCGACCACGGGCTGAGCTAACGACTGCTTCACAATACAACGAGACATTACGACAATAAAGTAATTTTCTATTATCCACAGAAAATTCAGAAAATCCGACTTTCAAGAAACGTCACAAACATCAGACTGTCGTGCGTGCCGTTCCAAATACGAGATTATGTTTATTTTTAATTTTGGCGCCAAATTTACGTTATGACGTTTGCCGGCCAATTCGGCTTCAGTAAAAGGAGATCGTAATTTATACAAAAAGATCCTGTATCTATTTAAAAGATTAGATATTTATGTACTGCCTTTTTATTTCATTATTTTACATAATAACATAATACAATTCTGCTTGTAAAATTAAATGTAATGAACCTTATAATTGGGTACTTAGTGTATTTAATTACGAATTTTATGAACGAGCGACCGTGGACGTGGTGTTCAGATATTCTGTTGAAGTCTTAATTGATGACTGTCTCACCCTTCACACCGGAACACATGACTGCTTCGCGACAGAAAATATAATGTGGTACTTAAATTAACTAGTATATAATGGATTAATGTGCAAGATATAATGAAAATGAAAAAAGGATCATGTTTTAAGCAAATAGGATGCGGGGTTCAGAAAATACACAAAAAATAGTTAAAAAAAACAAATTAGGTATTTAAATTCAAATTGACACGATTAAAACTTTACGTATTTTACCTTGAAAAGTAGGTAAACTTTTGGGAAATATAATTGTTATCGTAATATTACTTGTTGGGAAACAAAACAATGAGATTTATGAGAACAATTTACTTGTTTATAGTTTTATAATTACCAGTAGGTATCATTACTCTGTAGTTTTTGATTTTAAAATTAACTCAGTCTTTTTGGTCAATTACCTGGTGGCCTGTAGATTTCTAGAGTCGGTTTTCCCTTTGCGTTGGTGAGGATCATACTCCGTCGTTTCCCATTATTTGAAAACTGTCAAAAGAAACGGACTTATTTAATCTATAAATATAGACAATATGTAAGATGAACTGCCTTTTATCTGGTGCTCTTATTATAATTTATGCTCTTTTAATCTGGGCTGATGAAAAGTAAATCCATGCTACTTGATTGGGTTGTTACTGGATCCTAAATAATGCACAAAGTAAATATCAGCAGTCTTTAGGATGAGGTCTGAGTTACAGATATTATGATGACGACTATTCAATCACTAACAGCCTGGCCACGGGACATTCGCCGATACGAATATTCGCGCGGTGCGAACGGCGAAGCGTCTAGCGACTAAAATAAGAGCATAGAAATGTACCTAACAAGCCACGCGCACGGGCGACCGGCGAAGCGACCGGCGAAATGTACCGAGCGAATCGCGCGATGCGGCGGGCGAGCAAAACAAATGCATGAATACGGACGGCGCGAGCCACGGAGTCGAGCGGTAGTCGCGGCGAATAGTACAGTGATTAAATGAGTTTAGTTGTTTTCGCCGCGAAAAATTAAAACCGAAATTTTTATATTTTTTATTTATTTTTTATTTTATATTTTTAAAGTCGTCGTGGCCTAACGGACGTCCGGTGCAATCGTGTTGAGCGATGCACCGGTGTTCGAATATCAGGCGGGTACCAATTTTTGTAATGAAATACGTACTCAACAAATGTTCACGATTGATTTCCACGGTAAAGGAATAACATCGTGTAATAAAAATGAAATCCTCAAAATTATAATTTGCGTAATTACTGGTGGTAGGACCTCTTGTGAGTCCACACGGGTGGGTACTACCACCCTGCCTATTTCTGCCGTGAAGTAGTAATGCGTTTCGGTTTGAAGGGTGAGGCAGCCATTATAACTATACTTGAGACCTTAGAACTTATATCTCAAGGTGGGTGGCGCATTTACGTTGTGGATGTCTATGGGCCAGTAACCACTTAACACAAGGTGGGCTGTGAGCTCGTCCACCCATCTAAGCAATAAAAAAAAATATAGCTGAAATACTAGCTAGACCAGCTATTTGGAAGTCTAGCCACCCAAAGTATTTCTCGTACTTCTTGTGGAATTCTCCATCTATAGGTACACTCCGATTCTTATTCAAATCATGTACTTCACAATCTTTTCCAAATAATAGGTCCTGAACCAAAAAACTATTAATTTGTAAGCAATATCGAGATAATTTCGATATAGACATTTCGCTGTCGGACTTCCTTACTAGTCGCGGCGGCGAACGTGAGTACCCGTGGCCTGCAAACGGTGCTGCGCGAATGGTCGCCTCGTCCACCGCTTCGCTGTTCGCACCGCCGATCCCCGTGGCCAGGCCGTAAGTAGGAAGCAATAAGTACTAAGAAAGAAGGCTGGAGAACTTCGTGGCAGAAGATCATCAGGCTGGTGGAACCAGTGCAGTCTAGTAATGATGTGCTTTAGTGTATAAAAGTCAAAATTTCTAGATGGACTTTGTTGGACGGTCAGTACATTTACAAAACTAAACTACCGAATAATTAGTAAATTTATGTACAAGTATACTATATATTCTATAAAATAAGTATGTAGGGCTATATAGGCTATGGACTATAGGTTTTAGAAACGGCAAAATTAGAAATAAAAATTTGATCTACTGTCTGACAACAATTGAAATGTCAGCTGTCACAAGCGCACATATTTACATAAACATTCCACATTACTACAGCGATTCATTAAGTTGGTATTTCGAATTACTTTGTAAAAAGATGTACATACACAAAGAAAAACGCATATATTTAGTAAAAATGCTTCCAACAAATAAGGTGACTTAATGAGCTGTCATCGTTTATTTTAAGCTCAGTAGCGCAATCAAATATTTCATCGACAAAAAGTGAGTAATATGTATCGTGTGAATCTGTGAGGAATCTTCTTGACTTTGTAGCATAAAATTTGTATGACCCATCTCATGACTCACCGGTATCTACTCAAATACATACTTTAAAAACTTCCAACATTCATCTAAAATGTATTTGAAACTTTATTCTGAACTAGCTGACCCGGCAGACTTCGTAGTGCCTCAATCGATAAATAAAAGACCTAAACATGTGTATAAAATAAACTTAAAACAAACAAAAGGAATCCGCCCGACGGGGGGGGGGGGACACATCAAAAATTATTATTTTATTTAATTACGAGCATTTTCATCTTTATGTACCTTTTAAACCTTCCCTGGACTTCCACAAATAATTCAAGACCAAAATTAGCCAAATCGGGCCGTTCTCTAGTTTTAGCGAGACTAATGAACAGCAATTCATTTTTATATATATAGATAGATAGATAGATATATATAGATAGAAGATACATTACACAGCGATCTGTTTTGGTCTGTGTGCTTAGTGCGAGTTTTTTAACGTTCTTGATAGCGTAAAAGTTAGCTCATATTTGTATGGAATGGGATCGTTTGCGTACGTTTGCCCGGCTCCGACGGCATCCGCAACCGCGCGCTTAAACTGTTACCAGCCCAACTGATAACGATGTTGGCCACCATATTAAATGCTGCTATGACGAACTGCATCTTTCCCGCGGCGTGGAAAGAAGCGGACGTTATCGGCATACACAAGCCGGGCAAACCGAAGAACGAAACCGCGAGTTACCGCCCCATCAGTCTCCTCCCGGCGATAGGCAAACTATACGAACGGCTCCTTCGTAAACGCCTCTGGGATTTCGTATCCGCGAACAAAATTCTGATAGACGAGCAGTTTGGATTCCGCGCCAGACACTCGTGCGTCCATCAAGTGCACCGCCTCACGGAGCACATCTTACTAAGGCTGAACAGGCGGAAACCCATTCCGACAGGAGCCCTCTTCTTCGATATAGCGAAGGCGTTCGACAAAGTCTGGCACAACGGTTTGATATACAAACTGTATAACATGGGGGTGCCAGACAGACTCGTGCTCATCATACGAGACTACTTGTCGAACCGTTCGTTCCGATATCGAGTCGAGGGAACGCGTTCCCGGCCCCGTCACGTCACAGCCGGAGTCCCGCAAGGCTCCGCCCTCTCCCCGTTACTATTTAGTTTGTATATCAATGATATACCCCGGTCTCCGGAGACCCATCTGGCGCTCTTCGCCGATGACACCGCCATCTACTACTCGTGTAGGAAGAAAGCGTTGCTTCATCGACGACTTCAGACCGCAGCTACCACTATGGGACAGTGGTTCCGGAAGTGGCGCATCGACATCAACCCCACGAAAAGCACAGCGGTGCTCTTCAAAAGGGGTCGCCCTCCGAACACCACGCTGAGCATCCCCCTCCCGACTAGGCGCGTCAATACCTCCGCCCCCGCCGTTCGCCCAATCACGATGTTCGACCAGCCCATACCGTGGGCCCCGAAGGTCAAATATTTAGGCGTCACCCTCGACAGTAGGATGACATTCCGCCCCCACATCAAGACGGTACGCGACCGTGCCGCCTTCATTCTAGGACGTCTCTACCCGATGATATGTAGGCGAAGTAAAATGTCTCTTAGAAATAAGGTGACACTCTACAAAACTTGCATACGCCCCGTCATGACCTATGCAAGTGTAGTGTTCGCTCACGCGGCCCGCATACACCTAAAATCATTTCAAATTATTCAATCCCGTTTTTGCAGGATAGCCGTCGGAGCCCCGTGGTTCGTCAGGAACGTCGACCTCCATGACGACCTGGACTTAGAGTCCATCAGTAAGTATATACAGTCGGCGTCCATGCGCCACTTCGATAAAGCGGCACGACACGAGAACCCTCTCATCGTGGCCGCCGGTAACTACATTCCCGATCCTGCGGACAGAATGGAAAGCAGTCGACGTCGCCCAAAACACGTCATCTCGGATCCTCCCGATCCACTAACGGTGCTTTTAGGTACTTCAAGCACCGGTCACCGTTCTCGTCGAACCCGTCGCTTGCGACGAAGGGCTCGACGAGTAAATTAACTCTCAGACACAGCCCACTGAGTTTCTCGCCGGATCTTCTCAGTGGGTCGCGTTTCCGATCCGGTGGTAGATTCTGCGAAGCACGGCTCTTGCTAGGGTTCGTGTTAGCAACATCGTCAGGTTTGAGCCCCGTGAGCTCACCTACTAAAGTTAGGGTTACGCTGACATAGCCGCTAGGGCTATCAGCTTAGGTAGGAAAAAAAAAAAAAATTGCGTACGTTTGCCGCTAGGGGCGCTATTCCAACTGCATACAAAATTGGCTTAACTTTTACGCTATCGAGAACGTTAAGAAACTCCCACTAAGCACACAGACTACGAAGGTAGCAACACCTTTCGATTCGTAAGTACCACATCACAGGCAGCAGTAACCACAACGCAAATATATACTAACAATAACATCATCAGGCTGGTGTCAGGTTTGATGAACAAACACAACTAATAAAATAAAATTAAGAAGATATAAGAGAATCGTTAAACATAAATAGACTTAAAATACTTCTATCAGTGTGTTTAGTGCGAGTTTTTTAACTTCTCGATCGCGTAAAAGTTAACTCAAATTTAAACTCGCACTAAGCACTCAATATGTTCCTATAATTTACGAATAAGAATAATTTACGAAAACAATGTCAAACTCGACGATGATAAACCTAGAGTTAAAACAAACAGAAGAGGCGAAAGATGAAAATTTACCATAATATATATAGACTATTCCAGACCTCCTTAGATTAGGAAATGTCACTAATAAATACAGTTGAAAATCCAGTCAAAATCCGATTGCCATACACAAAAACTAAAAGTTATATCTAACGCACAACGGGACATAGCTCTTTCGGACGAACTCACGACCATATAAGTGCCGATGCGCATTTCCCTGATGATACTATAGTATGATTAATCTACGCGATCTGTATCGTATGTTCTTCAGTCTTCGCGTTATCATCATCATCTCAGCCTGTTCACTGTCCACTGTTGAATATAGGCCTTTCCAATTGATGTCCAGTGTGGCTGGTTCGTTGCCACCCGCATCCGGCGTGACCCAGCGATTCTCACTAAGTCTTTGATGACACGACAAAATGTACTTCCAATAGTCTGACACCAAGAAAATTCTAAGGTATACCCAACGTTGGAAATAATAAAATTAAAAATGATAAACGAGCGAGATTAAACCACAAAACATTTTGATACAACCGATGTTGATTCGAACGTACAAAATTAAATATTAAAATAACAAAAACTTCCAAAGATTAAATTACAAAATTGAGCCATACCTGAAAATTTACCGTTTCGCAAATCATTCAAAAGGTCTTAGATTACGTGTTTCGGTTTTGGGTGCGGTAGTCGCCCACATATCCAACGCAAATATATATTTGATATTTGTCAACAAAGAGTATGTTGAAAAGTCAATATAGGTTTTGAGTATTCATATTTTGCATCGCTTGGATATGCAGCAAAAACATTTTCGAACGAATTAATTACTCAACTTCAGCTACGGTCTAACGGTTACGAAAGAATCGTTCGTGAAAATGAAGATTTCGGAGAACAAGAGCGCGCAATGTAAAACATTCATGTTTTTATCAATACATATAAAAAACCAGTAAAAACGGGTGTGTTTGTACAACTTCGATCAGCAATAGCACTTTTGCTGATCTAAGTTGTTCAATGAGGATCACAATGAAAGCTTTATGTTATCTGTACTTTTTTTTACCTATCTATGCTGATAGCCTTGAGAGGCTATTTCAGCTTCTCCTTGGCGTGTAGATGAGTGCACGGGGCTCAAAGTGGGAGTGTTGCTAACACTGGCCCTAGCAAGAGCAATGCTTCGCAGAATCTACCACCGGATCGGAAACGCGACCCACTGAGAAGATCCGGCAAGAATCTCAGTGGGCTGTGTCTATGGGTTCAATCATTCGTCGAGCCCTTCGTTGCAAGCGACGGGTTAGCTAGCACCGTTAATGGATCGGGAGGATCCGTAATGACGTATCTAGGGCGACGTCGACTGTTTACCATTCGGTCTACAGGATTGGGTATGACAGACAGTACTTACACTATAAGCAGGTGTCGTGGGGTAAAGACTACGGCTAGATACAATGCTAGGCTAAATACAATGAAGAATGGTAAATAATACAAAGGGGCTAATTAAAGAACAGTGATAGACCAAAAACTAATGACCGATTTTTGGATTATTTTCTGTCTCTTCTGTTTTGTTTGTTCGCGCACTATTGAACGAAAGCATAAATCTAATTATATCTTATTAAAATTTAAAAGGTAATAATTAAAAAATAATGTCCATTTTTAATGAGCACATATTATTGAACTAAGGTTTAATGAAATTGAAATTGTTATACAATTCTTGACTTTGCCATTGAAAATTATTCTGAACAGGGAGAGAAGAGTCTAAATTTGAAGAAAAACAGCTCATCAAACTTATTAATCATAAAGATAATTGGTGCACAAATAAATGGTGCATTCAATTGCCGCTCACTTGTATTTTAAACATTGAATGTTGTAGCAGAATATTTGCCGATAGTCAAATGCACAAGGGCGCGATTGAAACCGGTGAAATCCAGTTTGAACACAGAACAAAGTAAAAAAAATAATAACTCTATTCTATTATAAGCATTAGGCATTGCAATAGGTTTTCCTGGCAAAACATGCAGTTTTATTACAGTATATAATCGTATCAACATTAGTTGTAGTAATTAATGTGTTGAAGGTTTTGTTAGCTTTTCTCTCGAACCTAGTTGAGCCGTTGTAACTATACTTAGACCTTAGAGCTTATATCTTTTTTTTATTTTATTTTTTATTGCTTAGATGGGTGGACGACCTCACACAGCCCACCTGGTGTTAAGTGGTTACAGGATCCCATAGACATCTACAACGTAATTGCGCCACCCACCTTGAGATATAAGTTCTAAGGTCTCAAGTATAGTTACAACGGCTGCCCCACTCTTCAAACCGAAACGCATTACTGCTTCACGGCAGAAATAGGCAGGGTGGTAGTACCTCCCCGCGCAGACTCACAAGAGGTCCTACCACCACTAAAATTCAGAACAAAATAAAACAATTAAACTACACAATTATGCTTATTTTTACGATTTAATTTGGCGTTCCTTAACAGCTTTAATTATATCTACGATTGCTGAAAACCAAAGAAAATACTTTTTAAGCTGAGTTCTATTAAGTCTGTTTACCTGGTGATGATGCATGTTGTGATGCGACTGGGGGCGTACGAAGCTCCGCTCCCTCATGATGACGCCAGGCGTGGCGAAGTCCTGGATCCTGTAGCTCCTCTGCAGATCATTGCCTGATCCTAATTGAGTCTGCATCTTGACAGTTACGTAACTTGCTCTCAAACACGAATTCCCTTCTTGCCTTCAGTGCACTCGACTGATGTTTCGTAAATATATTTTTTAGTAACAATTAAATTATGATTTTACAATAAACACACACTAGATCGATGACTAGTATTATAGTATAACGCGATGTCACATGTAACATATAAATATTGTTGATATTTACAACGTAATAAAAGAATATTAACTACAATAAATACGGGCAATACGAAATGCGACACGGCTAACTAATTAACAAGATCACAATTAGATTAATATTGTGACGTCACTTTAGAGATCACTTTTCTCCGATTTATATATGCATATATAATAATAATAATAATAAAGTATAATAAATATCCCTCTTCGTGGCCACCGAGAGGGCGTTAGTTCGTATTATATTATTTTTTTCGTTTTTTTTTTTAAATCTTTTATTTCTAAGACGTTTATCATACAAGAGCAGTGCAGTGATGTGTCAATGCCTGGCAGTCACCGAGCGATTCTATACAATATTTCGAGGGGCTGAGAGTTTCTGCAGCACGAAGCTCGAATCGTTTTCGTCGTTGGAGTTATATAAACCCTAATCTGGAACAAAGCAGAGAATACGTTAATTTATATTGTTTTTTTTTTTTTATTGCCTATGTGTGTGGACGAGCTCACAGCCCACCTGGTGTTAAGTGGTTACTGGAACCCATAGATATCTACAACGTAAATGCGCCACACACCCTGAGATATAAGTTCTAAGGTCTCAGTATAGTTACAACGGCTGCCCCACCCTTCAAACCGAAACGCATTACTGCTTCACGGCAGAAATAGGCGGGGCGGTGGTACCTACCCGTGCGGACTCACAAGAGGTCCTACCACCAAGATCAAATTCAAGATCAAATTTAAAATCATTTATTTCAACTTAGATGTCAGTATAACACACTTGTTGAATGTCAAAATATAAATAACAATGTTAACTCTACCACCGGTTCCCAAAAAAAGCCACAGTCCTGAGAAGAACCGGTAAAACAAACTCAGCGGGCTTTTTTATTTTGTTTTTTCTCAAATATTTTTTGTTTCTAAATAAATAAAAATATTTACATATAACCGAAAAAACAAGTCAAAAAATACAATAAAAAAAATTAAAAATAATAATGAAAAATAATGATGTTGAAATGTTGAAATGGCATTGATGTCAGATACATCAATGTATGTATGTGAATAGGACTAAACGTTGCCATATACACGTCATTACGGATCCTCCCGATCCATTAGCGGTGCTTTTAGGTACCACAAACACCGGTCACCGTCCTCGCCGAACCCGTCGCTTGTGACGAAGGGCTCGACGAGAAAATTAACCCATAGACACAATCCACTGAGTTTCTCGCCGGATCTTCTCAGTGGGTCTTGTTTCCGATCCAGTGGTACATTCTGCGAAGCATTGCTCTAACTAGGGTCAGTGTTAGCAACACTCCCATTTTGAGCCCCGTGAGCTCACCTACACGTCGAGGAGAAGCTGAAACATCCTTTAAGGGCTATCAGAAGAGGAAGGAAATAAATTAAACGCCAGAAGGATCGCAAATAGTTTGACTGAATTTATTGCTAATATTATATACTATTATACTTTTACATGCCTTTTTTTAATGCTTATATGGGAAGACGAGCTTATGGCCCTCCTGTTGTTTGGTGGTTACAGGAGCCCATAGGCATCAACAACACATATGCCGTCACTCACCTTGCGACATGAGTTAGTTTTCTTAGTCTTAGTTTTATAGTACAACGGCAGGGTGGTTGTACCAGCCCCCGCGGGATCACAAAATGCCCTACTACCATTAAGACTTTTGGGAACAGTACTCATTTTTCTGGTTGAAAGACAATCTATGTATTCATGACAAAGCTAACCATCATCATGATCGGTTGTTTACAGAATAGATTACAGTATAGATTTATTTGTTAGATTTATTGCACAAAATTTCATCTTTAAAACCACAAATATTCAAGCTCGAAGCTATAGGTAGATATGACCCTAACATTTCTGAAGTCCATTGTTAATGAACTATGCACGATGTCGGTTTAAAAACAACAATTTGAGTTTATCTCTCTTTCTTCTTTAAACTCGTAATTCCAAACATTGTCTATTTAAACAGGTAAGTGTTTTTATTCCAAACATAATAATATCCGTTGCATCATCGATTCTACAGTCGACCTCGGACCGGTTTTACAAAACAACGCTTTGCAATGTACAGAGGGAAAAGAGGAAATAGGCGATTACGTCGAATACTCATTACGATGCCCTAGCGTGGTCGGTGTGTCCAATGACGGATCTCGCGATAAATATGTTGTTAAATCTATACTAATATTATAAAGCTGAAGAGTTTGTTTGTTTGAACGCGCTAATCTCAGGAACTACTGGTTCGATTTGAAAAATTGTTTGTTTGATAGCCCATTTATTGAGGAAGGCTATAGGCTATATAACATTACGGTAAGGCCAATACAAGTGGAGCACCAATAAATAATGTTTCAAAATAGGGGTTTAAATAGCTCCTTAATATTCTATAATTCAACGGCCGTCTGGTGTAGTGGTAAGTGTAGTGGTAAGTGTAGACCATGTGGTCACTACACAAGGGGGTCGCGGGTTCGAATCCCGCCAAGGGAAGATATTTGTATGATAAATATAAATGTCTTTTCCAGGGTTATGGATGTATATTAAATATATGTATGTGTATAATAAAAAATTTACATTTATATCCGTTATCTTGTACCTGTAACACAAGTTCTTTACGAACTTATCACGGGACCAGTTAACGTGGCGTGATTGTTAGTAAATATTTATTATTATTTATTTATTAATTCAAAAATATTTTCACTTTCTACGTAAATGAAGTGGGGGTAAAATTTAACGTTATGCCAAAGTAACTACTTCACGCGAACGGAGCAAAAGCTAGTATTTAAATAATTAGCTATAGATACAGAAGTCAAAATATATTAGACCTTTGTAATGTTGTTGGTTAATGGTTACAGATAGTGATGGACAATGGTGACGCTAAAGGCACCGCCGAGTCGCAGTCTATCGCTTACAAGTATTCACAAATCACGTTACAAGAAGACTGTGAGAGTCAACGCACAGGAAACATCAAGGAACTAATTTCATCCCTTAAGTCAGATATTGCGTGGCCAAAAAATGTCAACACGCACCGTGGATGAACTCACTTGTTCCAAAGAATATGGATTTCACTCCTACAAATTGGAGATGACGGAGTTATCTCCAAAAAACCTTCAGAACTCCCCATGGATCATACGATATCAAACAAATGGAGATGTAAACTCCCTCCATAGATCCAGATCTCGCAAATGATCGGTTTCAAATGGTTTTATTTTCAGGGAAATACCTATAATATCAGGCGTCGTATCGAGATAACAAAATGGAGACTGTTTTTTTTAGTAACAGTAGATTTTTAACCAAAATGTTTTATCATAGACATTTTCTGTTTCTGTGTAACTAGTGTTCGAACAAAATAAAGACAAACTGGTTACTGGTGGTAGGACCTCTTGTGAGTCCGCACGGGTAGGCACCACCACCCTGCCTATTTCTGTCGTGAAGCAGTAATGCGCTTCGGTTTGAAGGGTGGGGCAGCCGTTGTAACTATACTGAGACCTTAGAGTACTTAGAGCTCTTATCTCAAGGAGGGTGGTGGCATTTACGTTGTAGATGTCTATGGGCTCCGGCTCCACTTAACACCTGGTGGGCCGTGAGCTCGTCCACCCATCTAAACAATAAAAAAAAACATTTAAATAGAAAAATATTGTAAAAACATGTTTCAGGACTAGGTTAAATGCCTAGAACCTAGACGTAAACACATTACAAACGCATTTTATTGTACATATTAAAATGGACTTAAGCTTATTGGCTGGACAATTTGTGTGAAAGGGAGGGATTTGCTGGCCTGCTCGGAAATAACAGCCGTTTTTGGTCGTAGCGGGTATTCTTAGAGTTTTATTGACAACAATAACAATCTATTATTATGTTAACAGTAATAATTTGTTGGTATGTTCGCTTTGATTATGTAATAATCTAGGGCAGATGACCAAAAGTAATTAATTCGCTGTTTCTTTTTTTTTTTATTCCTACCTAAGCTGGTAGCCTTGAGAGGCTATTCCAGCGTAACCTTAACTAGTAGGTGAGCTCACGGGGCTCAAAGCTGATGACGTTGCTAACACGAACCCTAGCAAGAGCCGTGCTTCGCAGAATCTACCACCGGGTCGCAAACGCGACCCACTGAGAAGATCCGGCGAGAAACTTTGAGGGTTAATTTACTCGTCGAGCCCTTCGTCGCAAGCGACGGGTTTGACGAGAACGGTGACCGGTGCTTGAGGTACCTAAAAGCACCGTTAGTGGATCGGGAGGATCCGAAATGACGTGTTTGGGGCCACGTCGACTGCTTTCCATTCTTCCCGCAGGATCGGGAATGTAGTTACCGGCGGCCACGATGTTCTCGTGTCGTGCCGCTTTATCGAAGTGTTCGCTGTTTCACTTACCGACAGTCTAACGCCGACTTTTATACATTTAGAATGTACCTTTTTTATGGCTTAGATGGGAGGACGCGCTCACGGCCCACCTGGTGTTAAGTGGTTACCGGAGCCCATAGACATGCACAATGTAAAGGCCGCCACCCACCTTGAGATATAAGTTCTAAGGTTCATAGTTACAACGGCTACCTCACCCTTCATACCGAAACACATTACTGCTTCACGGCAGAAACAGGCGGGGTGGTGGAACCTACCCGTGCGGACTCACAAGAGGTCCTACCACCAGTAAACAAGACAAACAACGCCTAGGGTCCTAGTACATAGTAAAGGTCTCAATTCCCACTTAACTCGTCATATTGCATGATATTTTGAAATAACGGTCTGATCATTAAATTCTAATGTGTCAATTTATTTATTTGTGCGACCAAAACAGAATAACAAAGACATTTCTAATTTCACATTTTTTGTGCTTTTTTTGTTTGTAACTACATACATATATTTTAACGTCAAATGTAATTTAGAACGAAGAATGTTGATAGCGGTATGCTTAGAGCGAGTTTCTAACGTTCTCGATAGCGTAAAAGTTAACTCAAATTTGTATGGAATTGGAACAGGGCCCCTAGCGGCAAATGTAGGCAAACGCTCCAACTCCATACAAATTCGAGTTAACGTTTACGCTATCGAGAACGTTAAAAAGCTCGTACATTGTTTTTTTCCCACCTATGCTGATAGCATTGAGAGGCTATTTCAGCTTCACCCTTACGTGTAGGTCAGCCCACGAGGCTCAAACCGGAGTGTTGCTAACACTGGCCTTAGCAAGAGCAGTGCTTCGCAGAATCTATCTATCTATCGCTAGATCTGGCGAGAAACTCAGTGGGCTGTGTCTGTGGGTTAATTCGCTCGTCGAGCCCTTCGTCGCAAGCGACGAGTTCGACGAGGACGGTGACCGGTGCTTGTGGTGCCTAAAAGCACCGTTAATGGATCAGGAGGATCCGTAATGACGTGCTTTGGGCGACGTCGACGGTTTACCATTCGGTCTATTGGGTCAGGTATGTAGTTTCCAGCGGCTACGATGAGAGGGTTCTCAGAAGCCATGCTAATCTGTATCGTTCCAATTCTAGTATATGTATTGCCGAAGCAAGTACATTTTTTTCGTACTATGCCCACCCACAGTAGTTGTAATATATTAAAGTCGTACCGCTCTCTCGTAGTGCGACGTGTGGCGTCGTACTCTGCACTCGAGGCTCGTTCACTTTTCTCGTATTTGATTCACTGAAACAAAAATTATAATTAACGTATTTGTAACTACAATTTCACATTGCTTTCTCCGAAGTTGAGTTGCTGTTTTAAAAAAATAATCTCGATTGGATTTATTTATATATGTATTCTTCAGTGATTTGTGGTGTGTTTATGACACACAATAGATAAAATAATGATAAATCATCATGACCGTCTATTAGTGCGTGCTCGCGAGTATCGCTGTTTTCTGCTATAGAGCGACAAGGCATAGAAATACTCCCTCGGTCTACTACAGGTCCATGAAATTACATCTCCTTTTAAAACGATTTCACAAAATTATATTATTATTATTATTATTTTTATTGCAATTGTAGCTAAACGACCATAAAGCCCACCTAATAGTGAGTTGTTACCGTCGCCCATGGACTTAAGCAATGCCAGGGACAGAGCCAAGCCGCTGCCAAAAATTATGCCTTTAACCTGCGTATAGATGTAACAAACTCAAGTATCAGTTGCAGTCAACATCAACTGGACCAAATGCTTGTTAATAAACTAGTAATGAACGCCTAGTCAGTCACGGTGTTCTAAAGAACTTCGTAACAGAAAAGAAAGAAAAAGATACGGAAAATCTAATAATAATAAATTTCACGTATATTTTAAAAAGTCCGAATCGATGATTCTTGTGTAGGTAGATTATTATGACATCATAGTGCTAACTCGTCTCTGACACACACTTTATGTAAATCAAGGCAACATATCCGAGTTCAATGTCAGTGGAAATTAGCCTTTATTTCCTTAGACGTTGCGCTTATTTGCTTGGAGGCATAAACGATGTTGGAATAAAATAAAAGGATTTAAATCATCTGTACAATGATTACAGAGTCAACATAAGTTCTAGGTCATTGGGCACGAGCCGGCTTGTCTTTGTGGATTGATCGAAATTAATCGATATCGAATACAATGAACATCACAGATTACTGAAGGATGTTGACATAACAGATTATTTTGACGTAGATCGTTTTTCACATGTCAAACTTGACATTACTTGACAATGAATTGAATGAATACTTGACAATGAAACCATTGGATTTGTGTTGGACTTTTGGTGTTTTTTTTTATTGCTCTTGTAGGCAGACGAGCACACGGCCTACCTGATAGTGAGTGGTTACCGTCGCCCATGGACTTCAGCTATGCCAGGGGCAGAGCCAAGCCGCTGCCTACCGTTAAGTACTCTCCACAAGCCTCGTTTGAAGAAAGATATGTCATAGCGCTCGGGACACACCATGGAGGGGAGCTCATTCCAAAGCCGGATGGTACGTGGCAAAAAAGATCTCTGGAAACGCACTGTGCATGGACGCATGGCTCCAGGTAGTATGGATGAACTCTACTCCGGTGGTGGGTGATGCGATGGTAGAAACGAGATGATGGTATCATCTCAAACAATTCCTTAGAGCACCGTGTCCGTTAAAAGCTCGATCATAATAGGATGCGGGAGTCGATGCAGTAGCTTTTTTTAAGTTTACAGTTCAATTTTCATTAAAAAATAGAGGTCTCCTTAAATTACATTTTCTGGTTCTGGTGAAGTTTAGAATTCCCATTCGTTTGTTTAATGTGTAATAAATGAATTATTACTTTGTTTCCATTATGGGTTCGTTTAGTTGGATATGCTTGTGCGCCGATTATGTTTATTATATATCAAAGGAAATAGTGCCAAGGTTTATGAGAGGAACCAGCGTAATAAACGCTAAATTCGTAGCAGAACATAGATTCGAGCTTTCGCTATTTAGAGGCACAGTCTATGTCAATTAACAAAGAATCTTTCCGGTATTTGTATCACCAGCTTGTTAATCTTTTGCTTCTCCTTCCAAGAATCTTCACTGATGCTGTGAAACAAAAATTACCGACTTCGTTTTGTTTCATAGGTGAATTGAAAATTATCGAGTCTATTTAAAAGCTTCGAACATTTCCTCCCTAAGATGGACAGTCACAGCGCAAGTTGCGACAATTATCAAAATAATATTTTGAGTTTTTATTTAAGGTATGTATTTATGCTATAAAAGGTCGATCTTACCATGGTACTAGGTCATTTAATTTTGAAATCAAAATCCCTTATTTTAGAAATGCTTGTTTCCCCTAACCAGAATAACCTTCCGAAATTGAACGATGATATTTACGGTTAGTAGTCTATGGTTTTATCGATATTATTATATCGTATAACAAAATAGTTTCTACGCAGTACAGTAGTGAAGTACTACAGCACATTCGAAGGCATCGGATGAGTCATTACCTCAAACAAAAACCAATCGGTATCTTGTGTTCGAGCAAAAAACGACAAATGCTGTTTTTAGTTAATTTTTCTTGTAGAGACCGCTTGCTTACGGACTGTTGAACTGAATTGTGATTTGACTAAATCCATTAGCTCACTAAGCCAGTTTTCAGTTAAAAGTAATCTATAGAATGATAAAATACGATTTGTGTGTGTAAAATCTTTATTCGCGTAATTAATTTAATTTTTTCAAATAGAAAAAAAAATGTTTGTTATGAAACTCTCTTTTCCCCACCTTATTCCACTAGGTGGGGTCGGCACAGCTAATTTATCTCTTCCATTCTCTTCTATCAGCCGTCATCTCAACACTCACTCCTCTCTCTCTCATATCGTCATTCACACACTCCATCCATGTCTTCTTCTGTCAACCTCTTCCCCGTCTACCTTGCACTACCATTTCCACACATCTCCTAGTCACATGCGTCTTCTCTCTACGCATCACATGGCCATACCACGCTATTGGTACAGATATACCTATCTATGATCTATGAGATAGATATACAGATTTGTTATGAAACCTGAATGAACAACTTTCCACAGATACTACTAATACTAGAATAAATACTAGACTCGTGTAATGATTTTTTTTAGCACCAAACTACCTTTCTGCCTACTGGTGTTAAGCGGTGACCATCACAATGATAACGGCCTTGAGACATGACGTCGAAGTTTCCATTAGATTAAGTGCCTTTCAAACGGAAAGGATTTCGTAGCAGTAATTTCAAATGTTACCAAAACCGCTATCGCGTAAGGCATTGCTCATCAGAAATGGCGTTGGATAGGGCACACTCTACGGCGCAGCGGAGTCAACGCAGCATCAATCGCGTTTGAATGGTAACCGCGTGGCAAGAGAAGGCCTGGTCGCCCTGTACATACTTGGCGACGCACCGTGGAGAGCGAGATGAGGACTACCGACACGACCTGGAGTGAGGTCAAGAAGCAAACTCAAGACAGGGTCAAATGGAGACAACTTGTGAGGGTCCTATTTACCAGCGGGGTACCCTAGATCAACAACAACAACATAAGTGGCAAGATAATGGTGCCTTCTTTTTATTGCTTAGATGAGTGGACGAGCTCACAGCCCACCTGGTGTTAAGTGGTTACTGGAGCCCATAGACATCTACAACGTAAATGCGCCACCCACCTTGAGATATAAGTTCTAAGATCTCAATATAATTACAACGGCTGCCCCACCCTTCAAACCGAAACGCATTACTGCTTCACGGCAGAAATAGGCGGGGTGGTGGAACCTGCCCGTGCGGACTCACAAGAGGTCCTACCACCAGTAGACAAGACAAACAACGCCTAGGGTCCTAGTAGGTACATAGTAAAGGTCTTAATTCTCACTTAACTCGTCATATTGCATGATATTTTGAAATAACGGTCTGATGATTAAATTCTAGCCTAGCTATACCTAGCCGTGCGGACACACAAGAGGACCAACCTACCTACCCAGTGAGGCCCACGACACTTCGAACCACCAGTAATCCTATGCCATAACCTTGATTAATGCACAGCATGTATTGCAACTTGGTATGAACAACTTATGAGTAATGCAATACCCATTATAATACAGTTCGAATATGTAAAACAAAACGAATGATTATATTAAAAAATTTACATTCGTAAAACATTTTATGCGACTGACGACTTGTTTACGAAACAGTCGATAATGATAGCTTTAGTTTCAAAACGTCATTACAAATACTACGATCTCGCTCATGGAAAACATTATTAAGATATTTATAAGTATACTTACTGTCACTATAAGTACACTAGTGTCTATTAGTGGAAGATATACAAAATCTTGATTTTCTCCGTGTGTCGCGAAATTGTGTTAGCAAATTCTCTGAGGTTGAGCCCGTTAGTTCACCTACCCGTCCAAGCGTAGCTGGAATAGCTCCTTAGGCTACCAATGAATAAGCAGGGAAACAAAATCTTACAGGCGAAGAAAAGGATCGATCGATGGAAGGAGTCGATCACGAAACTTTTTGATCAGAAGCATTTCTGTTATGAACTCGATCACGGGCAGTACCAAATGAATTTTGTTTATCGTACCTAATGATGTGCAGAAAACTTTGAGGGCCTCACTGTATTAGACCGGAAGACGTGACGGCATATTGCGGCATAAATACAAGCACAGATAACTATCGTAGAGCCAAATATACATGTTAAGAAATCTGTTTCCTAAGAGAGACTAGGATAATGAAACGGCTGCTCCATTGCTGTCACGCCATTCTTGCAGCCCACACAATGCAGCCCGCGCATTACGTGCGTAGGTTGATAAACAAGGATGGACCGGCAACTCGGTCAGCGGGCTACGTGTCGTCGCTAGCGGTCTGTAGGATATTAAAATATATTGACATTATGACTATTTTATTTAGTAATGAGATTATAAAATGACTAGCGTTTGCCCGCGACTCCGTCCGCGTCGAATAGTTACTTTGGCATAACGCTAAATTTTACCCCCCCCCCACTTCATTTACGTAGAAAGTGAAAACATTTTTGAATTATAGAATGTTAAGGAGCCATTTAAACTCCTATTTTGAAACATTCTTTATTGGTGCTCCACTTGTATTAGTCTTACCGTGATGTTATATATACCTTCCTCAATAAATGGGCTATCTAACACTGAAGAAACAATTTTTCAAATCGGACCAGTAGTTCCTGAGATTAGCGCGTTCAAACAAACAATCTCTTCAGCTTTATAATATTAGTATAGATATACGATCTAAGCCTGTGAACCGAATTTAGGTTTTAAAGTTGAGAGTACACATCCACTGTTCTCGTTTGCTGGAGATATGCTAACGGAAAAGTTTTCATATAAATAGGTTCTAATCTTAAAGATATCAAAAGAGCTAGATTCAATATGGCGGTAAATGGATATTGGCAGATATTACGTGTCATAATATTTAAACATTTACATATTTAAACTTATACTTTGTATGGTTAAGGTTGTAAATTGTTTTGAGCATCAATAAATAAAAAGAGCTGAAAAGCTGCGATGGATGGACACAGGACAGTATTTCATTATGAAAAAAGAGTTACAATGACGGTTATTTTTTAATATATCTCGAAAGCATTTAATTGAATATTATTATATTTTCAGATCAATAGTTCAGCGCTTCTGAAACCGCGGAGCTTTTCTAGTAGTTTTAATTCTTGGATCACAATACTCTTATATATATTTTATTAAGTGTTAAATCCAATGTAAGAGTTTTAATTAAAACCACTTTTACGGACGACGAAAACTAAAAGCAAGCGAAATATAATATAAAAGCGAATGTAAACCGTAAAAATAATTTTAATTATGTCTAGGACTCACAAGAACCGAAGAAAATACTGTACGACATTTTGTTTCTATATTGTACTAGCCGACCCGGCAGATTTCGTAGTGCCTCAATCGACAAACAAAATACCTAAACTTTTGTATAAAATAAACTTAAAACAAACAAAAGCCGTTCCAGAGATTAACCGGAACAAACAGACAGACAGACAAAAATTGTAAAAAATGTTATTTTGGTGTATGTACCGTATATATATTCATATGCATGTAGTAAAAAGCGGTTATTTCAATACTACAAACAGACACTCTAATTTTATTTATATGTATAGATGTATAGATTACTATAGTTTTGTAACATATTACTCCATCCTAATATTATTTCTATAAATAAACTAAATAGGTTGTGAGAAAGATTTAATTGTTCTACACGTTAAGAAGCATCTAGAAAACCATTTTAATAAATGCCAAAATTCTTAAAGAAGCTGCAGATTTTCAGGTCAATATAAAGAAAACAAGCCAGACACAATACAGTGACGCATGTTGTAAATTAGCACAGTGACGCGGTGCTAATTTACGTTAAAATAGGGTTGCTAGATATTTTTTTTATATAATGCCACAGTATAAATTAAAACCTCGTTGAACTGTAGGTATGTATGCTTATTAACATCATTTGTTGGTGTTGGTTAGTTGACGTATTGTATTCCCGCATTTAGTTACCTATTACCTATATACCATCTTGCCTACTTCTAGTAACTATACTGAGACCCTTAGAACTTATATCTCAAGGTGGGTGGCGCATTTACGTTGTAGATGTCTATGGGCTCCAGTAACCACTTAAGACCAGGTGGGGTGTGAGCTCGTCCACCTATCTAAGCAAAAAAAAAAGTTTTTTTTCTACCTATGCTGATAGCCTTGAGAGGCTATTTCAGCTTCGCCTTAACGTGTAAGTGAGCTCACGGGGCTCAAACCGGAAGTGTTGTTAACACTGGCCCTAGCAAGAGCAGCGCTTCGCAGAATCTACCACCAGATCAGAAACGCGACCCACTGAGTACATCCGGCGACAAACTCAGTGGGCTCCTATTTCTACCGTGAAGCAGTCATACGGTCCGACTTGGAGATTGAATGGCTGACTCATACAATACAAAGAAGACTTCGACCTCGTGTTAAGGTTAGTGACGGCATTCACAATATGATATCTAAGGCCTATCTTAACCACTTTCCTCCAGATGAGTAGTAAATTCGTCACGCTATTACAGTATCAACAGTAATAATATTTTTTATCTTAGTTGTGATTTGATTGCCTATAATAAGAGTTTCATTTTGCAATAGGAAACAGGAAAAATCAATACTAAAAAATACATTCTGCCCATTGTTCAGTTGCTATTAAATATTCGGCAACCCTAACCTAGATGCAAGTTACAAGTGCGCCTAGACTAACAAATTGCACAAACGGTTTCCGTGTCGGCAGATTTTAGCACGTTCAAGTCTGAATAGTAAGGCTGAATAACTTTTCATTACGTTATTGATAAAAATAGTTATTGATTCGCCTCATTTTTGATGCTGAATCTTATTGGGTTTTGAATTGAGATCTATGTGCTCAGTGCGAGTTCTTTTACGTTCTCGATGGCGTAAAAGTTAACTCAAATTTGTATGCAGTTAGAACAGCGCCCCTAGCGGCAAACGTAGGTAAACGTTCCAACTCCATACATATTTTAGTTGGTTAGATATCTTATCTATTAGTTTTGACCACTTTACCCCTTACACCGCCCGGGTTCTGATCTCAGGGGGGATCGGACGCATGGGCGAAAGTACAGGAGAGTCGTTTAGTAGGTAGAGCCCTAAATTCTATTCTTGGGTGCTCGGTCCACTCCCAACATCTTCGGACCGTCTAGTCCTATATTCCGGCCCAGAAAAAAAACCTTATCTGTAACCCGAAATTGGGCGACCTACCTAACAAATACAGTCAAACCTGGATAAGCGCGACTTCAAGGGAGCACAATATCATTCTCGCTTATCTATATCTATCGCTATAGAGGGAGCATTCTCGCTAATGCTCCCTCTAAATTTCGATTCGCGATTTTCCCCATTCAAACGCATTCACTATTTTAAGTTTATGACTTTAATGACAGTACTTTAATTTTCCGTTTTTACATGATGCAGAACAGAACTTTCCTTCGCAATTGATTAACGATAAACTGAGTAAGTCCGACAAACAGGACGATACACAGGAACACGTGTCCATTCGAAAATAATGCGATAAAAGAATACGATAAAATAACAACGTTATTTAGTTTCACGAAATAGAATAGGTTAAATATTGACGAGAAAACAATTCAAAAACAATGATAGGAAGTTCCACGAAAGTTAAAAATGAGTCATAAAATAGCAGATGTTAAATTTGTAATTTGTTTTGTCATTTGTTCCTCCTAAATAATATAAATAAATAAATAAAGCTCGGCTGTCGCTTATAGAGGTATAGATAGGTAGCAGTCTCACTTACGGAGGTCCATGAGGAAAAAACGACTCTCTCTTACAGAGGTTTCTGTTTCTCGCTAATAGAGGTTTTGGGAGCTTAAAATGACGGGTCCTTGCTATTACTCTCACTTATAGAGTTTTCTTACTTATCCAGTTATCACTTACCCAGGTTTGACTGTACTTCTGTCAGCGCAACCACGATCACTCTGACACGAGTGTCCGACTAAAAAGGAGCAGAATCTGTAATTACATTTTTCAATCATACCCAAACGGTTAACTGTCAAATTAATTGAAAATAAATGTTTCCTTGCTTATGATGTAACTCATTATCGAGCATTGGTAATTTTATTGGTCCTTAAAATCTAACAAACCAATACCCATCAATCTTGAGTCTTGAAAATCCTTAGGGATGTTACGCTCAATTTCTGGGGCCGTTATTCAAAGACAGTCATGATATTATTGAAATTCATATAACGTTATCTCTATTGCTGTCTATCACGCTTTATTTTATGATTGAAAGATTACTGGTGGGCCGAAGGCCTTTCCAGTTTCACCAGGACAGGTGGCGAGCAAATGCTCAGCCAGGAGGGGTGGGATTTGCTAACAACTGCCCGAGCGCCTCCGGAGGAGACCTAACAACTCAAGAGCAATTGCTTCGCGAATGAATCTAAGTCTATCACACGAGCCGTACTCTAACGATCTTAACAAAAAAATTAATAATGCTCTTCTACGTCCAATGATTTCGAAGTATGCCGTGCGAATTTCATTAGTCTCGGTGTGAGTGCAAGACATTACGAACGATTACTGTACAGTCTGCGAGCGATTTCAGGGGTAAATGACCTGAATCAATGGCCCGTGTCGTGGTACCCAGGTATGGAGTCGGATTTTGTTTTTTATTATTATTCTGTTTAGCTCGCTGACGAAATAGAGCCGTAGAATGGATCTAAGATCTTTGTAGGCACCAGTGGAAACACAAAAGATGTAGATCAACACGAGATCAGTAACTGTGCGGAATAATTTTACTCTTCATTGCGAGTTCCATTCCTTAATAGTTATAAGCTGTTAGAATATATGTATAATGAAGCTATTAGAATATACTATGAATATAAATATGTAGAATATGAAGATGAACTCCATATATTTTAGTTATTATAAATTTTCAGAAAATGTAATAATACGAATTACATTTTAATAAACTTGCTTTTAGGTATACTCATGTATTGATGAATAAATATATTATATTATAACCACGGAAGCTGCCAAATAATTCGAAATTCCCAAGTTCAAGTAACATACAAAAAAATGCGTTTCGCTTCGAATGGGTGAGCCCTAATATGGAAGCAATAAAAAGCCTTGGTGGCACAAAAAGTGAGACTACATATATCCAGAGAACAGGCGGCTTTATCCATAATTCTCTGGACTCTGATAATCAATGAGCACGAACTGGACCGCAAAATCGTCTGCTCGTGTAAAGAACAAAAAAGTTCCCAATGAAAATATATCAGGTTTGTATCATCTTTAAGTCGTCGTGGCCTAATGGATAAGACGTCCGGTGCATTCGTGTTGAGCGATGCAGCAGTGTTCGAATCTCAGGCGGGTACCAATTTTTCTAATGAAATACGTACTCGACAAATGGTCACGATTGACTTCCACGGTGAATGCGTTTCGGTTTGAAGGGCGGGGCAGCCGTTTTAAGCAGTTGTATATTGAGACCTTAGAACTTATGTCTCAAGGTGGGTGGCGCATTTACGTTGTAGATGTCTATGGGCTCCAGTAACCACTTAACATCAGGTGGGCTGTGAGCTCGTCCATCCATCTAAGCATTAAAAAAAAAAATCTTTGTAATTTTTTATTGCCCTTGTACGCAGACTAGCATACGGCCCACCTGGTGGTGAGTGATTACCGTCGCTCATGGACTTCAGTAATGCCAGGGCTAGAGCTAAAGCCGCTGCCTACCATTACGTATTCTCCACAAGCCTCGTTTGAAGAAGGACATGTCACAGCGCTCGGGAAAACCGTGGAGGGGAACTCATTCCAAAGCCGAATGGTGCGTGGCAAAAAAAGATCTTTGGAAACGCACTGTGGATGAACGCAGTGGCTCCAGGTAGAATCCAACAAATATTCCGATGAGTCAACTAAAACTACGGTTTAGTATCGAGTTTTTTTTTTATTGCTTAGATGGGTGGACGAGCTCACAGCCCACCTGGTGTTCAGTGTTTACTGGAGCCCATAGACATCTACAACGTAAATGTGCCACCCACCTTGAGATATAAGTTCTAAAGTCTCAAGTATAGTTACAACGGCTGCCCCAGCCTTCAAACCGAAACGCATTACTGTTTCACGGCAGAAATAGGCAGGGTGGTGGTACCTGACCGCGCGGACTCACAAGAGGTCCTACCGCCAGTAAAACTTACTTACTTACTTACTATTTCCGTTTTGTTGTTACCGACTTTTCGACGTAATTTACAGTTTTCGTAATAACGTGATTATTAGAGCTACATACCGTCACTAGAATCACGCACATCCGCCCAGTCTCTGTTTTGGGAATGCGTTCAATCGGGAATGTGTACCCATATATAGATCACGCATCTTTAATTATTTTATCAAAGGTTGTCGTCACTAACATCGTCTAAATTTAAACCAAAAATGTTAAAGGAGTGCTCTGAGGAATTGTTCGAGATGATACCGACATCTCGTTTTTACCATCGCACCGCCCGCCACCGGAGTAGAGTTCGTCCATACTACCTGGAGCCACTGCGGTCATCCACAGTGCGTTTCCAGAGATCTTTTTTGTCACGCACCATTCGGCTTTGGAATGAGTTCCCCTCCACGGTTTTCCCGAGCGCTATGACATGTCCTTGTTCAAACGAGGCTTGTGGAGAGTATTAAGCGGTAGGCAACGGCTTGGCTCTGCCCCTGGCATTGCTGAAGTCCATGGGCGACGGTAACCACTCACCATCAGGTGGGCCGTATGCACGTCTGCCTACAAGGGCAATAAAAAAAAAGTCGGTATAAAAAATACATTAAAATTAAATCTATATAAAGTACACTTATCATTTTTCAGTATTACTCTGATACTCTTCTACGTTGGAAGAAATTTCTTCATTTTCTTTTAAGACATACATTTTCTTTCTTCTTTTCATTTCAAGACAATTCTTTAATTTACATAGTATTTTTTTTTCGATATATTTCTTTCTGAACACGTAGATAAATAAACACAAACCTATCCCTAATTAAATGCCTATTGGGAAATGGTTATTCTCAATCAAATAAATAAATTTGGATCGCCATAATACTTCTAAATGTTACACCTACATCATAGTGCGTATTAAAAAGATAAGATATTGGCGCGTATTTAATTCCTATGGTAATTTAGAATACCATTGTAACTAACAAGTAAAGAATAAATTTATTTGAAACAAATTTAAACACCTCACGATACACTTTGATTAAAAAAAAAAAACATTGAAAAGACATTAACATATTTGAGTGATAAGGATAACCACGTGAACTTGTATATTATTGATTGTTATTATATTTATTGTGTGGTAGACGAACAGCCCATGAACATCAATAATGTAAATGCCGTCACCTACTTTGAGACATGAATTTTAAGTCACCGCTTTTCATTGTAGAACCACTGAGAATCGGAACGCATTACTGCTTCACTTTAGATATAAGCGGGCGATACCTACTCATGCAGGCTCTTAAGGCGCCCAGCAATACTACTATTAGCCCACAGAAGTCCACTGCTGGACATAAATCCCCATCCATAAGCCCACAGACGTCCACTGCTCGACATAAATCCCCATGTTTCGACGCAATGACCATTCTTGCACTGATTCAAAGTCCATCCGTTAATAATAAGCACTTTATCCTGTGTTTCATTGTTTCTGAATTACAAATTCTACCACGGGGCCCGTTTATGTGTTCATATATTATGACAATTGCGGTTATTTCTCTAAACGATATAAGACTACCATTAATATCTGACGTCAATGGATAACGCGCACTCGCAAACTATATAGTAATAATAGACAATTTATGTTTAGTTTTATTCACAGAGTTATTTATTATACATAGTTGTGAAAACTGTTCTATTTTTATTTATAATTTTTATATGATTATTAAATGCTGTTTAAAATAATTACTTTTTTTCCTACCTAGGCTAATAGCCTTGAGAGGCTATTTCAACTTCGCCTTAACGTGTAGGTGTCCGGAAGTGTTGTTAGCACTGGCCCTAGCAAGAGCAGTGCTTAGCAGAATCTACCACCGGATCGGAAACGCGACCCACTGAGAAGATCCGGCGAGAAACTCAGTGGGCTGTGTCTATGGGTTAATTCGCTCGTCGAGCCCTTCGTCGCAAGCGACGGGTTCGACGAGGACAGTGACCAGTGCTTGTGGTACCTAAAAGCACCGTTAATGGACCGGGAGGTCCGTTTTTGGAGACGTCGACGATAGTTACAAAAGTAGATGAAGTTTTTATTGAGAAAATCAATGAATAGGCAGGAAGTTGTTAATAGGAAAGGCTCAATATACACCCCAGCTTCAGTGAGACCTCATGATATAGTGGTATGGTCATGTTATTTTTCTACCATAATCCTCAACAGTACCCTCTAATTCCACGAGCAAGTCTTGCCTATATCTGCTGCAGGCGTGACGTCGGGTTTGGGGGGTATAAAATGACCGGCTGCAGGCGTGACGTCGGGTTTAAGATGACCGTTGTTCTAATGTACTTGATACTCAAAGTGGATAGCGCCATCGGCTGATATGAGTATAATTGCTAAAATGCTCTTAATTACCTAAGCCCTTGCTAGTCTTGGGTTCGTTCGTCTATTATAGCCTTCATAAGAAATAGTTTCGTTTACATTAAAAATAAATAAATAAAAAACGTTATTTTAACATTATACTGTGCCGTGAATAGGAAAAAATTTGAATCGCAATTACACAACAATAGTTTAAAAGAAAATCATGCAATCAAGAATGTCGAACTATAAGTATAGGGACAATTAGTCTTCGCGGTAGGCAGCGGCTTGGCTCTGCCCCTGGCATTGCTGAAGTCCATGGGCGACGGTAACCACTCACCATCAGGTGGGCCGTATGCTCGTCTGCCTACAAAGGCAATAAAAAAAAAAAAAAATCCGAACAAAATTGTCCACTCAGTTGAAGATCCTCATTTAGCTATTACATACACAGGGTGTCCCAGAAAGAATGGATAATCCTGAAACCCCTCATAGTTGAGCTATTGGGGACTCAAAATAAAAAATAAATAAAAAAACATTTCTTAGGTATACGATTACGATTTCCCGCATATTCCTTAGTATAGTCCATGTAGAATATGATAACACCAAAAAGCCTATGGATTTCATTTATTTGTAACTGTTGTATATTCCAGAAATGCACAGCAGTATGGAAAATATCAAGTTTTTATAAAAATAATAATTGATAAAACATTTTCCAGTGGAGCGAAATGTGAATCTCAACTATTCTCGACTTGAACACACCAACTTTTTTTAAATCAAAATCGGTCCAGCCCTTTAACTCACAGAAGAATTATATTTATTAAGATACACCTTTTTGGTTGCCCCGTCGTTAACTAAAATTAAGCGTCCTAAAATGTTGCTACATATCTTGAGATTTGTTTTGAGTTTTATTTAATCAGATTAGACCAATCGCGATACAATAACGTATTTGAGTCATTTCGGATTCAAAGTTTGCGATGAATAATAGAAGCAAAAATGATTAAGAGTGCAAATGAACCAATTTAATATACTTTCAAATAAAATGGAGGAAATAATATGTATGTACAGCACAACAACTAAAATGTAAAGTAATTTCAATGTCGACATTCTATTGGATAAAATTATTCCAATTATAATGTCATTTTACTAGGTTACAATCAACAGCAGTTCAATATTTAACACGAGTAAATAACTGAAGGATGTTTGTTAGCGTCCGCGGGCGGAAGATGTTAAAAATACAATTTACGATTTTTGTTTTTATAAGTTTGTAGTTGTACACTAAATATAGCGTGGGTGCGGTCTTTCAATCTTTCAATGAAATTTTTGTTGAGTTAAAATTTTGTATAGTACTTTAGCGGTTAAAATAATGAAATCTCTCGAATAGATGTAGATTCTTTTTACTTGCCGATATTCAAATAGTACGTTACGATTATGATTATTACCCACTGTAGCCAGGCATTGATCTTTGGTGCGGAATCATGGTATGTAGGACACCGCCGCCACTGGCCCGTTGGGAGCTCCGGTATGCAGTACAAGAAATCTATTTTTTATCGCGCCAACTAATTATCTGTTAGAAAATTTCGTTTCGTGCCTTAAACGGCAGCATAATGTGCAACGTGCACTTTCATTTCACAGCTTAGAACATTTCGGCTTTCATCCGCGTTCGTGTATTTGAGTCATCGCGTGTCAAAACATAGACATTTTCACGTGAAACAAGCAAGCGCGGCGTGAATTAGAGACGTTGCAGCATCCGAAAATACAGTAACTATATTTAGGTGTTTCGGATATATAATTTTCAGTGCGTCGCATTTACGGTGATTAAGACAAATTAGCTGATGGGTAATACTCACCAGAATCTTGCGCTCGCATTTTACGTTACAGCGGTACGCGGATGCGTGTTTTATTTCACTGAAATTTATATTCGTTGGCACCGCTCGTCGCTCGCGCAGATTCCGGTCGTGTGGCGCCCGCCCGGGCGGTTTGCCGACTGACGAAGCGACGCGCGCTCACATTAACCGTCTCCGAGTTAAAACTCTCATTATCACAGTGTCCTTCTTTAAACTGTAAACCTTAGTTTAAGCCATCAATCGTGTAGTTCATTTAAAACTGTATTTCTTACGACAACATTAACACGTGTCGATCATTTTAAGATTGCAAAGTATCTCAGTGTCGAGACTGTGCTGTGGTTGGATAACGATTGTAACACACAGAGCGTAGTTGGAAAACGTCGCGAACGCAGTCGCTGAACTACTCAAGCATTGAATCAATGTTTGTTCGCTCTACATAGTGCCGCTTTGGTAACCATTGTTCGAAGAGTAGCAGACTAACACCAATGTCATAAGTAGTAGTTTTTCTTTTTTGTAAAACTTGTAAAGCTAACGTACTTTCACGTTCACATTTATTTGCCTTTAAAATTCGAGTGCAGTGTATATTTTTGGCGTTTGAGCTTTGCTGAAATATTATTGCTTTAAACAAGACTGCGCGCTCGAAATTTTCTACGTGTTTTAGATAGAACTAAACCAGAATTGCAATAACATAAGACAGTGAGGGAATAAATAGCATTCATCAATGTTTTAACCGTGCCGAAGTTGCATTGCCCACTCAATAGAATAGCAATACCTACATGACGTAATTCGCATTGGCAACACTAGTTTGAACAGCCTCAAATTCCTGACAAGTGTTAAGGACGTGTTAATCCAACATCCACCCACATCGTAGACGAAGGCAGTCACGTTAGTGAAAGGAAACCTATAATTTTATACAATATTTGTTCGTGAAGGTTAATTCAATATAGATCTCGTGTTAATCATACTATCCTGCATGTTTCTGTTGCCAGATAAGTAGTTCGAAGGATCATCCATCAATAGTTTTGGATATTACTAAAGATCACGTTCGAACGAATATTTACACAATAGTTACTGCATTGTCTTATCCTTTTACTCTTTGTCACGCTTATCCTTCCAAAATCGGCCATTTAGGTTAAGTTACAAGCGTCACAATTTTATAGCAGTTCAATTTTATTACTAAAGCCTCATACGACCACAAAAAGGTGGAGTCTTCCTTGTATACTTCTAGTGCCTAACAAGTCACAAGTATAATTATGTCTCCGTCGGGTTCGGATACCGATCTCACACCATTGCACTCCTGACATCTGTGTGCTTAGTGCGAGTTTTTGAGCGTTCTCGATAGCGTAAAAGTTAACCCAATTTTGTATGCAGTTGGAACAGCGCCCCTAGCGGCAAACGTAGGCAAACGATCCCATTCCATACAAATATGAGCTAACTTTTACGCTATCGAGAACGTCAAAAAACTCGCACTAAGCACACAGATGCATAGAATTCTTTAACTGCGAGATCCTTTTGTTTGGTTTAACGAGTTCCGCACATTTTTTGGCATTTGATGACGGATCTGATAATGGGGCCATGTTTTTCGTCTTTTCAAACGGAATTTTCTTTATAATTTACACACATGATTGTGGTTACAGCTACCTATGTTCTTAATTCTTGCCTATTTATTGTACGATGCGACGGCACGCGATAGCCGCCATGTTTTCTTGGTTGGATGATGGGATTGTCTTTATATATGAGGACTTCAACTGCATATTTCAAGGTGACGGGTTCTGTGATCTACTCTGGTAACTATTTAGAACAGGTTTTTTTTTATTGCTTAAATAGGTGGACGAGCTCACAGCCCACCTGGTGTTAAGTGGTTACTGGAGCCCATAGACATCCACAATGTAAATGCGCCACCCCGATGTTATTCCTTCACCGTGGAAATCAATCGTGAACATTTGTTGAGTACGTATTTCATTAGAAAAATTGGTACCCGCCTGAGATTCAAACACCGGTGCATCGCTCAACACGAATGCAACAGACGTCTTATCCGTTAGGCCACGTAGACTTCGAAAGGTGAGCAGTAATACCGGAATTCTTGTATGCTTCGCAAAATACCTTAGTAGACTGTCTCAACGTCAACCCCGTGTGCTAGCCTTGTCCATAATTACGCTAATAATTAAATGAAAAAAAATGGATAATTAATTACGGAATGACATTTAAAAAAAAAACAAAATAGAAAATAATAGTTTATTGCGGTCACGAAACTACTACACAAGTTTTTTCGTATAAAATACAATATAATCTATTCAAATGAGGAATGTTACTAAACTAAAAAAAAGAACTAAAAATGGCCTACTTATAAAAGAAAAAATATAAATAATTAACAAAAATTGGTTACATTTAATAAACGTTTTTTATCATTAAACATTGATCCTCACGGGTTTATAATTTTTTATGGTAGTTTTTAAGATTCCATTTATAATTTTTGTGGTAGTTTTTAGACTCCTTTGCGTTTCTCCCTTAAAACCATTGAGGCGTCTAAAATGTACAAATTTCCAGGGACCACTTTAACCAATTAGTAAGAAAATATAGTTAAAGATTCCAATGGATGAGTTTACTCAAACACACGGACCGACTGTAACCTTTATGTATATTAATTTTACATAATTAGACAAGATACAACATTTTTAGATCTTTCGATGTTTAGATGCAAGTTATTTATGGAGTTACTGTGCTTTTTAATAAATAGACACTTACCTTGAATGGCCTGGATTCTTCGGTTCCTAGCCAAGGCGACCTCCAGTCCGTACACATGACCCATCAATGCGACATTCAAAAACATTTAGATTGAGGCAACTTTTATATTTATCTGTTACAAATTCGGTAATTGATTTTTATTATCATACTAATTCTTCGCTGACGTATACTTTATAAGAAATATTATACATTAATTTTTTTCGGGGTAGAATTAACTTTCTCTATATCGTCTTCTATGACATTAACAGTGTTATAACATTCTAACAGGCTACAAACGTATTTAGAGATTGGAAAGTAAGCGATACTTGTCCATTATCGAACCTGCACTGCGATGTCGAGTTTTAATACTATAATTACGAACGCACAAATCCAAATAAATTCTACTAATTGAGGAATAGTTAATCTCGTCTGGCAACTTTTACGTTCGTAACATACTTTAATGTTGCCATTATAAAAAACGCAAAGTACGACACTAAAATTCATTTTATAAATAATTATGTTACAATTTATTATTCGATACTTTTCTTTATATGCGTCAATCGTTTATTATTTTGTAACATTCATGATGACAGTACCACTCACTATAATCCTATAATCTTACGAAAACTAATCCGGAATCTTAATTAGACCAGTTAAACGAGCAATTAGAACACACATATAAGAACAATCGCGTCATCTCATTGTTTTTCTTTTTAATAAAGGACGTAATTAAATGTTTACATTCACGTACGTGCACGTAATATATATTTCTAAACAAAAGAATATTTGCAATAAAATATTAAAATTCTTTCTATGAATAAAAAAATATATATTCTCAGCTACATAATAAAAATGTAATAGCAAAATTACAGTGCCGTATGCTGACGATACGTGTACGTATTGACGTTTCCTTAAAACATTCAATGACGTCCGATATATAATAATAACATATATAGTCTTTTCGCATTAAAAGTGTACAATTTCCAAAAATATTCGAAATTGAGTTAACATGCGGAAACATATTTGTGGTACCTATCACCAGTATTTTTCTAATAAATACTGTCAAAAGAGCGTAGTTTAGTTTTATTTTTTTTTATTTTTTGTTTATCTATGTTTTGACTACTATTAACAATATTAATACATAATTTTATCTTACTTTAAAAGACAGATAATGTAACTGTTAAAAAAATAAAAAATAAACGTTGCAAAGATGATTAATATTAAAAATATCACATGTTAAACCTTTAAGACACTCTCCTGTAAAATTAGTACCTTATGAGATTATACAGTTTTAATGCGAGAAGACGATATATGTTCATAAGATAAATACGTAATCGCTATTTAAATAAAAATATCGCAGTGCTTCTCAAACCGTAACGAAATGAAATACGAAAGTTTGGGAACAATCACCTACTTAAAAAAAAAAAAAAAAAAACTTAAATACAACACATACAAACATTTGGTCAAATATTGGATTTAAACGCGTCTTGTAGAATTTCTTCAACTTTTTTTCTTCAACTTTCATATAGAAACGTAACGAGAGAAGAACTTATCCTTAATAGTTGATCTAGCTCTAGATAGAGAAACTAGTTTTAGATAATCACTGATAATTTCAGGCTGTAATTCCGCGCGGGTAGGTGCAAATTTTTGGTTAAGTCCGTCAGCCCTATGAGGTGATGCAATTTGATTGCAGCGCTGATGCAGGCTTCATGTCATAGAGTCAGTTGGGACTCGATGAGATTCAGTAATTCCGTCCCCAACGGTGGGATAAAAGGTGTTTTGGTTTTGGGTCTTACCTTTTTTTTCTGTTGTTGCCGGAAGTTAAATGAACCCATAAACATAATATGAATGATGGCATTCATTTTAAAAATCGAGAATTTAGTAAAGAAATATTCAAATAGTTTATCTTGGAGCGTATGGGAAACTCTTGACGACAAGGCATTGTGGCCAACATTACCAACCAGTTGATCAAACTTGACCAAAAAACGATTTCATTATCACAAAGCTTCATAATAAGGCAGAGACCGTGTCTTGCTGAATGTCAGCTGCGTATTTGTGGGTATGATCAATAGTAGCTTACACACAAACACGCCGGTAACTATGACGCGTTACATTGCGTACTCAAAGTTACGAAAGCAAAGCGTCAATGTATTAGGAATTCATAATTATCGGGGAAACTTCATCATACGTGACGTCATTTGTGGTCAAAATATACGGGCTGTTACACAACGATCAACCACATATCGAGAAGTGAATGGTTATGTAGTTTAAGCGACATTTTTGCAACTTCACAGCGGAGCCATTTAAAGTTTAAATTTAGGAAACAAAAAAAAACGTCAGCTATTTGAATGGAGTAAGCTTAATCGAAGTTCAATTAAAAACATCGAACTGTTGTTGATGCTGATACCAAATAAAACGCACCTTTAATTACAAAGATAAATGTCTTTTTGCCCCTCAATATGATATCATACATTACGAATAGCGTATTAAACTCTAGACGTGAAATAGTATTGTGATTATTAAATTTTATTTAGCGATTTGTATTAGCCACCATGAATAATACCACATTTAACAATATGAATAATTTGTACAAGACTGTTGAAAATTAACATCACAACACACGTGTACATGTTAAATGAACCACGGATACGTCGATCTTAAGATGTTTTTAATTTGAATATTATATTATTATACTAGCTTTTATTCGCGACTTCGTCCGCGTGAAATAATTACTTTAGCATAACGCTAAATTTTACCCGCGACTTCACTTACGTAGAAGGTGCAAATATTTTTGAATAATAGAATGTTAAGGAGCTATTTAAGGTATCGAAATGACGCTTTTTAACCGACTTTAAAAGGGGAGGTTATTAGTGCTTCGCTCGTATTGGTCTTAGCGTGATGTTATATAGCCTATAGCCTTCCTCGATAAATGGGCTATCTAACACTGAAGAATCTAACACTGAATTTTTCAAATCGGACCAGTAGTTCCTGAGATTAGCGCGTTCAAACACTCATCAGATTTATAATATTAAGTATAGATAATACACGCGACATTCATATCGTATCTTCTCTCGTTACGTTCGTCACTACGTCTGTAAACTATGTACGATCACATTTATTCGGTGAGGTTGTCTGTTCATTTGTTGGGCGAGGTGAGGCCCAGCGCGGCGGACAGCAGCCGGACGACGTTCTTCTGCTCCGTCGGTTCGTTCTCTGTGAAAACGTATTAAGATTATTTTAAATCGCCCGACATAGTCGATCATAAAAAAACGGTAATGGAACTGCTTTGTATACAACAGCATAAAAGCCAGTATACATACATAGGTATATTGGCTTTTACGCTGCGTGCTCTAGAGACAATGCCGGCGTAATTCGCGTGGGGATGAGAGAGAGTGGAGAGAGGGGAGCGGAGGGGAGGGGATGGGGGGAGGGGGAGGGGCGAGAGGGGAGAGTAAGGGCAACGCGAGGGGGAAGAGAGAGAGTGTATGCATTATTGTAAGCCATAATAATCAAAGTTAAAAATTATAATTACAAAAAAAGTACAATGGGCGGTCGTATCACTAAAAACGATGTCTTTAGGAAATGAAATAACCGCAGTGTATTTTCTGATTTAAAAAAAATATTTTTTTTTATATATAAGATACATTATGCTCACTCTCCTGACCTAAAACTATTACTTGAAAAAAAAAACATGTCAATGAAATAAACACACCTTCATATTTGTAATATTAGTATTAATATGTATATCTATATTATACATATCGAGGGGTGAAAGGTTATTTTGGTTTAAGCGACATTTTTGCGAGTTTACAGGACAGTCATTTAAAGTTTAAATTATGTAAAAAAAAACATAATAAAAAAACTTCTTTTGAATGGAGTAAACTTAATGAAGGTTCAATTGAGAGCATCGAATCGTTGTAATACTAAATAAAACGTACCTTTTAATTACAGAGACTTTTAATTACTTCTCTAATTGTAATTACTATACTCGAATCTGTTTGAAATGTATACTAATTTACGAATTTACGTTGTAGATGTCTATGGGCTCCACTTAACACCAGGTGGGCTGTGAGCTCGTCCACTCATATAAGTTATAAATAAATAATCTACTCACCATCTTCTCCGGTGACGTGTTTCTCTAGATTAAGTTTCTCCTGCGCGACCTGATATATTCCCTCCTCGATGGTTCCGGCGCTGATCAGCCGGTATATTGTCACCGGGCGGGTCTGGCCCAGTCTATGACACCTGGCAAAGCAACCGGAATTCGTTAATCGAGACTGCGACGCTAATATCGACTTCATATAGCGTTGTCTCTTTTTTTCTTTTTTTTTGAAATTTATTGATGCACAAAAAAGTCTCAATCATTACGGTACATTACATATTATTAACTAAATCGTACAAATAGTACGTAAGTCTGGTCTGGATTGCAAAATCTAAATGATAGTCTAAGTCTAAATGATATATCGGCAAACCCGTAACAATGTACATAGCGAGCGAGCCTCCAAATTGTATAATTAAAAAAAAAAAAAATTAAAAAAAAATTAAAAATTTAACGAAGTAAAAAAAACGAAGTATCCACATTAGTAGTCTCTGTCGCACATTACGTGACGATCGTCAGTCGTGCGACAGAGACAACGCTATACGAGTCAATTGTTTCTCTGTTTCCGAAGGTCGATGCGAAATATCTATCATCGGGTACTGTACAATCGTAAACAATTCTCTCAATTGATATTAACAGGCGCGTCCAGCGGTCCCTGCATTCCAAAAACGTGAGGTCTCCCTCAATACTTCATCGAGTTACAGTGGTTCTCAAACTAGGGTACGCGATTAAAAAACATTGGTCGTTAGTCTGTACCACCATGTGCGCCTAATGCGAGTTTTTTGATTGTATGGAGTTGAAATAGCTTCCCTTCGTTTGCCGCTAGAGGCGCTGTTCCAACTCCATACAAAAATTTGAGTTAACTTTTACGCTATCGAGAACGTTAAAAACTTGCACTAAGCACACTGTACGACAGACAACACACAAAACAATCTAAACGTAGTCACTATTTTTGTAATGCAATTATTTATTATGCTCAAATTATTTAACACAATGACGTCATACGTGGCTAATCTCGGGGTTGTTTTTTTGTTTAAATCCGCGAATGACCTAAACGGCACGCATGGTGTAGAGCTCTTAGACATCACAACACGAATACCGTCAGCCTCTAGTTGGAACAGCGCCCCCAGCGGCAAACGTAGTGAACTTATTCCAAGTACATACAAATTAGAGTTAACTTTTACGCGATCGAGAACGTTAAAAAACTCGCAATAAGCACTGAGCACACACTGAAGACTTGGCAGTACAACGGCTGTTCTAAATTTTTTTTTATTGCTTAGATGGGCGGACGAGCTCACAGCCCACCTGCTGTTAATTACTGGTGGTAGGGCCTCTTGTGAGTCCGCGCGGGTAGATACCACCACCCCGCCTATTTCTGCCGTGAAGCAGTAATGCGTTTGGGTTTGAAGGGTGGGGCAGCCGTTATAACTATACTTGAGACCTTAGAACTTATATCTCAAGGTGGGTGGCGCATTTACGTCGTAGATGTCTATGGGCTCCAGTAACCACTTAACACCAGGTGGGCTGTGAGCTAGTCCACCCACCTAAGCAATAAAAAAAAAGTCACACCTGTCTTCCGCCTGCTTGTCGTTGTATGGGTTGAAGTCGATGTCGTGGATGATGACGGTGTCGGCCGCGGTGAGGTTGATGCCGAGCCCGCCCGCCTTCGTCGACAGCAGGAACACGAATATATTCTCGTTATTGTACTGGTCTATTAGGTCTTGTCTGAAAATAAACAATGAGGTTTATGATGATGATGATATTAATTTATTCCTAATGGGAAAGGCAAAGGACTTTAGCCCATACAGCCAGGTCTTGTTTTTGGTAATAATTGGATTTTTTTTTGGTAGTTTTAAAGGCCGAAGCCACGTCTTCATTGTTCTTGATCGTAAGGCCGAAGCCATGTCTTGTCTTATTGTTATCATATCTTATTATTTTCGGTCATAAGGCATAAAAACCAAAGTTTTATGAGCGCGGTGTGTCAGTTTTTTTGTTTTTTTATTCCCCGTATAGGCAGACGATCATACGGCCCAACCTGTGTTTAGTGCGAGATTGTTAATTTCTCGATCGCGTAAAAATTCACTCAAATATGTATGGAGTTTGTGTGTGGATGAGAAAAAAAAACTGTTAGTCTAACTAATTTTCGTTGTTGATATCTATAGAATCCGGTAAGCACTGAACATCAGGTCGCACCTTTAGAATTATAAAGACCCAACTCAAAAAAATGTGTTTTTTGGAAATCATCAATTAAAGTTCTTAAATTGAAAAAACGTAGAGGTAGGGGACGGAGTGAAAGAGACCGATGGATAGCTTTGTCCCTTTATAGGATACTTCTAGTCATTGGATTACTAAGAGTCGCTGAAAAGGGTCATTCTAGGTCCATTTTTGAATTAAAGACGAAATCCAAAGATTTCGAATTGTATCTCTATAATTCTAAAGGTGCGAGGTGAGCTCGTGACTCAATCGAAATTTTAAAAAAATCCAGTGATAAACAAGTCCATAAAAGACTACCTATTACGAGTAATTACTCAAACTGCAACTTTACCAGTATCTTTTATTTTTTTTATTTTTTTAAATGTTTGAATTGTTGGTGATCCCTAAAAAAGGTTTAATACCATTTCAAGTACCAGCTCTCCACATCACACTAATTTAATTATTTCGTTTGTTATGTTTGTCATTAATTTTATTTTTTAATTTTTATTGCTTGATCGGTGCACGAGCTCACAGCCCACCTGGTGTTAAGCGGTTACTGAAGCCCATAGACATCTACGACGTAAATGCGCCACCCACCTCGAGATATAAGTTCTAAGGTCTCAAGTATAGTTACAACGGCTGCCCCATCCTTCAAACCGAAATGCATTGCTGCTTCACTGCAGAAATAGGCAGGGCGGTGGTACCTACCCGCGCGCACTCACAAGAGGTCCTACAACCATCATCTTTATTGGTGTAGAAATATAAATAAATAAATTAAAAAATATATTTTATTGGACTAAAAGTATTAACACGCACCTCTCCGTAACGGCGGTGCTACCGTCCAAGCGCAGATACTGATACCTCCTGATGGTGAGGTAGGGCTCGAGGATGTCCAGCATCATCGTGAACTGACTGAAGATGAGCACGCGGTGGCCGCCCGCCTTCAGCTTCGGCAGCATCTCGTCCAGCTTTTGGAACTTTCCAGAATCCAGGATCAGCGACTCCGGTATCGTGTGCTGTTTGCACTGGGAGACGCGGCGGCAGTTAGTATCGGACTAGTGACAGTGACAGTGACAGTGGCGACATGCGGAGTTCGCTCTTTTCTTAAACGTCGGTAGCACTATGTCAACGTTGACGGGATTTATTTATTTACCGCGATTGACGCCGCGGGGCGAAGCTAGTCTAAAAAAAGGTAGCTAAGTTGATTATATGATCAGATACCTATCAGTGAAAGTCCCGTCAAAATCGGTCCAGCCGTTCCAGAGATTAGCCGGGACAAACAGACAGACAAAAATTGTAAAAAAATATATTGTGGTGTATGTACCGTATATACGTTCATATGTATGTAGTAAAAAGCGGTTATTTCAATATTACAAACAGACACTCCAATTTTGTTTATATGTATAGATATGCTGTTGTCAGCTCGTCCAGTATCTACATAAATGTATGTATATGTGATGGAAATTTTCAAAGTAAATTTCACCGCAAGACGTCCGTTAATTAGAATATTTGTTCACGCACCAAAAGTCGGCGGAAACACAATATATTTATTACTTTTGAATAATTGTTTAACAAAATTTTTACTCTGTTTTCGTATAAGCGTTTTTTTTTTAAATACACATTAATTGGTGAGCACTCAATATACGTACACGTATTGACGCGCGGAAGAACTTAAAGATAGGTCAATATATGCGGGTAGATTCACTTCAACGGTAGCTATTAACATGTTAACGGTCTACTAATATATAGACACGTGGCCCTTCCACCAGAGCTGAGCGGCATGTGTCGGGCGGCGATATCCTGCCTATTTTAAGGGAGAGTCATCTGTTATACCATGCAATTGAGACTTGGACCCCATTGAGACCAACGACGCTACCTAGCACATGCAGACCACTGGTCTTTATTACTGGTGGTAGGACTTCTTGTGAGTCCGCGCGGGTGGGTACCACCGCCCTGCTTATTTCTGCCGTGAAGCAGTAATGCGTTTCGGTTTGAAGGGTGGGGCAGCCGTTGTAACTATATTTGAGACCTTAGAACTTATATCTGAAAGTGGGTGGCGGCATTTACGTTGTATATGTCTATGGGCTCCTTTTTTTTATCCTAGTTAAGCTGATAGCCTTGAGAGGCTATATCAGCGTCGCCTTAACTAGTAGGTGAGCTCACGGGGCTCAAACCTGACGACGTTGCTAACACGAACTCTAGCAAGAGCCGTGCTTCGCAGAATCTACTACCGGATCGGAAACGCGACCCACTGAGAAGATCTGGCGATAAACTCAGTGGGTTGTGTCTGAGGGTTAATTTACTCGCCGAGCCCTTCGTCGCAAGCGACGGGTTCGACAATAACGATGACCGCTGCTTGAGGTACCTAAAAGCACCGTTAGTGGATCGGGAGGATCCGAAATGACGTGTTTAGGGCGACGTCGACTGCTTTCCATTCTTTCCGCAGGATCGGGAATGGATGGGCTCCAGTAACCACATAACACCAGGTGGGCTGTGAGATCGTCCACCCACCTAAGAAAAAAAAAAAACAAGACAACAAACATTCACTTACATACTGCAAAGCCAATTGGTGTATCTGGAAATCGGACAGACACAGGAGATCTTGGAAGGCGTAGTGTTCGTTCTTCTCTTTATAGCTCGGCTCCTTGACCAGACGCGCCGCTATCTTCTTCAACTGCGCCTCCTGGTAGTGGTAGCGCAGCAGGAGGGGATGGTTCGACAGCTTCCTCATGTCCATCATCATGGCCATGCCGCTCTGCTCTGTCGTCGCGTGTATCTGAATACGTTATACACTGACGGTCAAGTATTGCCACGTTCAAACGCGACCACGAATATGTGCAGCAATCGAAGTTATAGCACTGTTGTTATTTTTTACTGGTTGGAGGTCTTGTGAATCCGCGCGGGTAGGTACTACCGCCCTGCCTATTTCAGCCATGAATCAGTAATGAGTTTCGGTTTAAAGGCTGAGGCAGCCGTTATACTGTAAGAACTGAGATCTTAAAACTCTAAGGCAGGTTTTACTGGTGGTAGGACCTCTTGTGAGTACGCACGGGTATGTACCACCACCCCGCCTATTTGTGCCATGAAACAGTAATGCGTTTCGGTTTGAAGGGTGGGGCAGCCATTGTACTGTACCAACTGAGACCTTAGAACTCATATCTCAATGTAGGTAGCGGCATTTACGTTGTAGATGCCTATGGGCTCTTAACTACTTAACACCGGGTGAACTCTAGTCCATCCACCTAAGAACTAAAACAGTATCTAACCGCTCCGTCCTTGTCGGCGAACCCGCTGATGAGCTCCTTGTAGAGGCGGCCCTGCGCGGCGGACATGGCGCACAGCTGCGTGTGGTTGGTCTTGTCGGGCAGGTCCTGCAGCACGTCCCGCTTCAGCCGCCGCAGCACGAACGGCTTCATTATCCGCTTCGCCTGCGTTATCTGGCTCTGCTCGAAGGCCGGCTCGTCGTCCTCTTTCGCGCCGTCCGTCTTCTTTGTCTTCGATTTCTAAAGCCGAATCGAAAATATTATATGGTGATATTAATGGTGGTATAAAACACTTTTTTTTTTTAATTATTAAAAATACAATAGATTGCCGCTGATGGCGGTGTCTACGAAACAAGCCAAATAGGTCCAGCCGTTCCCGATTTTTAGCGAGACTTACGAACAGCAATTCTTTTATATATATATATATATATAGATGGATATATATATATATAAGTGGGATATCGGTACTTTTTGGTTAATTCACACTGGCACACAAGTTTTATTTTTAAAAGAAGAAAATATTAATGACAGATAGAAGTTTTGACATAACGATGTTACGGATATGTATCTAGTATTTTTTTGAAAGAATAAAAGATTTTGTTGTTAAAGTAAATATCCACTTTCGCCAGATTTCGCCATACCATCCCACATCTTTTTGGGGGCTCGTCCGGGATACCGTTCAGGATGTCGTTCGGTGATAAACCACAGTGGATTGAGGAATTTCTACAAAGATAAGTTGACCGCTACCAGCGCATTTTCGTTGTGCATCGAAGACTTCGAGATGTGTAAAAATAACGATTTTATGATGAAGTATTATTGATGAAGTTTTGTGTAACGTTATTTTATGCAGACTTATTATATGAAGATTACATAATATTATTTATAGAAGATTACTGAAGAAGAAGACTTATTCCGAAAATTATAATTAACGACTACTACGACCATTTACAAGTTCAACGAGACGATTGTTATTATTATTATTTTATAAAAATCTATTTCTAAAGTAAAAAATGCCTCCTAAGAAGAATAATGATAATGACGAAAGAGAAGAGGTTGAGGTGCATATCTCATTTCGTGATTTGGAGCAGTCCAAACCTTTCACCAGAGATGATACTTACCCGATTTCGGAGTTTTTTGATGAATTTGAAGATGTTGCTGATTTGATGAAGTGGACTAAAGTGGAAAGATTGATCTATGCAAAGAAACTTTTGGGTGGAACAGCAAAGCTATTTTTAAGATCTATTGGTAGAGTTAAAGACTATCCTACTTTGAAGGAAGCCCTTATTGAAGAATTTGGCCCTAAGTTTAATAGTGCTAAGATTCACAAGAACCTTATTTCACGAAAGATAAAAAATGATGAAACGTTACAACAATATTTTTTAGTTATGAAAGAAATAGCACTGCATGGAAGAGTAGATGATGCTGCTTTAATGGAATACGTCATAGATGGTATCAATGATCCTGAATCTAACAAAGCAATTTTATATGGAGCTACAGACTTGAAAGATTTTCGAAAGAAGCTAGACATGTACAGTGATTTTCGAAAGAAGCTGGACGTTTACAGTGATCTTCAAAAGAAAATGAGTACACTATCATATCACCAGGTAGTTCCGCAAGTAAATACAGATGCAGGGACAACGTCATTAAGAAAACCGCATTTTAAAAGATGCTATAACTGTGGTGATTTAGACCATCAATCCCCCGGCTGTACAAAGGGCATTAAATGCTTTAAGTGTAATGAATTCGGTCACAAGGGAAACGAATGTAAGAATGATGATAAAAAGTCTTTAATTATTCAGAAGAAAAACGAAGAAGAAAAAATCCCTTACAAGAAAGTGTTATTGAATGGAACAGAGATGGTGGCTTTTATCGATACAGGTAGTGACGCGAATCTTATTATACAATCAGAATTTGAAAAAATTGAGAATAATGTCCAACATTATGACAAGAATTCAGAAGTTCGTCTTACAGGCATTGCTAACAAAGAAGTACTTATCAAAGGTGTTTTTACTACTCAGCTACAGATTGATGATGCTGTTACGGATATCAAATTTTACATTGTGGAAGATGATATAATACCTGTAAAGCTGATCATTGGCAACTCCATACTGCGTGAATTCGAAGTTAAGTTTACAAGAAATTGAATTATAATGGAGAAGATACCACTTTGTGCTATTGTTGTTGAGAAGGACGAGGTCAAAGAAGACTACAAGAAATTAAGAAAAGAAGATTACAAGAAGTTAGAGAAAGAAGATTACAAGAAGTTAGAGAAAGAAGACTGCAAGAAGTTGGTTAAAGTACCTTACCAGAATCATTTGACACAAAATAAAATACTATACAAAGAGAAGAATGGAAGTGGACTTATCGCTGTACCAAAGGAGATGGATAAATAAATTAGAAGAGAGAGTTATCGGAGAGGACGACTAAAAGTTGAAGATTGTGAATGGAGGAGGTCCGATACATACGACTAGTCTTGCTAATTTTATCAAACTATGGATTGATTCGTCTGAGGCAGACGAATAGGTAGGAATGGCCGAGTGGGATATCGGTACTTTTTGGTTAATTCACACTGGCACACAAGTTTTATTTTTAAAAGAAGAAAATATTAATGACAGATAGAAGTTTTGACATAACGATGTTACGGATATGTATAATAGCTGGCAAACTTCTTGAGCATTTGTCGACGTAGTGGGGGTAAGTTCGCGCATGGTACACTCACGTGCAAAAACAATATTTACTCTGCGTCATAATGCTATTAAATTATTAAAATCAACATATTATGTATTTAATATAGGTTAATAATTGTAATAATTTAATCTTGGGGTAAAATAGATATTCCTTCTATTTAGTCAAAACTAGAGCTGTTGCCAGGTCTTGGTTCAATTGAAGCGAAGCTGGTATGTATTTGTAATTTTTTTTTCGTTATCATAATCATGACCATCATCGTCATCACTGTTTTCATCACCCGAGTCGCTATCATCGTGATGAGTCGACATAGGGCTCATCGGTGTAGTTTACAACTCGGTCGGTTCGGTCTTCTTTTTTGTCTATAATTAATTATTTTTTGAAGATATTCGATTCGTAGTAATCGAATGTTACTTTTTTCAATTACCAGCTTCCGATTACTTTCTGTTTTTTTTTCCATCATTCTTCATTCCGAGCCATTAAAATTTATATCTTCTTTAAATTTTTCGAAGCCTTTCTCTACGATACGGAGTTTCGCTGCTTGTTATTATGATTACATCTTTTTATTACAGATTGAACGAAACTATCCATTCCGGTAACTTTCTTCTTCCCTGATCTTTTCTTACCCGGAGTCCAAAACACGGCGAGCAAGCCAGAGTCTTTAGCTTCGTTAATAATGCACCTAGCAGTACTCACTGATGTTTTTCTTGCTTCCGAAGTCTGTTTTACTTTTTCCATATCATTCTTCTCCTGTTTTATAATGAAGCAATATACGTCGTACACAATTTTTCTACCCTTTCTTTTGAATACTACGCCATAGTGTATTTTTTATAAAAAATCAACAAACACTCAACATATAGCAATGGCAACAAAGTCAACAAGCAATTATAACAAATAACTTAACGATTAATAACGATAGACTTTTTACTGTACGCAAGCGTACTTTTGGGAGCAAGCGGAACGAAGGCGCGGTGCGGGGCGCAAGTTTCGACTGATCTACCAATAACGCGCTCGATACGATTTCCCCTGCCCTCGCGCCTCACCCTCACCACCAAAGTGATCTAAAATTCGGTTCTGCGCAGTCAAGGTCATTTGCTCACGAAGTTTGCCGGTTACTATATCTAGTATTTTTTTGAAAGAATAAAAGATTTTGTTGTTAAAGTAAATATCCACTAGATTTCGCCATACCATCCCACATATATAGATAGATATAAAATCTTATTAATTACACAATATTTTTTTAAAAAGATACTAAAAATACAATTTTTAAAATACACTATATAAAAATAGATTGCCGCTCATGGCGGTGTCTACGACATAAACCACCAGTGGTTAGGACTCCAGAGTGAGAAACCTCCTTCACAATGCGCGCAGTATCGAGGATAAATTATTAATTATAATATTATTATTGATATTGTGGTGTATATTCCGGCAGATAAACTAAACTCTGTTTTAAAGGTAAGAGAATAAGAAAAGAAAAAGAAAGAAAGAAAAATGAGAGGAATATACAGTAGATAATGATGTCATTGTTCAAATGCATTTTTGTTTTACTTTCTTCTCAAGCCCTTCCAATTAATTTTAAACGTGTATTTCTCAGAAATCACTAACCCGTTCAAATTATTTCAGTGTACTGGAATTTAAATATTTTCTCTTCCCTATATCACGGTTAAAAAAGACCTCGAAAAACTACCAAATTGAAATATGATGCTGTAAATAGCATCGGAACTTCAGATATCAGTTTGGAGTTCTGGTGCTCAAATGCTTAAACATGTATTCACAAGCGATCAAAGTTTACAAACTGTTGGTAATTAATCTATTTATTCAAAGATCAATCTCCTTTAAGTGCCATCGTAGGTGATAACTGATAACTGTATTGTTCTTGGATATGTGGAGGTAACCATCATAGAACACAAGGTATTTGACACATGCCTGAATCTCAATAGCATTGCATATAACAAGTTCCAAGCACTAACAAATAGAAACGTCGGTTCACCGAGCAAATTTCATTCGCTTCATGGAAGATCTGTCCTTTTTTCGTCATCTCTTAAAGGTACACTTCCGTTAGCCTACCGCCAAGTACATTAGGTGGCGCCCAGATAAAGGCAAAGTACCTGTTTTGATTTACTGTTTTGAGTACCTTTTTTTTATTGCTTAGATGGGTGGACGAGCTCACAGCCCACCTGGTGTTAAATGGTTACCCAAGCCCATAGACATCTACAACGTAAATGCGCCACCCACCTTGAGCTATAAGTTCTACTATGGTGTCAGTATAGTTACAATGGCTGCCCTATCCTTCAAACCAAAATGCATTACTGCTTCACGGTAGAAACAGGCCGGGTGGTGGTACCTACCCGCGCGGATTCACAAGAGGTCCTACCACCAGTAATTACGCAAATTATAAGTTTGCGGGTTTGATTTTTATTACACGATGTTATTCCTTCACCGTGGAAGTCAATCGTGAGCATTTGTTGAGTACGTATGTCATTAGAAAAATTGGTACCCGCCTGAGATTCGAACACCGGTGCATCGCTCAACACGAATGCACCGGACGTCTTATCCTTTAGGCCAGTTTAGGCCATGACGACTTCGAAAGATATTGTTGAACTTACGGTATTCTTCTGGAACAAGCTCTTCAGGTCGTCGGTCTTCCCCGAGAACATGTGCGGCATCACGAAGCACAGCAGCGACATCAGCTCGATCAGGTTGTTCTGCAGCGGAGTCCCGGTCAGCAGAAGGCGGTGTTTGGACTGTGGATTCAAAATTCAACCTTATTGCTTCGAAAATAGCAACTTCGTCATAAAAGTTTTTGCATTTTTTAAAGCGAAACGTGCGTCAACCCTTTACATCAGAAACGTTTACCAAATTCTTTCAGCATAACCTTAATAAGTAGGTGAGCTCACGGGGCTCAAACCTGACGAAGTTGCTTACACGAAACCTAGCAAGAGCAGTGCTTCGTAGAATCTACCACCGGATCGGAATCGCGGCCCACTGAGAAGATCCGGCGAGAAACTCAGCGGGCTGTGCCTATGGGTTAATTCGCTCGTCGAGCCCTTCGTCGCAAGCGACGGGTTCAACGAAGACGGTGACCGGTGAGAAGGTTTAATACACAAATATAACAAAATGAATGTGTTGCAGAGTGGCTGATATCTTCATTGTTTTTAAAAATAATAATTAATTGCTTAAGTGGTTCGACGAGCTCACAGACCACCTGGTGTTAAGTGGTTACCGGAGTCCATAGATATATACAGCGTCTATCAAGGCTATCAGATTAGGTAAAAAAAAACCTTGATAAAAATCCTACTTATTATTAGTATTTTACTAACAAAAACGTTGTATATTTTATGTAAATATGTTTACCTTAATTTTAAGGAGATTATCGTATCGCTGCGTGGACATGTTCTTGAGCATGTGCGCTTCGTCGTAGATGACGTAGTGCATCGGAGTTATCCTGAACATCTTCCGCTCTTCAGGGCAGCTGTTCACCATGGTGTAACTGAAATACAACAATTCATTTAATCAGCATTCATATTTTTTTATCACACTGACTGACTGAGTTACGAATGTACTAATAATAATACACTCGATACTAAGAAGTAAGCAAATCGACAGTCTCTACGTATTTTATTATTATTTCATGATCATTTTCTATTTGTCAATACACATATTACAAATTTGCGTTGGAATTGGAAAGCGTCCCGATTTCCCCCAATCTATTGTATTTAAGACGTTGTGCTCCGATGTCTACTCCGCCCTGAGTGCGGGGCGGAGCGGGGCGTGACGTGATGAGGCGGGGCCTGACGTGACGGTCGGGCGTGACCTGACGGGGCGTGGCGTGACGGGCGCGGCGCGGTGGGAAGTCCGTCCGTATAATATAAGCAGTGTGTATCAATTTACGTGGTGAGCACGACGTCGACGTCCTGCAGCCCGCGCGCGTACTCGATCCGCAGCTGCCGCCGCTCGTCCGGGTGCCCGTAGTACTTGCTCACGCGCAGCGACGGGCACCAGCGGGACAGCTCGCTGCTCCAATTGTCTGAGCAACATTTTACAAATCAATTAAATAATAATGATAACTATTTTAACGGTACAGAAGTATTCGTAACGTCGGAAAGAGTATGACAATAATAAAGGAATTGTACCGTAAAAGCAGTTTTCATTACGTAGATGTAACGTGCCAAAACTGAAGAAAATATACTATCTATACTAATATAATATAAATCTACAGTGGTTTTTACGGATGTTCCGTTATAACTACTGAACCATACATCCGATTGACTTGAAACTTGGTATCCATGTAGAAAGTACATGTACTTAATGGATAGGCTAATATTTATATGAGTGTTGGACTTCCTACACCAGTTGCGGGGGCGTTAATGATGGAAATCTTTGTTGGGGTGAGAAATAATAATGTTAATTTTAAATGCCCAGCGAAGCGGACGGGTACAGCTGGTTAATAATAAAAGTAAAACAATTAAAACAAATCATGTATAAAATATGTATTATGTACACTCAGTAAAATGTATGGGGCATTGACCCATACCACACAGTTAATATAAATAGGCACATTGATGTAAATAGTACTAAATGTAACATAGAAAGCAGTTTGTCAACTTGGGTCTGTGATTGCCTTCATGTATTATATGGAAAACGAACTGGGTTTTTGAACTACTTTTCAATTAATTAACTATTAATACTCTAATCCAACTCACCCAAAGTAGAAGCCGGAACAACAATCAAATGAGTTCCCTTGGCTTGGCCTGTCTCTTTCAAATGCGCAAGAAAGGCTATCACTTGAACTGTCTTGCCCAGTCCCATCTCATCTGCCAGGATCCCGGATACGCCCTGCTTATGGAGTACTGCTAGCCAGTTTAGTCCCACCAACTGGTATGGGGCTAGCTTTAAACTGCAACAGAAATATGTATACAATACAATTGTCTATATATATTATAAGCCAAGACAAAACACTTATCTACCATTTTGTTATATTTCTCAACATATTATAATTTTTTTTTATTTGAAATTGAGAAACTTTAGTAGTATCAAGAATAAAGCTATTTTTAGCTTTTTAACTTTCATGAAAATCCAATTATTTTTTTTAACCCTGGGGAATCCATTTACGGATACCCGGTCCGGGTGGGCAACGAACCGGGTTAGGTCGGACTCCGGCGCCTCCTGAGAGGAAGAGGGGGACGAGGAGGGCCAAGGTTTGATTTTTTTATTTGATTACTTACCTAGGATCTAAAATCGAGGGTTGTTTGAGACGTCCAGCGCCAGCAGCTACAGCCGCCTCGAGCTGCTGCGCCAGACCAACACACTTCTTCATAAGCCGTTGAATGTTATTCCTGGTTGTTAGTAGCTCTTGAGTGGAATTTAAGAGATCCGTGCTCAGCATTTTGTTACTATTAAATTTTTCTACCTGTTTCAAATATGATTTTGTGTATTAATTTATTTTCAATGAAAGCAAGCAAAGCTTTATAGTAAAAGTAATGAGGGTAACCACACCGATAATGAGCAGAAATTGTCAGGGTTGATGCTTATGTAGTACACAAAAATCCAGTTAAGATACCCGTCACAATTGGTAATTTGTAACACAATTATTTTATTAATATTATTTGCACGCACGAGTAGGTACTACCATGGTGAACATTTCCACAGTGACTGCTTTACACCATGTAGACCAATATACATTTAGTGTTGAATATTAAAAAATAAGTTTTTTAGACATACCATATCCAACCATCCTTTGAATGGTCTCAGTGCCATTATAGCCTCTGCTTTCTTTTGTGAGCATCCACTCAACAATGATAGTTCATTCATATTACTTGTGTTTAGGAACTCGAATACCTTCTTTTTGTCACCTATTAAATCGTCTGTCACTTCATTGTCAGAGTCATCACTGAAAATAAAACAATTCATTTTTACCTCAAACAAAAAGAGGGAGGCTCTGAATTTTTCTTTATTTATTCTGTTTGTTTTTTGTTAACTTTACAGAAACTTTTTTAATTACATTTCTTCCTCTTATTTCATTCATAATACATTATTAACATTGACATTGACAGCTCTCTTGGTGTTGATGCTTCGAGATTACAATGTAAACTTGTATCTCATTCTGCTCTGATGTAAAAGAACATGGAAAATTCACCCACCTGTCATAAACTAAATCATCTTTCCCTTTTCTAACACCATAGTCATCATCTTCGCTACCACTGCTGCCTCTTCTGGCTCTGCCGCCTTTTGACACTATTGGCTTCCTCACAACAACATTAAATCTATTCGGACCACTAGTCACTCTCACCATAGTCATGTTACCATTAGTTTTTGAATGAGATGGTGCACTGAAGAAGGTGGATGAGGATCCTTTGTCATTACTCTCAGGGTCGTATTTCAGGAGTTCATCTCTTGAACGCTCTTCATTCCAGCCATGTTTGACCAATTTGTTTTTGACAAGCTGAAAATTCAAAAAGAGAAGGTATCTCTAAAATGTTTAATCACTTCGTTGGTTTGCTACTTACACCCGTATCTTTAGTCGTTTACACGAGCCTAACTCGACTCGACTCAACCTCCAACGCGCGTTTTGGTATGATTAATACGTCGCGACGTACCTTGACTTGACAGTTCGCTTACTTCACTCCGGTTAGGAAAATTTTCCAAGGACGTTTGAGTGGAGTTTATTTTTACGACTAATCATACCAAAACGCGCGTTGGAGGTTGAGTCGAGTCGAGTTAAGCTCGTGTGAACGTCTAAAGATACGGGTGCTAAACTACAGCACCGTATTCCAATGATTAGTTGAGTCGGCGACTATCTATACTAATATTATAAAGAGGAAAGATTTGTTTGTTTGTTTGTATTGAATAAGCTCCGAAACTACTTAACCGATTTGAAAAATTCTTTCACTCTTTGGAAGCTACACTATTCCCGAGTGCCATAGGCTATAACCTTTTTTGAAAAAAAATAGGGATCCTCCCTAAAACTCCAATAATGTAACCCAAGGTGTAAAAAAAATACCTAAAATATTCTTTACATCGCGTGTCCTGCGAAAACAATTCATGATAGAATAAAAGAATGTACTACGACTTTGTAGAACACATTATAATTTACAAAAAGTGTCGCGACAGCATACGTCTGACTATTATAGTTATGCCGCAATAAGTGTTTTTTTATTTAAAAAAATAAAACAACGTCAAATATCGTTGAAATGTTTGTTAAAGATCCGAGCGGAGACGGAGCGGGCCGCTAGTATTAAATATATTCATAATTGGTTCATGTAGTTGGTTTTAACGTAGACCATTTTTGTTTTTGCTTTGTATTTTTCTAATGCCCTCTAATACAATCCTAGAACAATCTTAAGAATGTATTATTGGTGGCAGTAAATATATTATACCTATAAAGAGTATGCAAATATTTTTCCACATTGTATTCATATTATTAATTTTGTAAGGAAGAAGAATTAAAGATGTCTATAAGTTAAGCAAGCTAGTAAACAATCTCAAAAACAACAACCAGACAACAAAGAGAAAATTTTATTTTACGACTGGGACAGATCTTTAAAGAGCTTAAGTATTCTTATTTTCAACGCACAGATATACTTTTAATATAGTTTTGTACCAGTATAGGCAGAAAGGTTTAGGGAATTATCAAAGATGATCCTTACCAATGGTGAAATGTCTGGAAACATTTCTAGCATGTTCCTAAAGCGTCTCTCTTTGATAGCTGGAGTAAGTTCAACTTGGAGGGCTGCTTTCTTTGCTGGCGATGCTGGATCATCAGAATCGGAATCTGGTAACCTGATCCTCTTGTAGACCACAACTGGATTGTTTTGACGTTGGCCAGTGTGGTTTGGAGCTGGCATCCTTATTATTTGTGGTTCTGTTTTGATATCATGAAAGTCTATAATTAACCTATGGACCTGAAACTCTTAGTTACGTCTTGACAATTTATGCAAGCAGATCCATGAAGTTTATAGACGATAAACAAAAATTGTATTAGTAACCATGACCTAGCATAAAATATAAATATAAATTTATGTATTTTTTTGTTACAGTCACGATTCCAATATTTTTTGTTGTGGTTTCTAGCATCTGTCTGCGATTGCTATCTGCGATTCCTATAATACTCTGGAATGAATGACAATAAAGAGACAGACAATCTTGGCAACCTGCTAATTACTAAAAAAGTTATAGAAAAAATATTGTGGGGGCACAGCTTAATCTGAGTTTGGTCTGATCAGATTTATGCTCTCCGTGAGAATAGGACAGGATGAGATGGCATAGTATTGTGAGGATGAAAGTCACAGATGGAAGTGGTCACAACCTTTAGACACGAGGAGAAAAATTGGAAGAGAATAACATAATCCCTAGTTATTGTAGTGAGGAATATAAAAATATTACACATGGTATTAGTGAAGTTATGGTCAACTCATACTAAACAAGTTCAATGTAGGAATGTAAAAGAATGTCACAGTAAATCTTATGAGTATGTGAATAACAGGCCTTCATTGAATTAATACAGATTCCAGGGTATCAATCTATTTTATAGTAATATTTATATAAGAATTAATTTATATTTACATAGATATATGTGTGTTTATCTATATATTAATATGTGAAGCAAAAACTTTGTATCCCTTTTTACGAAAATTGCGCGGAAGGAGGAGTATGAAATTTTCCACATTTATAGAGAATATAGAGAAGTGCACAATGCTAATATTTTTTTAAAATAATGCATAAAAGATACATTAAATCAATAAAGAAAACATTACACACACATACCATGTATTTGATGCACACACGCATGCATACTATTTATTGTCAAACTTTTTTCTTGACGTCTTTTGTCAAATTGAGAATAGATTAAATATTGTTTGACTTTGTTAATATTTTTTATGGTAGTCTTGGTGAAATTTGTGATTATAGATGTATAAAATACAATCATAATAGTGTACAAACTTACAATTCCAATTAATTATAGTCGAATTTCAACTACTGCGGGACCTCTAGTATGTAAGAAATATAAAGAACTGTATAATACAGATGTTGCGACTTTAGGAAAAAAAAATTAACACTAAATATACCACAACGGGTCAATGATCCATTTTGAACTTTTGCATTAAAAATGCACATATCATCTTACTGCTTCTGCACATTTAACTTCATCACTTTTCCTTACCAATTAATCTACAGTTAATATACATTTTTTTTGTTTTGTTTATTTTGAGTAATACTTGTTATATACTGTTATCTACTTGCTATGGTAGAAATAGGTACCAGTAAGTGTTGTATGATTTGTGTTGATGTAATGATATTTTCCTTCAATGTCAATAAGACTACAAAAGAGAAGATATCATACATAAAGAAAGTCAACATTTTCAGATGTCAATGATTACAAGCCAATTTTGAAGAGTTCAATCTCTCGAGAGATGGAACTAAAGTATATATTAAGTTTCTCAGTCTCAATAACTTCATTTTATGTATGCATATAATATTATAATACTTCACTACCCTATTTAGTCTTTGCCCAATTTCCATTTCTGTTTAATTTGCGTTAAACGTTTGCTGTTAAAAACGAGAAAGTTAATAACATGCCCAGTCTTTTATTTAGAATGACTGCATTTTATTTTCACAGTGTTTTTCTATTATTAATTCTCAAAAAACACTGATAACTAAATTTAAAAAAAGATAAGAGCGTGGAAATTAATTAAGAACGTCGTAATATGAAAGATTATTATAACGATCGAAGCGTTAAACTTCTAACGAACAAACTGTCACTCGTGTTGAAACAGAATCCATAACATGTAAACTAAAAACAGCTGCTTAAGACATTTCAGACATTTTTATTTCAAAATTGACTTGAACCTTCACTAACTCTTATAAATGTCGTTTTTAATGGCGAAAAAAACAGAAGACCGGTAGAAATCTGACCTTGAATACGAGTACCAATATATCCAACTCCTCGTGGTTTACGGTACCAGCACGTGGCTCTATAAGGTACAAACATGAAGACATGATTCTAAATAACTATACTTACGAGAACTCGATGTAGAAGCCTTAATTGTAACTTGGTTACCGGAACCTGAGGATTCATTTGGTTTTCTCTGAAACCTGTATTGTCTTAGATAACTTAACACACTAGGGCTGTTACTTTCAGACATTTTTATATTATAAATGGTATATATACGACACTGTCGTTTAATTTAACACAAGAGTTATTTTATTAAAAGTAGCGAAATGTTTTACACTATTCTATCGCACTACCACAGCACAGTAACGAAACAACATTTCTTTCAGCCATTTTTGTCCGCGAGTCTGCACTCTAGAAAGTTTAGTCCAATACTTTTCAATGTCAATTTTGACAAAATCAATTTCAACCAATGATTTTTAAGAATTTTTTTTTACTATTGACAGCAGCTTTAATGATCTACCGTACAGTACCGGTAAAATGGGGCGATTAGGGACAAATTCCAACTTTATGACCAATTTTAAGGTAATTGTTGATGTATATAATGCTATATCAGGATCAAAATGATTGAGTCTTGGGGCATCTTCGTTATCCAATTTAAAACTATGCAACTAGCATTCCAGTTTAAGCAAAAAAAGCAAAAATAGGTGTAATCCCTATTTACCCGGATATTGCGGTTAATTGGGACGAAATGAGAAATTTGCTTAGGGCTGGCACTACTTGGTTTTAATTTATTTATTTATTTAGTTGCACCAACAAAGTGATCATCAATAAAAAAAACATTGAAAAACTGACAAAATTACATGGCAGATGTCACCTCAATTATAGGTGCAATCGACAGTGCATTAACAACAATATATATATATATATATATATATGATTCGCGACAGTTGTAAGTTGTGGGACAATTAAAAAAAACACCTATTTCATCACTTAAAATTAGTTCAGCGCAATCGGACAACTCCGAATGAACATTGATGGAGACCACGCTACCGTGGACATTATTATAGTCCCAAAGAATTCTGTATATGGGAGAGTAAGCACCTAAATTCGAACAAGTGGGCTTTCTTATAAACGGTTTATATTTCTTCGTTCTTGGTAAGTACTTAGGGGCTGATATTTTTATCTGGGTTAAGAGATTAGGTGTGTCGGTTATTCCATGGATTAATCAGATGAATAACCCCACTCTGAACAAATATTAAATATTTTATTATGTATTACTTAGACATTTTTGTCCACCTTGAGATTTCATTGTTCTTGTTACATGTCTGTGCAAAATCGACTTACTTATATTAAATTGCTTAGCTATTTCAACTAAAGACTTATTCCCAATTTCATAGGCTTCTATTGCTGTTTTTAATATTAAGAGATCATATCTCTTATAAGGCTTTGCACTCTTTAATACGTACACTTTTTTTTTATGATTGAAGGGTTACTGGTGGCCCGGAGACCTTTCTAGTTTCACCAGGACCGGCAGGCGAGCAAAGGCTCAGCCAGAAGGGGTGGGATTTGCTAACAGCTACTCGAGCGCCTCCGAAGGAGACCTAACAACTCAAGAGCAGCTGCTTCGCGAATGAATCTACTACCGGATCGGAATCGCGACCCGCTGAGAATATCCGGCTAGAAACTCAGCGAGCTGATTCATGGGTTAGGTTGCACGGTGAACTCTTTGTCGAGTTCGACGAGTACAGTTACCGGGGTCCCTAAGCCTGCTCCTAGTGTTAGAGCTGAAGGCGTCTAATGCAAAGGTTATTGGATCTGATGGATCCGTAGGGACGTGTCTAGGGCGTCGACGGTGACTGGCTCCTGCGTGATCAGGATTAAGGGTCTTTGATACGTATACGCGAGGCATATCTAAAAATAGAAAACAATACGTAACTGATAATATAAATATTTACCAAACAATAAAATAACACATTGATAATTTTGAATAAAAGTTCCAGACAGTTTCTAAGTCGTCGTGGTCTAACGGATAAGACATCCGGATGCATTCGTGTTGAAGCGATGCACCGGTGTTCGAATCCCGCAGGCGGGTACCAATTTTTCTAATGAAATACGTACTCAACAAATGTTCACGATTGACTTCCACGGTGAAGGAATAACATCGTGTAATAAAAATGAAACCCGCAAAATTATAAGCAGTAATGCGTTTTGGTTTGAAGTGTGGGGCAGCCGTTGTGACTATACTGAGACCTTAGAACTATATCTCAAGGTGTGTGGCGCATTTACGTTGTAGATGTCTATGGGCTCCAGTAACCACTTAACATCAGGTGGGCTGTGAGCTCGTCCACACATTATAATTACATAGACAACCCTACAAACCTGTACCTATTTATACTTATGTCGTTTCCATTTCACGTATTGTCATCCCAATTGACCCCTTATTCGTTCTTATTTGTACCTAAGACGTCCCCAATATCCCCAAAAACAACAGATTTTTACATGTATTTTTATTTTATCAAATACATTAAAACCAATAACAACTGAGACTTACCTTTAATATATATGATGGTTCAAACACTAAATAACGTTTATAAATTACAGTCGTCTCCTATTATTATCAAATAAATAAAAGAGAGCAAAGTTTCTAGCACTAAAATAATTACCACTACAGGAAGTTAATTTGAAACGCGATTTTTGATAAGTTTGCAGTTATCTATACTAATATTATAAAGAGGAAAGATTTGTTTGTTTGTTTGTTTCGAATAGGCTCCGAAACTACTGGACCGATTTGAAAAAATATTTTTCCATTAGAAGCCGACATTGTCCCAGATGAACATAGGCTACATTTTTTTTTTTTTTTTTTATTTTTTTTTTTTGGTTTCATGTGTGTTTTAATGTTTCCGAAGCGAAGCGAGGGCGGGTCGCTAGTCATGCATATTCAGAGTTTTTTTGTAAACTTTCAACATTCTACTATTAACCTACAAAAAATGGAAGATTTTGCAACGAATATAAAACTATTATTGAGCGTCGAAAGATTTTCCCGGTTTTTTCCCGATTCGCCTCTCAATCCCTAATCGCCCCATTTTACACCGGTCACTCACATGCGCACGAATACGCAAACCCACAAGTGTAGGACGACATTTGCGAATGATTATGCAAAGTTTTCGCTGCATTCGTGGTTTTCCAAGCTGTGTCGGTTTTTTAACAGACATCAAAGCGCGCGAACCTCGAACCTTTGCGTAGTCTCCCACACATTCACTTTCCCAGTTGCGCCGACGATTGCGAAGGTAACGGACGTATACTATACGCCATTTTCATAGTTCGTGACGTCTACTGTGTAGCGTATCTTCATCAAAAGAAATCCCATAAAAAACAGCATGGCTGTTAATGATGTCTGGGAAAGAATTAAAAACTATTTTTCTCTTCAATGTTCTATTGACGAATTAAAAAGGAGGAGAAATTCGTGAGACATTCGTAAACAAGTGTAGGAGGAAGCGCAAACGGGTTCGCAAATTGAGTATGCGAACCCATTTGCACAGCCGCACAGTGGGTCGATACTGTGATTTTAGTGACGGTACTTAGCAGGAATTTAATTTAATGTGACCCGCTCCATACAAAAAAATCACAAAACACATTTTTCTGACCAAACTATAAAGTTTTTGTAATTTTTGCCCAAAACAATTATTACTGAGATCAAGGAGCTCTATCTATCTATGTAAAAAAATTTCTTAAAAAACAAAGTTGGTCCCTAAGTCACTAAAATCATAGTATCGACCCACTGTGAGCCGCTAGGTTTGCGAATGAATGTTTGTGTGCATGTGAAGGGCCGGCATTACGGTAGTTCACAGATTATTAATATTATGTTGATCCACTAAGACAAACTTTTTTTTGATAATATTAGCCAGGCACAAGAGAATTGGCCAGCTACACTCCGTCTACGGGCACGAAATTTGCGATGGCTGAGCGATGGCGGCAGCGGGGCGACGCGACACGGAGCGGGTAGGCAGCGATATCTCGCGCGGGCACGAAACAAGCTGGCGGGCAGTCGCGCTTGAGCAGTGTTGTGCGAATCATGAGTTTACGTCGAAGAGAACTATTGGAGCCTAGTCTCCTATTGAGAGAATTATTATTACCTAGAGATGGTGTTCATCCAATAAATCAACGAAGACGCAATTTGGGAGAATTTTCTACGCTTTATTACGAGCTAAGGTGTCATTCAATGAAATTTTAAATTCCTTGTTAAATTATAAATTCCTCATTATCAATTTCCATTACTAAAATAATAACTGAACACAATACTGTGTACCCGCGCAAGCGACGAAACCAAAGTAGTTTGTTCTCGTCGCTTCCGCGTCGCCGTCGCCCCATCATCGCCCGTACATCGCTCGATCGCCCCGCTCCGCCATCGCCCGTTTCGTGCCCGTCCCCATACTGTGCAATGCTTTTGTATACATCGCCGTCGCGCCGCTGTCGCCATCGCTCGGCCATCGCAAGTTTCGTGTCCGTAGACTCCTATTCAGCTCGACAAAAATAATATTCAACAGTCAACAGAATTCAAGCTATTGAAGTCCCGGTTTGCTCCAGAGGTTTCTGTATTATTTTCACAAATTAAACTTTTCGTACAATCACTTCGTTACAATAATTCTGGAAATCAGAACTTCTTTTAATTTCCCCAAAAGATGTTGAACTCGACTAGGTTGCCCTTTAATACTTTGTAACTGTGGCGGGTAGCCATCATACAACGCAAGATAATTGACAGATGCCTGAATCTCGCTTACGACATTTTCAAGATAAATAAATAAAAATAAAAATAAAATTCATTTAATTCAGTCCCTCTTAAGTCCATATGTTGTAAGTAGAATAATACTTAGAACTATGTTAGTAAAATTAAAATTAGCAATTAAAACATTTAAACATTTAATTCATAAATCTGCGCTGCTTTGAGGCACCTGGTATATGGGTATGTATATGAACCCAGTGTCTCAAAACAGCACATTCGGGTTTATTACCTATAACCATCAGGATATTATTAGTACTCGCACGAACCCCACGCATCAGTGAGGCCGTTCGTTTGCGTATGATTGATGAAAAGTCATCCACGTGAGCATCCGCAAACATACCTGATGCGCTACAGTACCGCGGGAGCCCCAACAACATCCTGAAAGCATTATTATATTGCACTCGGAGAGCATTGTATGCCCGCCGCGCATATCGAACCCACAGGGTACAGGTATATAAGGACTGGCAAAACGCCTTGAACAAGGTTACCTTAACCTGTGCGGTACAACGGTAGAACCTGCGGGCCAGCATACTGCAGCGGACAGCCAACGCTCTCCGTTCCCTTTCAATATCTGCATCATCTTTAAGGTGCTCAGTTACAATATGGCCAAGGTATTTGAACTCAGTAACCCTCTTCAGTGGAGTACCTCCGAGCGTCACTGGTGGCACATAAGTCGGTTTTGTCTTTGCTGCCTTAAAGACGAGCAGTTCACTTTTTTTAACATTATAGCGGAGCCCGTGAGATTCCGCGTACCTCTCACAGATGGACAACAACCGCCGGAGAGCACCGATCGATGGGCTCAACAGCACCATGTCGTCAGCGTAACTGATGCTGTTCACACAGTGACCATCAATCGAGCATCCGACACGTGCGTCACCGAATGCCTCGATCAACTCATTAATATACAGGTTGAAGAGCGCCGGTGAGGTTAAGCCCCCCTGCCTCACCCCGCATTCCAACCTGTACTCCTCCGAAAGTGTGTTTGACCATCTTACCTGATTGGTCTGATACTCGTACCAATGGGAGAACAAGTCCACGTAAGGTCCCGGTACGCCCGTCTGCCTCAACTTACCCCACAACAAGTCGTACCTGACTAGGTCGAAAGCCTTGGAAAGATCGAGAAACACTGCATAAACAGGCGTATTCCTCTCCGTGTAGTATCCCACCACATGCTTTAGCGACAGGATTGCACACTCGGTAGATAACATCGGTCTAAAACCGAACTGAGCATCACTTAATTTAAGATGATCACTCACCTGCCGCTCGAGCACTGCATCGAGTACCTTAGCAGTTATGGTTGCCAAAGCACATATATACAAGTTCCGAACAACAACATTCGGACCGTCGGTCTACCGAGCAATATCACCCGCTCGGTGGAAGATCTTCCCTTTGTCGTTTAAGTCTTCTCCAAAGTAACAAGTAACCATGCCTCTAATATGTATGCCTGGCGGTGGCAGTGACATTGGCAAGTGATCTTTAACAGCGTCTATATTAGTAAGTTTTACTTTTTGTGATGCATTGTAGGTATATATACCAAATCTAGATAATATATAAGTATACAACTCTTATTAAACTACTCTACCCGATGATATGCAGGCGAAGTAAAATGTCCCTTAGAAATAAGGTGACACTCTACAAAACTTGCATACGCCCCGTCATGACCTATGCAAGTATAGTGTTCGCTCACGCGGCCCGCACACACCTAAAATCATTTCAAATTATCCAATCCCGCTTTTGCAGGATAGCCGTCGGAGCCCCGTTGTTCGTCAGGAACGTCGACCTCCATGACGACCTGGACTTAGAGTCCACCAGTAAGTATATGCAGTCGGCGTCGATGCACCACTTCGATAAAGCGGCACGACACGAGAACCCTCTCATCGTGGCCGCCGGTAACTACATTCCCGATCCTGCGGACAGAATGGAAAGCAGTCGACGTCGCCCAAAACACGTCATCTGGGATCCTCCCGATCCACTAACGGTGCTTCTAGGTACTTCAAGCACCGGTCACCGTTCTCGTCGAACCCGTCGCTTGCGACGAAGGGCTCGACGAGTAAATTAACTCTCAGACACAGCCCACTGAGTTTCTCGCCGGATCTTCTCAGTGGGTCGCGTTTCCGATCCGGTGGTAGATTCTGCGAAGCACGGCTTTTGCTAGGGTTCGTGTTAGCAACGTCATCAGGTTTGAGCCCCGTGAGCTCACCTACTAGTTAGGGTTACGCTGGAATAGCCTCTCAAGGCTACCAACTTAGGTAGGGAAAAAAAAATATATATATACGTACATCTAGTGAAAGCGTTCGCTACCAATCAGTGCTATAGTTGACGTGACAAACTCCAAAAATTGGATCACTATTTGAAAAATTTAATAATCTCATAGTTCTGATTTAAAAATATGATAAAGCTATTGATGATTTTTCCTTTTGTATCCTTTAGGATTTGATTCGCTCTTTTTTCTTATGGTACCTTTTTACTTATCTTACCTGTGTTACTATGTTAGTAAATGAAAGGATATCTCTGTTGGCTGTATAGACATGATTTGAAATGAAATAATTGAATTACAAGTCCGAGCTTGTAATTTTATCAAATCAAAATTTCAATACATCTTTATGTCAATAAGTTTTTTTTATACAGTATTTTATTTTTCTAAACGTAAAATGAAGCGGTTGCCCTATATTTGTAAAAGCTAAACTTGTATCTTTTTAAACTGTAAATTTTCCAACAACTTCTAAAGAAATTATCATGAAACCCAGAATTAAAGTTTCAACGATCACGTTTCTTGTAAGCAGCACAGTAAGCCTTATCAGCAGTATTCTAATAGAATTAGTTTAGTACTATCCACTGGTAGAAATAACAACTTCGAATAGGTAGTAGGAATAATTATTTTGGTTCGTAGATCTTCTACGGCAAAAAGACTAGTTAATGTTGTTGTAAGCGTAACAGTGTATTTATTTGTCATTTATACAATTAAATTGTTTAAGCGTGTGAACGAGCAGACAGCTTACCTGATGCTAAGTGATTACTGGAGTCCATATATAACACAACATGAATGATTCCACACGTTTTGTGACTAAAGGTGTATGTTTCAGTTGTTCAATTAAGTTTAATTCTTGTTATATTTCTTCATCGTGGCAATCATTGATGAACAAAGTCTGGACCTGGATACGAATATACCACTCAATTGACTGTTTAGAGCACAATGGCTTTATAAATATGAAAAAATATAATAGTAACATATCACTGCATTCAATTTTAGTAGGTCAGCAGTTTATTTTAGTCCACTGTTGGGTAAGTTGAGAAAACAGGACGACGAAAGGTTCAAAAGAGAATGCCAAAAGCAAAACCGTAGAAATGATCCTTAAAGGAGATATGAATGATTTATTTGTTTTCACTAAGTCTTAGGATGAAGCAAAAGATTAAAATGTGATAGACTTTAATAAAATGTTCGCTAGTTGCAATTAAAATATAGAACTTCTACTACTTAATTAATCGTATATTTTGACGCTGCTTCAAAAATAGTTGCATATTTAAAAGTAAGATGGCAATACTATACATTTCTTCATTCTGTCAAATTATTAGGTGCGGCCATGTTGATCTGTAGCAAATAAAATAGAGTTATTTTGCTTTTAGGGAATTAAATTTGACACAATATGCCCAAATGCGACCTCAAGACGAGATATATTCCTGCGACGTTCGCCTGGACATTATTGTTGGGAACCACATCCCTGTTTTTTTATTTTCCGTGAGTACACAATGTCTTCAATTTGATACAAATTTTGTATTTTTGATTTCAGAACTTTCACGTAAAATAGACAATTTTTCTGTATTAATATATTACATCAACGTCTTGACCCTTTACCTAAAATGATTCAATTAATGTTAAATTCTTATTTACTATTTATATTCTAGTACAAAGTTTAAATTTCTTAGAAGCCATGTTCACAGTAATTTAAGCTTTAATATTTACATTTGCATAATTCGACATATTAAAACACGATTACAGTTGAACCATACGTATCAACAGTTTATAGGAAATTCACTAACCTCCAGCAAACTGCCTAAATTTGTGTAAACAAAAGACAACTCAAATACACAGGCTCTGAGTCAATGCATTAGTGACACTATCTATTGTTGTGTAAATTATATATTAAAACTTAGAAAATGGTATAATTTGTGGGCAATTCGTATTACAGCAACATTGATATTAAAACTAAATCTTACACAATTGGAAAGGATCTAATTTAAAAAAGAATGACACTTAAATTTGAATACTGAAATTATAGTTCTGCTCAACAAAAATCAATAATAATCATAAACATAACTAAAAAAATAATAATAAAAACATCTGAAAAAATGAAATATATAAATGAAAAATAAAATAAATAATCAATCATAATATCCTGAACAATAGAAAAAATAATCAATATTTTTCTTCTTTTAAAGGATAAATATTTGTGTGTCTGACTGTGTAATTGAATCAGTATTTTATTTAATATATAGTAATAATGACAGAAGAAGAATAAAAGTAAATGTGTATAGTAAATATCCTATATAAAATGTAAAATTCTACTTATTAATTAAGCATTCAAAGAATTGAACAAAACAATGTGTTGACTTTAAAATTAGGAGGCGTTTGTTGATTACATTTATTTGCTAAACTTAAACACCTTTCTCTTAATGTTTGAGCAAATATTAAGTCATATTTTTTTCTTGGCTCAATAGAAAGTGTAGTCCCATTCCTTTTTTTTTAAACCTTAATGTCACATTGATGGTATGCAAATTTTTTTACATTCTAAATTGAAGATGGTAAGGTACTTTTTAACTATGATAAACTAAGATATTTAATTGGATTAAATCTACCATACAAATTATTACATTACATTTAGAAACATTTATCTCTCATTTTAATTTTCATTTCACTTGAAATCCCACTCTTATACCGTGGAAAAACCTCTCAACATAATAATATATCAATAAAAAACTGTATTGCTAACTGAATTATGCAATAACACAGTACACTAACATGTGTTACTGATTGAATTCTAAAATGAAGAACATTATTAAAGTTTTATCAAATTCAATGAATTAATTGACATAATCATTTCTAAACATGTTAACGACAGTGATAGTATTTAATGATTCACACTAGAATTTTTGTTTCTTTTGTATGCATGTGGGAGATATTTGAATAGCACTTTCCAGAACCTCTTAGAGTGCTCTTCTGAGCTCCTGACAGCTTTGAAACTACTAAAATAGAAATACCCAAAATAAATCAGCCTAATTTTTATTAAAATCATTTACGTTGTATCATAACAGGTGTTATAAGACTTTATTAGTTACGAGAGTCCCAGATTTCCATGAAAGGCAGTATAAAGATCACTTAATTTTATCTGTCTCGTTTGTTACCAGTGTAATTATGTATTGAAATTAAGTATAATGACTTCACTCATTTCAGCACCATCAAGGTATCATTATAGGTAGTGTGTAAATTCTTTCACTAATAGATATCTCATATATATAGGGACATTCACTTCCAATTCACCGAGTTTCCAAGTTACCAAATAAAAAGTTTGTAGAAAATAAGAGCAAAATTGTAATATACCAGCAAGTGTCCTTGATTTTATATAGCTCAACGGTATGATGGTTTTACTTATTTGCTTTTAAATACAGATTATTATAATTGAGTCTACTTTCACAGTAAAATTGTGACGTGTGATTATAAGCTGTAAAGCACATCAATTTCATCAAGATCAGTTCAGTACTCTTTGTGTGACGTTTGAACAAATAAACTTGCCAAGAAATTATTCGTAGTTTTTGGCACATCTTTTTTTGATATCGTATGTTTTCTTTGTAATCCTTAAATATATCTCAATTCAGTACAATCATATAGTAAAGCTTTTTTAAGATATTTTTAGTAATATAGGTTGACTAAAGATGGTTTATGATATTACCCATGTTAGATTTCTAATTTAGAAAGAAATATAGAAATAAGATGTTCTATAAACTATGACTTATTTCATATATCAGTTGGTACATGAAAGCCCAAGTAGTGAAAATATTAGTATTGATTAAATCAAATTTACCTGGCACTGCCCTGATCATGTTATTTAACAAATATTTATCTATTATAAATGTGTGTTAAATAATTATTTATATATTATTTACTAATATATAAATCTACAGTGTTTTTTTTGGATGTTCCGCTATAACTACTGAACCATGCATCCGATTGACTTGAAAACTGATATTCATGTAGAAAATCCATGTACTTAATGGATAGGCAAATATTTATATGAGTGTTGGACTCCCTACACCAGTTGCGGGGGCGTTAATAATGAGAATCTTTGTGGGGGTGAGAAATAATAATGTTAATTTTAAATGCCCAGCGAAGCAGGCGAGTACAGCTAGTATTTAATATATTTAATATTGACCAAATCTACATGTGAATTTTATGCAACATTTCATCCAAATGTATTCAGTCATTTTATGTGACTAGGTGACAAACATCCAAACGTACTAACTTTCGTAACATTTATAAAATTAGTATTGATAATAATTAACATAGTTCTTTAGTAGTTCGTCTATCTCCCATAAGTCGTAAATTTAATAGTGTGAGCGACATGCTGTCTAGTGATTGAATAATTTATGAACAACATGATAAGGAATTAAATTCTACATCAACAAAGATATCAAAATTAAACTTTGCTATATTTCAATCTTACACAACCAACAAGTCGAATATGAATAAAAAAGTAAAATATTTTTTTTAAAGTATTTAGATATGTTACAGTGGTATTATAAAATTTTGTTAAAAATCCGTAAATAATGAAGAAATGTAGTTTTCTATAAGTCAAAAAAAAAAGGATACATGCCTGCTTATCAATTTTCGAATAACATATACAGTTATATTTAAAGATGCGTATAAAGCAAGCAACGAGCGCCATTAATAATCTTTTATTTTATTTTTTATTGTTTAGATGGGTGAACGAGCTCACAGCCCACCTGGTGTTAAGTGGTTACTGGAGCCCATAGACATCCACAACGTAAATGCGCCACCCACCTTGAGATATAAATTCTAAGGTCTCAATCTATATTATTCGTACGAGTATTACACACACAAATGTCTTTTTTGCCATAGATGGGCAGTCTCCTTATGTTAAATGTCCGCGGGAGGTCATCGACACAAAAACGTGAATGCCGTCGGGTACTAAGCCAATTTACTCTTAGTTTATAGATAACATACCACCAAATTGTAACTGTGCTCTCCACAATTAAGCAATGAAAAAAGATTACATAAAGGTATTATGTATATCCAGCGAAGACATAAAAAAAGATAAGATACGTCGCTTAGGGTTAGATGGTTAGATTGACTAATTATAGGGCGCGTTATTAGGAAGAGGAAGGGAGAAAGGAAGGTTATTAGACGAAGTGGTAGACCTAAGAAAAAACGGATGGATTGCATGAAAAACGATATGTGTAAGAGGGGAGTGAGCGAAGAAATGATATATGATAGAGGAGTATGGAAGGAGAAAACATGTTGCGCCGACCCCAGATGACTGGGAGAAGGGCAAGAGAATAATGATGATGATATGAGGGTGTGTTATAAGCCCGCACGGGTATGTATCAGCACTCTGCCCATTTGTTAAGTGAAGCAGTAATTCGTTTCGGTTTGAAGAGTGGGGCAGCCGTTGTGCTATGAAACTGAAACTCAACATCTCAAAATGAATGACGGAATTTCCGTTGATGTCAACGGGCTCCGATAACCCTTTAACATAACCGTGAGCTCGTTCACTTATCTAAACAATCAAAATAACGAGATCCTAATGGCAATAATGGTATATTCTGATAATACAGCGTCTTTATGCATAACAATACCGCCGCGTACCTTGTGATATGATGTCGAAGTTTGTATTGTATTATTGTACAAGTATAACAGCTACGCACGCATATAAGATGGATCTGTTGCAAAATTTGTACAGGTGATACAAATTTTAATACAATATTATAAATATTAGGACCTCTTGGGAGTCCGCACGGGTAGGTACCACCACCCCGCCTATTTCCGTGAAGCAGTAATGCGTTTCGGTTTGAAGGGTGGGGTAGCCGTTGTAACTATACTGAAAACTTAGAAGGTGGGTTAGGTTAGGTTAGGTTAGGTATTTACGTTGTAGATGTCTATGAGCTCCAGTAACCACTTAACACCAGGTGCGCTGTGAGCTCGTTCACCCACCTAAGCAATAAAAAAAATCGTTCATAGCAGTAAAATTCCTTGCCTCCATATGTATCTAAATTGTGAACGAATATCGCCACTGGGTCATGATATCGAGGTTTTCATTGAATATAACTCATGACTGCTTCAGGGCAGAAATAAGCAGGGCAGTGGTAACTATTCACACTAGTTTACTTTCCTACCACCAACGTTTCAAGATGAGTGGTGGCTATCTCATTGTAATGTTTATGAGATCTCGTAACCACTTGATATCAGGTCGTTGGCTTAATGGACTTTTATGGGAAAAAACGATTATATTTCATCTAGCCACAATGACTGGAGATGTAAATAAAACTAATCAAACTGAACTAATATTTATAAATGAGCCCCATATTTAAAGTACGTTCATATTATTTTACATCACTTGACACCAGTTGCGCTGTGGTCTCGTTTACCCTTCTCCGTAATAATGCAGGAAAAATCACAGGGCGTAACTTGTTTGTTTATAAGTACAGTGTTGGATAGGAGCCGCGAATACACAATCGGTCGTTCTTTTTGAAATTCTCATTCGATCTGGTAAATATAACTCTGTTTGTTGGTGGCGAGTGCCTTGGAGAACATGGGCGAGGTTCAAGCCATAAATGCTAATATTGTGAAGACGCTCGATGGGGCCTAACGTTGTCCCCTTCTATTGAAGCCACCATCATATAGATTCCCCAAGAAACTCCCAATGGATGCACACGCTTTTTGAATGGTCAGGTCATCAAGGTCATCGTCAATGAATGCTGCTTCACTACATACCATGTCCATTAATGCACGCTCTTTACGCTTTTCGTCTTGCATTTTAATGATATGCTATCAATTTATGCCACTAATTGCAGCGCGGATGATGGAATGGCTGATTTTCGGCTCACTGACACTTAAAATATTCTTCCGCTCATGCTGAGAAACATGATGAAGACATTTTTTGCTTAAAATGGAAAATTCTAGGTATGGTAGTGGGGTCTAATGAACTTCGTCCATTTAGACGTCAAGAAAATCATTTGCGTGTTCAGTGTTAGGAAATAGATATTTGTCGCGATGCCTGTCCGAGATACTCGTTAGAAATGTCGGACCCCATTGGAATCCTTGGAGATTTGAATACGCAGTAATGTGGAGGGAAAATCTAAATTACATCTAAAACTTGGGGATACAATAACGAGAATTTGGGGTCGTTAAATTTAAATGAAATGATTAAATTAGTATCTTTTAAATATCCAATGTGATGAATGGTAATCATACATATGTTCCAAACTAGATTAGATAAGCTTCAAGTTTGTGGTGTGAATCATAATGTATTAATAATAGCGTTGGAACTTTAAGATTCGAAAACCTTGTTTGACTAATAGTTATTTAAATTGTTATAAGTTACATCGTTGTTTTTGATCGTAAGCATACGGTTTTTTATGTGGCACTGCTACGTCTAGATTTGGCCCGTCTTTGATGCCAATTACAAAAAAAAACCCGTTTTTTGACCGCTCTTCATTGTCGGGGCGGTTTGTTCTGTCCTCGCCGATTGGATAAATCGTGGCCGTCGAAATTGGTTCTGTAATTTTTGGCTTTACTGAATCGTGACAAAGACCCTTTTTATTACCACCAAAGGCACTGTTCTCTGATATTATTGGCAAATTAAAATAAACAAAATAATTAACTGTGAAGTTTCACCACAAGACAGCCACCTTGAATTCTTCTTACAAGCTACCTCTGTTAATGTCCGCGCATTACAGAATACTAACTGCACGTTCTTAACAAAATCTACAAAGGGATTGAGCTGAATTTACTAAACAAGCGAACGGCGGCGACGTGTGGGTGAATGTTTATTATTTCATTCCGTTTACGAGTCTTGCTTCTGTTTAATTTAAAAACGTAGACAATTTGAATAGATTATTTTTGCTTCATTGCACTCCACGTTTGATGTCTGCAAAGTTAACGGGATAATAAGCAGAAGGGTACTTGACTATTTTTATTCAAAAGTCGGGTAGGTATGTAAGTTTCATCTTTATAGGACAGTTTCTGGAAACTAATTAAGAGCGGAAAATTAATGTTGTCTTGCACAGACGAATAAGCAGTGATGGATTTAGGCTTCATGCCGCCTTAGGCCCTGTTTATCGCGCCGCCCTTAATTTTAGAATAAGTTTTGGCAATTTTGATCCCATATTTTTATTTAAAATTTTAAACAACTTTGTAATAATTACTTTTTTAAATTTAAGTAAACTCATTTTCGAAAGGAGACTGTCTTTATTCATCTTTGAAATTTTGGCATTTTAAACATTTTGCCGCCCTGGCCTCACGCGTCTAGGCGTAAATCCATCACTGAGAATAAGTCGATGAAATTTCCTTTGTATTTTAAATGATGCAGTATTTGCTAATCTCGTGAATAATTCTCATGACTGTCGATGTTACATTAGGATTCTCGGACTACGTATCATCTTCGCAACTACCGCACCGAACATCTCTAATAGCCAGTACCCCGAAAACTTTTTATATTTGCAGCATGTGCTTTTGGTAATATCAACCTATGATATTATTCCAAGGTTAATAACGTTGGACCTACTTTATGCCATGAAATAAGATGCTTGATAATATACGTAATAGTATTATAAACTAAATTTGATCATAGACTTGTTTATGATTCAATGACGAAGGAATTCAATAGTACAATGGTCGCAACAAAGACCGTTAAGAGTCCAGTACACGAAATATCTAAAAAAAATATACAGAAATCTGAAACCTAAGTGGAAACTCTCATTTGCTCTCAACAAACCAATATCGCATATAAACCAAGATCATGTAAGCCTCAATATTATATTTGTTTCCCTATTTTTCTGGTTTTGGGACGAAATAAATTTCACGCTAAGTTTCGATTACTGCGAATACCAGTCTTCTCCTTAGCGTTTCTGTGCATATATAAAAAAATGTATAAAAACTGTCATGTTTCCAACTACTTATAGTTGAATGTCAATAACTATCAACATATTTAAAGTTTAACTATTGTATATGTTGTGAGGATAGAACGTAATCATTGAAATCATCACTAGGCTCATTAAAATGTATTCCTTTCTCTTTAACTTTCACTTTAAGAATACACTGCTACATAAAAAAAAAAACTCGTTATAATTATCGAAATGTGTTACAGATAAAAGCGATGTTTGTTAAATGATGATTACTTCTTATATAACTGAAGATAAAAAGGTCGCTTTCTGATGATGCTATTGCGTACTTTTGTATGCAATGTATAATAAATAAATAAATAAATAATAATAAATATTTACTAACAATCACGCCACGTTAACTGGTCCCGTGATAAGTTCGTAAAGAACTTGTGTTACAGGTACCAGATAACGGAAATAAATTTAAGATTTTTATTATACACATACATATATTTAATATACATCCATAACCCTGGAAAATACATTTTATATTTATCATACAAATATCTTCCCTTGGCGGGACTCGAACCCGCGACCCCCTTGTGTAGTGACCATGTCACTTACCACTACACCAGACGGCCGTTGTATAGAAAGGTATAAGTTTTAAGTAACAAAGCCACAATAAGCAAGCAGTCTATATTGAGGGTATCATCATCATCTTATTATGTTTATTAGACGATGACCGAGCTTTGCTCGGTATATATATTTTTTTAATAAATTGTATTTTTTAGAAATTATATTTAAATACGAATTACATATTGATAAAATGATGAAATATTCCAAGATCATTTAGGCATTTTTAAGTGGCTTCGGGTGGCTTAACAACCCCATCTGCTGAAATAGCTTTAGTGTTATTGTGTCTTTAAAGCAGTCGGGTAGATGTCGGAAACAGTCATAAAGTTGATTATTGAAAACACGAACAAAAAAACATATTCTGAAAATAAATCGTGGCTAGATCGATTTATCGCCCCCGAAAACCCTTGTATACTAAATTTTATAAAAATCGTTGGAGCCGTTTCCGAGATTCAGATTATATATTATAAGAATTGCTCTTTTATAGGTATAAGATAATAGCTCTTAAACGGCCAATAGTATTGTGGCAAACAGTGTGTCTTCCGATGTTTCTTGACATTACACGTAGCGTATGACAAATTCTCGATAAACCCGAAATAGCGTATTTTACAAAAAATTGCGTAGGTCGGATTCCGATTCAAATTGTTCACTTTGTTGTAAAATTCTTCATTCATAGTGCTGAATAGGAATAAAAAAAAATCGTACAGTTTGCTTATGTGGGTGTATGGGAAAGGGGTACTGAACTTTATGATAATCCAAAAAGTAATAAAGACAGTGTGGTTTTTAGTACTAAATGACTTTGATTTTCGTTAGAAACATAAAACAATTTGTCTGTAAGAAATCGAAGCACTGAATCTTAACTCTTCAGTAATAAGCCTAAATTGTATAGATTGTAAAGTGCCTTTTACATTTACAGCGAATAAATCTATAATAGGATATAGTATATTCCAAAATGTAAGGCTCTTTGTGCGCCCAGCGGCCTTGTTCATAGTAAACCAATGACGCCCGGTCATAGCTATTTAATTCCCACGCTAAGATGTCATAGTTATTAAGTTACGCTGTTTTAAGAGCAGTTTCGAGGTCCGCATTTTCCTCCGCATTGTCATTATTAAGGTATTGCCTAGAGGTTCTATTGATTTCATTTTATTGATCGCGTCCTTAAATAAAAGCAAAGGCTGCTAAATGAAGTCAGATCGTAAAAGAGGGTTTTATTAACCCATTTTCTGTGCAGTTTTGTAATACTTTTAAAGTTATTCATGATGCCTGTTGTGGCTTTTGTTTTCATGGTCGAAGTTTTCATTTTAATTGGCAACTTATCTCATCTTTAAACTATATCGTTGGTGTAATATTTAATAGATTCTGAGAGTTTTATGTGTTGTGCTTAAAAGTCGTATTCGTAATTTTATTCTGTATGTAAAGAATATGTAATAGGAGCCGGAAGCTGCTACTAAGAGTTTGGCAAAAATCTACATATATTCGTTTAGTATTTTCTAATGACTCCACAAATCGTTTTCATGAAATATGGCTTATTCTCATTCTCATTTTATTTCAGTCTAACTTGATAATGAAAATAATGTGTTAACTTACATGTTAAGTGGTTATTGGACAGTGAGTGGCTAATGGATATCACACTAATATCGCGTTTAGAGATGGGGTGGAAGGTCCAACCATATTGTTTACCACACTGGATGATTGTTTTGCAACATAATCAACAGAATTCTGTTACGTAACGGAGAAGGCATACAATATACCACGAGCAGACTCACGTCCTTACGGATCCATCAGATCCAATAATCCTTGCATTATACACAAAGGTTATAGACAAAGAGTTCGATGTGCAACCTAACCTAAACATCAGCCCGCTGAGTTTCTTGAGAAACCGGCCCGATTCCGATCAAGTAGTAGATTCATTCGCGAAGCAGTTACTCTTGAGTTGTTAGGTCTCTTTTGGTAGCTGTTAGCAAATCCCACCCCGCCTGGCTAAGCCTTGTTCGCTCACCTGTCCTGGTGAAACTGGAAAGGCTTTCGGGCCACCAGTGATCCCTCAAACATAAAAAAAGAGCAAACTCGACTCCCGAGAGCTTTTTTGACAAATATGTGATCGCTAATACAAATAAAAATGAAAGATCATCTTTCATAAGTTAACTAGTCGTTTTATTTACAGCTGCCAATTCTACCTCCAGACGCATTCATGGGTTCCCGCATGCCAAGGTGTCATAACGTTTTTTGTTTTGGCCAATTTCACGCTGGCCACTTTCATGGACCCGGGGGTTATACCAAAAGGTAAGCTTCAGAAGACTTTATCTGCGTCAGTTTTAATATTTTTACACCTTTTCCTTGCAGTCTCTATCGCGTTTGAGACAAGTACATCCAGATGGTCATTCCTAAATATATTTTACCGAATTCCGACAGTGGTTAGGGTACCAATCACTTGACTTGATAAACTGTTAATGAATTTCCGTATAGCTTTACCGAAAATTGCATTAGCGAATCGTTTCAATACGCAAATACCACTAGTAAGTCTGCCTATCTAAATATTTATCTGATAAAACATGATGCATTTTGAATTCGATAAAAAAAGTAAAATATTTGTACGATGTAATTACAGTATAATATAATAATTTGAAGAGTTTTCACTTGTAATTTAAGATTACGGAAGACATTTTATGAAATAAATGGAATTTCAAGGGAAGCCAGACTTAATGTTTATCCTCAATCAAGGAGAGGAGAGTCTTTAACGTTAGGCAGTGCTTCAACTGTCTCAATATCGATGTGTCGCTTAGCAGTTGATCTCGGACTCACGGGCTCTTATCTGATTTCACTACCTCTTAAAAATGTTGTCATCAAACCATGGATTTCGTAGTTATTGAAAGACCAGCCGCGAAACGCAATTACGATACCTTGTCCTATCTGAATTAGACCTGTTGAAGTCCAAACAAGTTCAACAAAGGCATATTTTAAAGCACATCCGCTAGTTTTTTTTTTGTTGCCCTTGTAGGCAGACGAGCATACGGCCCACCTGATGGTGAGTGGTTACCGTCGCCCATGGACCTCAGCAATGCCAGGGGCAGAATCAGGCCACTGCCTACCGAAAAGTTAAGTTTCAGTTGTAAAATTAAACTCAGAAAAGTTAGTAATTAAATACGATGAATTTTCGCCTTCGTTAGACTTACAGTTTTCATGAGGTAATCTAAATTCACCCATACAGCCTATTTCGTTTCTCAGCAAGAATCTTTAATCACGAATAATTGTCGGGTCTGGTTTCATTTTCGTATACCGACGTAATTCCGTAAAATAGGTTGCCTGCCGTCTGTAAGCGGCGGTTCCTTTGAATTCTTAGGAAAGCCGTCAATTACCGGAAAAAAAACAGTAATTAGATACATTTTCTTTGATGGCTTGATTAATAATTGGCGTGTCTGGTAGAAATGCAGGTGAGCTTTGTACTGTTTGCAAATGTTTGGTAACATGATATTTGTTCGAAATTTTGAATTGCTACATCATAACCGAAGTTTGAATACATTTCATTAGAATTCTCATTGAGCGTGGTGTTACCAGCCACGATATCAAGTGGCTTGACCACTTTAAGGACTTTAAAATAACTTAACATATTATTTCGATTTGATAGAAATCGAATGCGTCTCGCCGTGTTTTGGTTTTTTCATTGCTAAAATGGGTGGAGCTCACAGCCTGGCTGGTGCTAAGTAGTCACCGGAGTTCATAGACATCAACCAGATCAATACTGTCACCCGTCGCGAGAAATGAGTTCTAAGTCTCAGTTTTTACAATAAACCTCCCTCGCCCTTCAGAAGCATTACTGCTTCACGGCAGAAATAGGCAGGATGATGGTGCCTAACCTGCGGTCTCACAGGACGCCCTACCACCAGTGTTTATTTCTTGAAGCCATTAAATCAATTGCCACTAGACCAAATGCCGCGGCCGAAGTTCAGTGATGCTCAAAACAAAAATTCGGTGGTGGTAGGACCTATTGTGAGTCCGCGCGGGTTGGGCCTATTTCTGCCGTGAAGCAGTAATGCGTTTTGGTTTGAAGGGTAGGGCAGCCGTTGTAACTATAGTTGAGACTAGTTGAGACCTTAGAACTTATATCTCAAGCTGGGTGACGCATTTACGTTGTAGATGTCTATGAGTTCCAGTAACCACTTAACACCACATGGGCTGTGAGCACGTCCACCCAATTAAGCAATAAAAAAAAATCTAGTTCCGGCCCTAATGTCGAGAAATAGTCTAGTGTGGTGACGGTGATGATAGGTGATGATACGCGTTTCCAGCTCCACCTGACGAGGACCGAGAGGACGACTACAGAGCCCCTCTGTACCGTAGCGTCGAGATAAACGGTATAACGGTGCGAATGAAGTGGTGCGTCACTTGCAAGTTCTACAGGCCGCCTCGTTGCTCGCACTGCTCCGTGTGCAATCACTGTATAGAGGTCAGTTTTGTATGTCGTCGGACACATGCCTGTTTAATTACCGCCCGTTCTAAAAAGCGTTACAGAGTCCAAGAGGCAGAACAAATTCAACGGGCTTCGTAAAGTAACGCTTGTACGTTTTTGTGGTGTTGTTTGTTTATTAGGTACTAGCTGACCCGGTAGACTTCGTAGTGCCTCAATCGATAAATAAAAGATCTAAACTTTTGTATAATATAAACTTAAAACAAACAAAAGGAATCCGTCCGATGGGGGACACATCAAGGGGAAAACAAAATTGTTAATTTAGTTTAATTGAGAGCATTTTCATATTTATCTACCTTTTAAACCTTCTCTAGACTTCCACAAATAATTCAAGACCAAAATTAGCCAAATCGGTCCAGCCGTTCTCGAGTTTTAGCGAGACTAACGAACAGGAATTGATTTATATATATATAGATATTAGGTATTACAATGTCCGATGTGAGGACGGAAGTGATGACTTGGAAATTACTTGGTACCCCGCAGTCGATGAAGGGCAGTGACGTCATATCGACTCCGATTCTGAACGCCCTAGTTGCGCGAACCACCCGCTCAATAAATGATTGTTTTTTTTTGTTTTGTCCGCAGACATTCGATCACCACTGCCCGTGGGTGAATAACTGTATAGGTCGTCGTAATTATAGATTTTTTTTCTTCTTCCTCATATCTCTGTCGATACACATGCTGAGCATATTTGGTCTCAGTTTGTATTTCATTATGAAGCACAAGAACTTAACGCAGGTCGAGCCTATTGTGTCGTATCCTTTTTGTAATGTTTTTATCTGATGTATTTTGAATTTTATCGTGTATTAGGTTTAGCATGATCTTTCCATGGCGCGGCGATGGCCCAGACGAATCGCAATGTCGTATCTAATCGACAGTGGACGATCGAGATAGATTCTGGTAATGTAGAAATCACATCGCTGTATGTACGCATCAAACAGCGCTAAAACAGTCTATTACCAGAGCGTCTGTAGAACGGCGGGATGGATGTAATATGCTCTACGTCAACCCTGTCCCGCCGTCCCAATAGCTCCGACTGGGCTCCGAGGTAGGGCGCCGGCTGTGAACGGCAGGGGTTTTTAGTGAGGTTCAACTCCCACATACCCCAACTACCGCGCGGGTGGGGATTCGGCGATTTTCTCCTGTGGAAAAAAATTTACCACAGCGTGGAACGATACAAATCTTACCAAACGAAAAGCGATCTAAAGCGATGCCCCATAAAGTGCAGTTTTCGTTAGAGCATAGTGAATTTATACTCCGCCTCCCCGGTTTCTCAATGATGAAGGCGAGTGATGATCACTCGACGTCATTTGGTCGTATCTGCCGAATCTGTAGGGTCGAGAGTAGTGCAGATCTGATCATTTCACCGTGCGTAATGCGTATTTTTTTATTGCTTAGATGGGTGGACGAGCTCACAGCCCACCTGGTGTTAAGTGGTTCCTGAAGCCCATAGACATCTACAACGTAAATGTGCCACCCACCTTGTGATATAAGTTCTATGGTCTCAGTATAGTTACAACGGCTGCCCCGCCCTTCAAACCGAAACATATTACTGCTCACGGCAGAAATAGTTAAGGTGGTGGTACCTACCCGTGCGGACTCACAAGAGGCCCTACCACCAGTAAATAAATACTAGTGATAAATAGTAATGAATACGAAAATATATTTTGTGATTTCGATACCACTGTAGTTAGAACATATGTGATATTTGGTAAATATTTTTGTGATTATGATTCTAAGAACAGTCAATAAACTTTCTATGGTATTTATTCGGAATACCAGTTCGTACCAGTAATGAGAGCGGTATAAAAAATGGGTTGAATGAATTCGAACACTCCTCCACAGCAGATCGATAAGGTCGAATATAATTTGATTAAAAATCCTTAATTATATTTATTCGTCTCAAATTACTTTTTTTATTATATCGACCTTTATCCTATAATTATCCAGAATTTAAATTAAAAGTTATTATTATGAATGCACAGTAATTTATAATTTTTATTGCCCTTGTAGGCAGACGAGCACACGGCCCACCTGATGGTCAGTGGTTACGGTCGCCCATGGACTTCAGCAATGCCAGGGGCAGAGCCAAGCCGCTGCCTACCGTTTAATACTCTCCACAAGCCTCGTTTGAAGAACGACATGTCGTAGCGCTCGGGAAACACCGTGGAGGGGAGCTCATTGCATAACCGGATGGTACGTGGCAAAAAAGACCTCTGGAAACGCACTGTAGATGACCGCAGTGGCTCCAGGTAGTATGGACGAACTCTACTCCGGTGACGGGCGGTGCGATGGTAAAAACGAGATGACGGCATCATCTCGAACAATTCCTCAGAGCACTCCTCATGGAACATACGATACAAAATACAGAGGGAACCGAAATCCCTCCGCAGACCCAGAGGTTCCAAACGATCCGTGAGAATGGGATATTAGATATAGTATATTAGAATCAAATGTAATACTTTCTTCACGTTCAAGAAGTTACAAACGTGAATTTCCTCTACATAATTGTTCGGTACACCTGCAGCTTCCAAATAGATACGTTTGAAGTTAAATTTCAATTTTCGTACATACCTTAACTCGAAACCCAGAATGGTGATAATGGGTGTAATAGCTTTATTAGCCATACCGATATTTGGTCTGACGGGATTCCACATGGTGCTCGTGTCCCGTGGTCGGACCACCAACGAACAGGTCACCGGAAAGTTCACCGGCGGCTACAATCCATTCTCGAAGGGATGCTGGAATAATTGCTGTTACACGCAGTTCGGACCTCAGTATCCGAGGTATTTATCCAATTATTGTTTATTATCGATAAATAAATGGGACGTTCGCAAGTTATTGCATAATTTTTTTTAATTGTTTATATGTGTAGACGAGCTCACAGCCTGATGTTAAATGGTTACTGGAGCCCATAGGCATCTACAACGTAAATGCCGCCACCCACCTTGAGATTTTTCTAATGAAATACGTACTTAACAAATGTTTACGATTGACTTCCACGGTGAAGGAATAATATCATGTAATAAAAATCAAACCCGCAAAATTATAATTTGCGTAATTACTGGTGGTAGGACCTCTTGTGAGTCCGCAACGGGTAGGTACCACCGCCCCGCTTATTTCTGCCGTGAAGCAGTAATGCGTTTCGGTTTGAAGGGTGGGGCAGCCGTTGTGACTATACTGAGACCTTCGAACTTATGCGGACTCACCAGAGGTCCTACCACCAGATAATAGCATGATAATAGTTTTTGTAATTATTCGAAGAATTAGAGATACTAACTTGTCATTAATACTAATTATAAGTCTTTAGTAATGGTAGATGCCGATATACAAATTGAAAAAAATGCGTTAAGAGTACATTATGAATATACATATATAAATTAATTATTGTTGTGTGCTTTTGTTTCAATAATTGTTTGATAATTTTGTATTTTTGTCTTATTTCACGATTTTTATGCAGCTCGTTGTAATGAATCTAGTTTTCTCTGTCTAGTAAGATGGATAGAGTGCCCTTATTGTTAGATTCGTTGTGCCTTTACATCTTTGAATTATGAGTTTTTGGACCCACGAAGCTTAAACACGCTTTCACCCCTCGTTTTGAGGCTGTCAGCTATGCATGTGTATATCGGATCCCCCGAATACGCTCTCGGGGCTTTTAGGCTCTTCAAGCACCAGTTACCGTCCACGTGGAACTCGTCGATTACGACGAAGAGTTCGACGAGCGAACTAACCCATAGACACAGCACACTGAGTTTCTCGCCGGATCTTTTCAGTTGGTCGCGATCCGGTTGTAGATTCTGCGAAGCATTGCTCTGGCTAGGGCCAATGTTAACAACACTCAAAGATTGAGCCCCGTGAGCTCATCTACCAGCCATGGCCTAGCTGGAATAGCCCCTTAGGTTACCAGAGAATTAGGAACGTAAGAAAATGTACATATGTCTGTGTGTGTAAAAGCCGATGCCACTAAAGAACTTTGTAGCAAGTAGCAGACGGAATTCGTGATTGTCCGTAGATACGATTCCGTACTAATATGTAGCTTGACAAAACCTCTGTATGATTTATGACCTAAATCTTAAAGAGGCTACAATAAGTTTTACGGGAGACACCTAAATGATATTTTGAATATTGAAACATAAGAACTGGTGAAGCAATAGCTTTAAATGTTATTTCTCATTACAGAGCAACTCAGTTTGTGCTATAATTTTACTGGGCTAAACTTTCTTTTATTGTCCATAAAATAATACATTATATACATATGTCCGCAGTCTGGTCCGACCGTCAAAATATATATACAAGAGCGGCAAGAAACGTCGGGAAGCGTTACCGCCGGGCGCTCACTCGGCCTCCGCAATATCGACGATAGCGACCGACACGCAACACCAGGTAAAAACGTACACGGCCGACAATGGAAACGCTCACCGGCCGCAGGGACCACACGCGCATTACAACAAGGTGAGAGCCAGACGCTTCGTACCGCTTAAAGATAGGGCTGTGCCTTATCGATCAATTACGTATGTCGATGTTTCGTTGAGAGAAAAATCGGCGATATCATCGTGTCTTTTACGGTAAAGTAGTGAAAATTCAATTTAAGGCCGTTTTATTCAAGTATGGAAACATCTTAATATTTGCAATTTTAAGAATAGTTTAGTATCGATAACGCACATTCCTTATTTAAAGAAAAAAACTCTTAACCAAAACTTTGTTATCGTAACCATTCTTAGTGTAATTGATTAAAAAAAAAACCTTGGTTTTGAGTTTGCTAATGTCTAAAATACGCGCTCGATACATTTAGCTAGGTTCCGTTATCCGATAGCCACTTGGCTAGTTTATTAAGCTGTTAGGAAAAGGAATGTTTTTCCTTACTTAAGGAAATTTTAATTACTTTTGTGGTCATATATGTGTATATATATATTTAAGTGTCCCACTGTTTTTTTTTCTTACCTGAAGTCAGTAAAATTGTTATATTACTCTTAATAAAAGCGAGCAATTTTAATAAACACAATATAAAATAATAATATGTAATATACAGCACATCACATAAATGAAGGATGTTTTAAAAATATTGAGTATTTAGTACACTGACAGCGTTGTATAAATTAGGCTAGAACTATTTCTCGTGTAGACTTGATCACATTGCTACTTGATTAAGGCTAAAATGATTAAAGTCAAGTTAAAATAATTAGCTTTCCTATATTTAAATACATAGATGATTAAATGATAAATATATTCTCCAATAATTTAATCACACGCTTTTATGTAGTAATAAAATGGCTAGTTTCCACAAACAGAACGTAGTAAATATTTCATTTAGTTATCACGCTTTTAGAGCAAATACATACCTTCAATTCACTAACATAAATTATAATTTAGATTGGCACAATGCACTGTGTACACGATTCTAATGTGAATTGAAGACATGGTATGTCTGGCTCTCTACTGAATTTTTTTACTGTTTTAATTAACTTGTAAATAAATACTCGTAGGTATGTAAATAATTATGAATAAATAGCTTTATTACTTTTAGTTTTGGTTTAACGATTTACTTTGATTGCTGAATTATATGTCAGAATAGTCTTTTGATGACGATTAAATATATTATTAAATTAAAATTAATCATAAAAAAAGGTATAAAATGGAAATATATAATTTTCTGGCGAAATACTTTAAAACTAAAACTCACTTTTTCAAAATATTTCAACTACCACTGAATTCAATAAGTACATTTTTCTTTTCTGGCAATACAAAACATGATTAAAAAATATTGATTAATGAATATTAATCACATTAGTGAAAGTAGATTTAAATATTAGTTTTGATTCTTCTAAATCGAACATAGTTACAATAAATATTCTACCGTCTAAAAATAAATAACAATAGTATTTTCTTAAGTTTTTGCGTTTCGTGGACATGATTAAAATCTATTTGTGATATCGTATTTGCTACACTCATATTACAACCAACTACGCTTAATAGACTTTGAAAGTTGTTGTGAAGTATTTGGAAAATTGTTTTAATCGAAAATCAATATTTACCCATGTATGTGGAGTCGACTGACTCAATAGTACTCTTGGTGTATCCTAGGACACATGTGACATTTTTGAAAAAGCGAGGATAACCACTTTACTCTCTTCAAAAACTTAATTATCAACTCAGAGCCCAGCTTTAAATATAAGGAACCGCGCAGTTTACTGCATGCTTTTCTGATATCGAACATATTTATAAAGAAATGATAATTATGATCTAAAAAAAAAACTTCAATAAAAATCAACATTGACGAACTCAAGTCCTGAATTTACATACATATTTTTTTTTTTTTTTTTACCTATTAATATGACTTCTAAAAAGACTTGGATGAACTCTATGAAAGACGATACGGGAGAAGAGTTTGGGTGCAGAGATGACGTACGATAGACTCCACACATAGGCATATTAGGCCAGGAAGAGAAACATGACTGCGCTTCAGATAAATAAAAATGATGTTCCTCACATCCTATCTATGGCTCGGGCGTGTAGTGCGTATGTAGCATGATCGGGCTGTAAAATGGGTGTACGCGAGTGTACCGGAGGGACGCCTCCCCGTAGGGAGTCCCAAGTACCGCTGGTCTGACGCTTAGGAAGGAAATTTACATGAGCTCCAAGTGTCGGACTGGCAAGGTGTTGCGCAGCCATGAATGGCGGCGTTTATTGTCGAAGGCCAAGACCCAGTTCGGGGTCATAGCGCCAGCGCACTAGTAGTAGTAGTATCAGTTGTGATTAGCACATGTCCGCGGTGTGCAGCTATCCCCCGGCGGCGAGGAGCACGAGGGTGAGATGGACGGGCCCCGCGCGTCCCAGAGCGCGGACTGCGAGCCCACGCCGCCTCCGATACAGCGACGGGGCTCCGCGGCCAATCTGTTCCCGCCGGCTGAACCGCATCACCATCTGCCGCCGCGTCCATTACATTATCCGCGTTTAAGTCCACTATCGAGGAACACAAGGTGAGCTCGTTCTCATTTATTCACACGAAGAAATGTCATGATTAAAAAAATACTTTAGAAATATTACTCAATTTTTAATCACCTTGTTGAGTTTATGAGTTTTTTATTTATACAAAAATTGAATATTAAATTGCTTACTAACAAAAAAGGAAATGAAAGAGAATTTAAATGGTAAAAACAGTATGTGCATTTTCGAATAAACACAAACAAAAAAAAAATATTTCCTATACAGTAATAAAGCGCTTCCCGTGTTCGAATTTGAATTTTATTTGCGGTTATATTAAAGCACTTTTTTAAGAATGTCTAATTCAAGAGTTATAAACCTATCTCAAAGACTTTAACCTACTTATGTCTGAAGTAAGAAAGTCGACAAGATATCAGTTGAGTAGTTTATTACCTATATGGATTTAAAGTCTATGAACCTTTGCCCTACATTTTGTGTTCGTGTTTAACAATCTCCAACAATGCACTCTTCTAGCCACGGCACGACCACGTCAGGGTACCGGGTCGTGATGGAGCCGCTTCGGTACGATTCAGGGTCGAACGGAGGAGCTCGACCCTCGCCCACGATGCAGCAGAGGATCAAAGCTCTAGGCGTGCCCACGCCCTTAGCGGTCAGCCCTGTGAGGAGGTATGTTATTCCACAATCACGGCAACAAGAGTAGGGATGTGCGACCAAGATCATTAATATTATCGACATTATTTTTTTTATAGAAAATCTTGCTTACACGATTTTTATGTTGTCTAAAACGCGAAATGTAATTCAAATAATGATCGTGATCGCTCTCAGGCATTACATTCGATTAATATATCGATTAATATATCGAAACCAAACCTTGATAAATAATCCTTATCGTTATGAAGAAACAAAAACAGTTGATATGTTAAACTTTATTTACTTATGCTTTAAAATGTTACTAGATCAAAAAATTTATATATATTCAAAAGATTAAAGGGTAATTGGAGATGTAACAATAACCGAAAAGAAGAGAATTGTTCCCATTACAAATATAGGTATTTATGTTGTTTCCCATTGTCACAGCCTTTTCCGATCATTTAATAAACAAATATACTTTACGTCTTTGCACAGTTGCATATTGAAATATAAAAAGTTATCGACCTTTTTAATATAGAGTAAACTTATTTTGACACATATTTTGACATTACAAGAAGTCGGTCAATATCGCATCTGTACAAAAATGTTTGAACGTAAATTTGAAATTCCTTCTATCCACCGGGAATGCATCGCTTCTGTTTTTTTTTCCTTTTCGTTCAATGAGTGTTTATTTGCATGTAAAATGTTTTGCAACACTATATTATAAATGTATAGATGTTTTTGTTTTCTATATTTTGGGAACACTAATTCTATAAAGATAGTTTAACTTGTGTGTGATTGGTGTAATAGCTTTTAATAAAGTTCGCTTACATTCAAGTCCTCAGTTTATTACTGATTTATAGTGTGAGGAAAATTATGTTAAACATAAAACAAAGGTAGTTGGTGAACGTGGTAGGCGAGGTCGTTGACCGCTGACACCACGTGTTGGCTCATTTTTATTTGTTTTACATTGCGGGTATCGCCGAATCCGGTTAAAACATTTGATTCTTTAACGGATTTTTTATTAATGTTTTCATATAAGGATCATCAGTACTGTCTGTCCTCTTTCTTTACGCTTTCCATGAAAATATCACTTATTTTTCCTTTCTTTTTTTTTCGACGAATTGACTTGACATGTAAGCGAACTTTTAGATTAGGGTGCTGGGTTACCACCATGAAAATAATATAAAGTCATAAAAAATACATTTTATAACAATTAAAATGAACTTTTTACATTTAATGGGAAACAATAATGACGACAGTTTATAAAATATCTGTGTCCACACGACTGTCGAATTAATAATGATTAACTAAATTAAAATATCAAAATCAATTGATATAAAGAAAAAACTAATATAGGGAATGTAAAATAATTAATTGGATGTAAAATAATTGGTTTACCGCTTACAACGCGGCAGGTGGACGTAACGCATAGAACTCACGTGAGGACGGTAATGCATAAGTCTGTTTTTATTTATTTATTTCTTATTATTTTGGTCTCCTGTGTGTGTAAATATGCTTTATTTGAATTGAGTGGATTTATATTGATTATAATTATACAACACAATTTTATAGGAAGAATGAAATAAAGGTGCTAGGAATATCAGGTGATACGAACACGGAATAAAAGCAGCAATGTAAATTGCATTGTATGTGTCTTCGGCATAAAATAGCATCACGCCTTCTCTCCCCATGGGTGCCGCAAAAGCCGACTTAGTTATTGTTACGCGCTGAGGTTTGGGATAATAATAATAATAATAATCCGAAACTATGGAAGGAGAACCGTCTCATATGGGAGAAGCTTGAAAAGTCTCCCACTTTCAGCACTAAATAACAGTTCAAAAATCCTCCAGAATGGCGCTGGCATAGGCACAGGGTATAATAAGAATTGAGCAGTTGTTAACTGATTAAAGTATGCTGAGTTAGGAATTTAATATATTTATGAAGCATGTTGCGGATAATAACATGTACTTTTAGGTTAGGAATATTGTGTTCTCTTTTTATAATAAATAAAGATATATTTAATGACTAGAGTAGTTAGTGACAATGTAATATACAAGATCTCACATGTTTACGTAGTCCAAACTAATTTCGTCAATATAACCTAAAATTATTGGTGTGGTAAAACGTGGGGACATCGATTTCATTTTCTTATCAGGTTTAAATAAAATAATTTGTGATTTTGTAGTGCTTACTGTTATAAAAGTTCTTTCGTCCTTTTTTATTTCTCTATCTTATTCTAATAACTTTCAGCGCATTTTTTTAAATTTACCCGGTTGCTACTGTAGCGCCACCCTTATTTAGCAGATTTAACGGACACTTTTTCACACACAGAGAACTTCTTACCGCTACCCTCCATAACCGAAACCCAAATAAAAACTCAATTTAATTATTATTATTATGAAGGTAGACATCAATATCACAATTCACTTCTTTCGGTTCGCTTCAGGTGGTCCGTTCGCTGTCTCGCATCGAATAGAACAGATTACTAACCGCCTTCATGTCGTCTCTGTAACGGTTTTTTTAATCGACACGACATGTCTAAAATTTTCTAGAACATTTCCGATAGTATTGGTGGTAGGACCTCTTGAGTCCGCACGCATAGGTACCACCGCCCTGCCTGTTTCTGCCGTGTAGCAGTAATGCGTTTCGGCTTGAATGGTGGGGGAGCCATTGTAACTATACTGAGATCTCATATCCCAAGGTGGGTGGCGCATTTACGTTGTAGATGTCTATGGGCTCCAGTAACCATTTAACACCAGGTGGGCGGTGAGCTCGTACATACATCTAAGCAATAAAAAAAAAGTACTAGTTGTTACTGTAACCGTTTTGGCTATTTGGCGTCAGATGGCGTTATTGTTACGTGTCATTCCCACGGGAAAACCACAAGGGCAGTTGTCCTTGACCCTAGTTCGCGGGTAATTACTCTGTAATTAGTTTTCGTGCGGGTATTGTGTGAGGATGGGGGTTATTAGTCCGTCCATATTGGATATTATTTCCCTGAATCAATATAAATCCACTTGTTACTTCATGATGGATGCACCAAATGCTAATAAATTTTGTAATGTTGTTTTTTTTCTACAGATTTAATAGATATTATTTTTTAATTACACGTTTGATTTTATAAGCATTTATTATTTTATTTGCTGAATGTTTAATTTAACTTACTGAGTAGCCTAAAATATGTTTTATTTTTTTAAATGTAATACAGAATTTTGGTTTTATTCCATAGAGATTATTATTTTAAAATATTTTAATTATATATGTATTTATCAAAAAAATATTAGTTTTTTTAAGCACCATGTGTGATTTTTTATTTAAAAATTATATTGCAAGAATTACTTCTTTTGGAGCTTGAAGGGATGCATGAGTTATTATCGATATGTTTATCGATGAAATGTAGATATAGCACAGTACTATTAGATAATGAAATGTGTTTTTTTTTTCTTTTTATTTGCAAGCTGTTTTTTCACAAAGGACCGAAGGCGTAGCGCAACCCACTGTACAATGGCCGGCTACCAACGATTGTCTATGGTCGATCTATGATCATAGACATTGAGTTGGATGGTAACGCGATTTTTTTAGTAACCAACATAATTTTTTTTTGTTATCCTGTTAAATGTCAATAAAAATAGTTAATAAATCCAATATGAATTTGACATTGCATTCACGGGGTTGTTTATGGATTAGTGACGCACGATCCGACATCGTTTAGTAACTTTGCAGTGTTACCGCTAGATGTCATTGCTATGATTTAAGTACGTTTGAAATTGTTTATTATTTCGACCATCCGCCATTTTGTGCGTTGCACTATGCTTGTAAGGTGTCGCTTCTTATCCTGTTGAAATATTAAAGACTAACATAATGTTTTTTATTATTAATGTTTTAACGTTCCCGTATTGAATAAAATAGAATTGACAAATGATTAATTTCAACAGGATAAAGTACGCGATGCAAACGTTAGGTAGCAGCTTGTCGTAACGTAGTAGTGTATGTATTATATTGTACAGTCGTGGCATGTGGCGTTGGCATGATCCCCGCAGCCGCAGTGGCGGGCCGCTCTCGGACCCAAAGTTCGACGTTCAGAACCCGGTCGATGCAATGCTGTTGTTGTTTCGCTCTTTGTACACATAATCCGAACGGATCACATGTATTTCCGTAGTTAAAAAGGGAAGCGGTCGATATTAACTGAGTATGTGCCGAGATCGAATGTATCTTGTCTCGGGATAATTGAAGTCATGTTCTGAACGGCGAGTCCCGGGGCGGCCGCCATCGCACGTGCAAACGCTTCGCCCCGCAGCTCCCTTATCCTTCTGTCCGTAGGCCGGACGATAACGATAGCGAGGGCTCCGACGAGCTCGCGCGATTATACCCCTGACCTGAGCGCCGCGCCCGACAGGTCCAACCCGGGCACGCCGACGCAGCCCCGCCGCCCCGACTTCATCGGCGTGGGGCGCGGCTCCCCGCAGCGCCGCTTCCTCTCCGAGGGCGAGCTGCTGCGGGAGCCGGCCGAGGACGTGCGCGAGCTGGCCGCCTCCCCGCAGCGCGGCGCCTACGCGTGGGCGGAGCGCGGCGCCGTGCGCGTGTTCCCGCCGCAGCCGCCCGCGCCCCGCCGCCCGCGCGCGCCCGCTGCCCCCCCACCGCGCGCCGTGCGCCCGCTGTCCTTCGTGCGCGCGCTGGAGATGCAGGACCAGCTGGAGGCGCGGGAGCCGTCCGCCGAGCCACCGGACCGCGCCTCCGTCTACGACTGCAACTACGAGATCTCAGTTTGAGCCGCAGTGTTGTGTTGTTGAACGTTCCGATGGTTACGCGGACTATTAAAAATTATTAATACTCCGTGTTTTCTATATGTTTCAAATGCTATTGTCGGACAGTAAGTACCTAACGGAATTGACATTGAGGCTCATCTGCCTCTCGTGTGTGTGTGCCGGCGCTACCCGAGCCTCGTTCCACAGAGCGCACGGACCGGACAATAGTTCAAGGAACTGGACCGTTGTGGAGTTGAATATGTGCCAAATATTGCGTAGTCACGGTTGTGTAGCTTAGCGCACGCGGTGGATGGCTCTCCCCCTTCCCCCCACTTCCCACAGACGTTAATTCTTCGAACTTTATGTCAAATTTAAACTTCGATGAGATTAGCGACCGGCCCGCCCCAGTCGTTGACGAACTCCGACGAATGAACCTTCGAGCTCGACATCGCAAAGGACACTCGACGAGTGAAACTTTGTAAACGAAAAATAACAACACAACTGAATATAATTTGTTGCGTTTCAATTACATTAAGAACGTAAGACTAAATTATACAAGTAAATTAATGATAATGACCTTCGAAATGACTGGGAAAATACATATATAAAAATAAAGGGAACGTTTTGTTTAAAATTCTGAAAATGTTGACGGCATGCGATTGCGATGACGTTTCGTAAGTCTGTGGTCTGGGGCCAATTGGGCCAATATTAATAATCATTATTCTTTGTAATTAAGCATTAGAACAATGAGTTATCAATAACTATACAGTATGAAAGCGCGCCTTATACTGGCCTTTTGTTGCATAGTAACTTGAAGGATTGTCGACAAACAGACTTTTAGCACAAAAAAGAACTCAGTAAAATGGCGCTACAGTCTCATTTCATACAAAAAAACGTACTTTGATCCTTTTAGCTTCAGGCCACAGAATTGGTTGTGTCAAGAAAATTAAACGAACAATAATATAGCAAATATTTGTCAAGAGAACCATGAGGTCGTACGTAACACTTCCAAAGAACATTTAAAAGAAAACTTACAAATCATAGTTTCGAATTTAAGGACACGTCCTCGCAATAACTTTAACGTGCGCCCTTCTGGTTATGTTGAGGTTGCGTGTTGTTACCCAATTTGATTATAAAATTGATATATTTTCAAATTTTTCGATGCATGCCAAGACAGTGGGCACTGTTGAAATTTTGTGAAGAGATTTATTGTAAATATTATTTAAATAAAGAGATATAATAAATTTAGTGGGTAAAGGATGAAATTTGAAGTTATCACTATAGCAACACATAAAAAAAGATTTTTTTTGGTATTTTTTGACTGAAGTTAATTCAAAAGTTTCGTGACTTTAATGACGTATGTACACAAAATATGTAGATTGTTGACAGTTTTCGATTCGTTATGAAGAGAAGATTATCATTTTTAGGTTATATTTTTATTAAGCCGCATAAAATTTGACTGATGATAGCGCGAACTATTAATTGAATGTGATTTTAAATTTCATCCTGCTAATGTGTCAAGCGAACAATAAACCATGCTTGTATTAAAAACTGATATATACAGGGTGTCCCAGAAAGAAACGATAACCCTGAAGCACCTATGAGGTGCTATTGGGGACTCAAAATAAAAAACAAAAAAATATTTCTTAGGTAGTACCCAAATTAAAAATAAAGAAAAAAATACCAAAGTACATGATTAAAATTTAAGTTCAGATTAACTTTTATAAAAAATTACACTAGCTATCCATAGGATTTCGTGCATAATCCTTAGTAGAATAAATAGTCCATGTAGAATATTATAAAACCAAAAAGCCTATGGGTTTCATTTATTAGTAGCTGTTGTATATTCCAGAAACGCACAGCAGTATGGAAAATACCAACTTTTATTTTTAAATACGTAATTTCAGTACTACTTGAGATTTTTTTATTTTATTTTGTGTCGCCAATAGCTCTACTATGAGGTGTTTCAGGATTGTCCATTCTTTCTGGGACACCCTGTACGTGTGTGTTCGGACGCGCTAATTACGGAATTACCTGTTTTATTTGACTTATTTTCCTTGAAACTTCCCATTTATTGGGGAAAACGTTTCCGTCACACTTCACATTGCGACCGAAATTACGAGTCTTTGTGCGAGTGAAACCGCGACGCCTTGTTAGTTTAGCTAGAAACGGACCGCTAATTAATAATAATCAATATTGACGGTTCAAGATTAAAATTTAAGCGATATCAATGTGTTGTGTATGTGTTTCTTACCACAGTAATGTTTCATGGGAAGTTTTAAGCGGAAAGATGCCTGAACGGACTTTGCTAACTAATAACAAAGACTAGAATTGTACCAAAAACCCCGCAATGTATTTTACCGAAGATTTTTGTACGACGCGCAATGTAACACAACGCGAGAGCGTTCGCCAGCCGTATTCTGTTAGCAATGTTTACACAGGCATTCGTTGGTAAGACATTATCGCTTAAATTTGAATATAATTTCAACTTTACCTCTGGAAAACATTAAAAATGTATCCAAAATGTAAATGTCGTTAATAATAAATATAGAATTCTTGTCGCTATCCCTCCAGTAGTTAAATGCAATGTTGCCGTATCCAAGTATATGACGTGTTGCCAACATTAATAAAATAAACCAAAGGTTTGGGCGTTTGAGTGAATCGAATCGAAAGATGACATTGATTAAATTTTAATTAAAGTAAATTTAAATGACAATGCTAAATCGCTTGATACATTCCCAATTGTATAGAACGAGGTTAGACTAGTTATATGATAATTATTGTTTTGTTTTTAAGACATAGTTAATGTAAATATCTGATGTGAAGAATGTAAAAGAATAAGAACAATTTTTGTATAGAGAACATGTGTAATAGAATTGTTGTGAATAATAATTATAATGATACATATATGTATATTAAAAAAAAACAAATGAATATTATTAATCAATATTTTATATTTATTTCATTTCTGTGCCAGTAAATGCGTTTTTTGTTTTTTTTTTTTTTTAGAACATACATATCAGTAGCGTGTTTTAGTTTGCACGTGGTTTTTTAGAACGGCCTATTTTTTTTTCACTCGTTTCATTACAATGGTTTTCCGATTCTCGTAAAATAATTATTGATCACAAATGATATGCAATGATGAACCAATTTGATTAATAAATACATTTTGTGGTAGGAACGTAGGATTTTTTAAACTTGTTTCACAAGATGGTTGTTTTTGGAACGAAGTTCCTTAAGGGACGATGCGGAGGGGTACCCTAATAGGGAAAAAACGTCCGTAACGTAAGATTTTTATTAGTAATGCACACAGTGTACGACTTAACATTGTAATAATGTACAAAAAATAACATTGTTTATCATTCATTGACCACGATCTCAGAGCGTTCGTTTGCGCAATACACTAACTCTTATGCAAACAACCGTGAATGAAGTGTACCACAATAAGTTCGCACGTTATCGAATGACCGTGGGTTGTTGCGAAAACTTCAGTTTTATTTTCTTTATACTCTCGAATGAAACTTAAAATAATAAGGAACTTCGTTCCTATCCGGTGTCCCACGACACCACACATATTTTTTATTATTGATTATGAACTAGAGACAGAAATTGTACACGAAACTTGATTTATTTTCAAAACCGTATAGTCAATATTCACGCGAGATTCTTTCTTCAAACAAATTCTATCGAATATGTTATTCTTGTTTTCATTTTAAAGTTATTTGTGATTATGATTGAAAAATTTACTTGAATTGGACTCCACGTATTCTGACTTCCTTACACATTCCGTTCCATTTTTTTTTTCTAATATAAATTACTAGACAGACTAATGTTATTTTATATATATATATATATATATTGGCGCGTCAGTTTCGGAACGTGCTCTCGTACTTAATACTAATATTTTCTGAGATTACCTTGTGTATTGGATTTGAAATTATATTTGTAAGTCATCGTGTGAGTAAAACTACTATTGCAGGTGTTCAAATTTAAATGTTCGCTTTAAAACCTGTTTGGTGTTGCCATGATAACGTTCGCTTCGATTTTTTTTTCATGAATCATTCTAAATTTAACCCTTAAATTCGTTTGCCAGCCTTTATTTACTTATAGGCTTTAATTTTGTATCTTATCATTATTTTCGATACCAAATTCAAATTTTTCGTCAAAAAAAATTGTTTTATCAGTATTGAATGATTTTCACAATGGCAACTTAATTGGGGATGGTGCTACAAATCAATTTAAGGGTTAAATTGTAATTTAAGCTTCAACGTGTAAGGCCCCCGTTTCTAAAGAACTGTCCATTGTTGTGTGCATAAATTGCATAATAATAAAATATAAAGAAAATTATATTGTATAAAACAGAATTTAATATAAAGGTGTCATTTTATTTATGTGTACAGTTAACCATGTAGTTTAGATGAAATAATCTAATGCAATGTTTAAAAAAAAACAAAGCAGTGTGGCCAAGAAGAAAACAGGCAAAATGCTGAAATTGACACCAAATTTTTAGGGATTCATCAAGTAAGGTAAAAATTATTATATTTTCTTTGTTTAATGTGAATAGGCAGAAGAAAATGCGGGAAACCTGATAGATAGTGGTCACCGTCACTCTCGCGCACGTGGATATCTAGAAGGTAACTGAGCCTATGTCTTCCCTAAAAAACTCCCGAGTACTTTATGGTGAATGAAGGCTTGTCAGTGGCACTTAATTGCTGAAATCGTTGAGTGTCGGTCAAACAAAGTATTTACGAAAAAACCTTTAAACATTGCATTACGATTATCATGAGATCTATTGTACAAATTGTTCAAATTATCATAAATTTGATTCGTTGAAATCATTAACGTGTTGCAGTCAGTATTCGTACCCCGATGTAAATGTATATTTCGTTCGTATTAATATACTTTATGTACGATTTAGTTTTAAAAGTAAACCAAACCTAAACTTGTATAATATGACTTAGTACCTAATTATTAAGTCATTCACTGCTGGATTTTTTTATTTAATTCCCGAAGGAGTAACTAACTGTAGTGGAAAAACAAACGATTTTAGCGAATTTTCTGTTGTTAAAATATCCTCATTCAGAAAGCTGTCTTCCAAAGACAATGTAAAATTATTATGCAAATACAGCAGGAAGCAAAGGATTTTTTTCAAGAAATTCTAATTTAATTATTCACTTCTCAACTCTATGTGAACTTTAAATTCATCTATATGTGTTATATTTGAAAGAGTCCTGCACTGCAACACTTGCACGTAAAGGCTAGGTTGTACCAATGCAAAGTCGTTGATACTGTATATTGTGACAAGTGTTTTATTTTTGTATTTTGATAATGTTTGTGTATATAATTTTCTTATTTTATTGATATTAAATTCAATTAATCAAATTTTGTTTTACTGTACTACTGAGTCCGCGCGGGTGGGTACCACCAACCCGCCTATTTCTGCCGTGAAGCAGTAATGCGTTTCGGTTTGAAGGGTGGGGCAGCCGTTGTAACTATATTTGAGACCTTAGAACTTATCTCAAGGTGGATGGCGCATTTATGTCGTAGATGTCTATGGGCTCCAGTAACCACTTAACACCAGGTGGGATGTGAGCTCGTCCACCCATCTAAGCAATAAAAAAAATGGGCTACCATATTTGGTAATTCTCGTAGTCTCTTATTTCTTTGGAAGGAAAGATGGATGTTTACCCAAAGGCGTTTTCATGACCTTTCGGATATAAGCAAGCTCGGACTTAGTCGAAAGGGTAGAGATTTGCTAAAGACTACCTGAACGTCTCCTGAGGCCTAAAAATTTGATTTGCGAATGAGTCATGCTACAGGGTCAAAATTGCGATCGTTTTCAAGATATAGCAACAACTTAGTCAAAGCTATAGGTTATGTATCGCTTCGAGCTCTTTGGCGAGTCGGTGACCTGTATTTTGGTCGCTGCTAGCGTTAGCAGAACCGTCCAACATCACCGATAGTAGAATAGGTGAATTGGTCAGGACTTATCTAGGGCGACGACGGAGGGTGGCAGCTCGGTGAGCCAGTGTGTTTAGAGCGAGTTTTTTAACGTTCTCGATTGCGTAAAAGCTAACTCAAATTTCTATGGAGTTGGAACAGCACCCCTAGCGGCAAACGTCGGCAAGCGTTCGAACTTCATACATATTTGAGTTAACTTTTACGCTATCGAGAACGTTAAAAAACTTGGTCTAAGCACACTGGTCAGTGGTGCCTACTATAAGGGCACTATCGTGTTACATTGCTGATAATTATGAAGGCGCCTATAGAGACTATCTAGATATGAACGAAACCTACTGACGCTGCCTTCTCACGGATAAGTTCAAGATGCAGATAATCGATGCTCTACCTTCCTTACCTAAGAAATCGGGATTGTAATGTTCGAAGAAAAGGCTAACTACATATTACGAGGATTACAGTTTACTCTGCTTGCCAACGGGGAAAGCGGCGCATCTCGGACAGACTACACTAGGGACATACGGCAAACCTACTTTAATGTTTAGGTAAGATTATTTGGAACTGAATAAATTCGGTTGCTTCGGAGGCCTTGCCGCTTTACCAGGACGGGTACGCGAATTCGAAGGTTCGGCCGAAAGGTGAGAAACTCAATGCGCTGTTGCTTTAAGGATCTTTGGGCAAGCCCCTTACTGATGTTGTTGTTGTACCCTGCTGATACATACGGACCTCACAAGTTGTCTCCATTTGACCTTATTTTGCGCTTGCTTCTTGACCTCACTCTAGGTCACGTCCTCATCTCGCTCTCCACGATGCGTCGCCAAGTATGTACAGCCCCTTGTACATGTGTAATATTATTTGAGAATTTAAATTATACTTAAGCTTTGTGTATTTTTTTTATTGCTTAGATGGGTGGACGAGCTCACAGCCCACCTGGTCTTAAGTGATTACTGGAGCCCATAGACATCTACAAGGTAAATGCGCCACCCACCTTGAGATATAAGTTCTAAGATCTCAGTATAGTTACTGTATTGTGTAGTAGTAATTCTATTTTTTTAACTGGAAAGGCATATGTATCATACCATACAACGCAATCTTTTATATTTTTTTTAATAAAAAACGATAGATGTGTAATGAAATAAAATTGATTAATTTGAAACATTAATCAATTGACATGAAATAAAAGGAAATGAAATGAGATGAGATTATACGGGATGAAATATAATCTCAGTAAAGTGGTGGTTATTTACTGAAATTTTCTCAGTGGACTTTTTGGAAGACCCCGAGCAGTTATGTCCAGCGTCTATGTTTCATTTTCCCACATTTGTGCACTTTCACAGATATTAAACAGTTAATAAATCACTGTTATTACACATAATTATAAAACAATTCACACAACTTCGCTCCTCACGTTCCCGCCAAAAGTTCTGAGCCGATGCTGTAATCGGTAAAAATGGTAAAAATCGAGATGTCTTTCAACTGTCAAAAAATCAGCTGTCAAATTGGAGTAAATTTGTTAATGGTAACACCAATTCTTTCTATGTCAACGAGTAAAGGGAATGTGAGTTTTGTATTTTGTTGTATACATAATCTCGAAAAATCCATAAAATTAGTTTAAAAATTAACTAAAAACGTACAAGTATGTTAAATTTGTGAGATACTTATAGTCAGAACGTGAATATTTTTCCATCTCACTGCAAACTTTTACGTAGAAACTGAATTTGAATCTGTGTTATTCTTACATTTCAATTTGTTTTCAGTGCATTACATGTGATTTACTAGTAGATTAAAACTCAAATAGCAATCACGAAGTGTTTAAGCATAAAGGAGTGTTAAAATAGTCTTATTCCTTGAATACTGGTGGTAAATTTGTAAATACCAATCTTAAGGTTAGTTTTGTTTTTCTCAGATCCCTCCAAGATGGGTAAAATAATGAAGCCGGGTAAAGTAGTGCTGGTCCTAAGTGGCCGGTACGCGGGTCGCAAGGCTATCGTAGTCAAGAATTACGACGAAGGTACCTCCGACAAGCCATACGGGCATGCCTTCGTCGCTGGTATCGACAGGTACCCCCGGAAAGTGCACAAGAGGATGGGAAAGAATAAAATCCACAAGAGGTCCAAGATAAAGCCTTTCGTCAAGGTAAGATTCTCTTTTAATATTGATTTAAATTAATGGCTGGTTAATTGATATGAAACCATAAAACCATATTTAACTATTATAAATAGATAAAACTGAAGTTACTAAGACCAAAGCTATTTAAAGGAAATATTTTGAAATTTTATTAGTACTACTTTTAGGGTTTAATCTCGTGTTGACGGTCGGTCGTCTGTAACCATGAAAACTAAAAGTATTTGAAATGTTAGATATAATATCATGATAGTAAAAAAACGCAAAATTGAACCAAATTAAAGGAAGGCTTAATTGTGTGTACAGGACACTCAAAAAGTAAACAAAATATTATTTTAAATTTAATACAAACCAGGATAAATGCAATAACAATTTTGGGCAACATCGTCTTCATGATTGAAAATGATATCAATAAGTACATATTGTACTGAGGCTCCAAATATACTATAAAATATCAGGTGTAGTTAATAAAATTGACATGGGACTGGTCAGTGTAGCAAATCTTGGTCGAAAATTGTGTCCAGCAATGGATTTTTATTAAAATTTATAGTAGTTTTGTGTTATTCTTGTGTGAATAGAAGACATGAATGAAAAATTTACAATGGAGCAGCATTGTTGTGATTTTCCAAATTTGTAAAATGCATCTATTACTTAATTATCAATTAACTTTAAAAGATCTTTATTATGAAATATTTAACTAATAAATGATATGTGTTTTGGATGACTACAGATTTGCTTTTTGTAGATTTAAATACTGTGTTTTGTTCAGTTATTATATTAGCTTTGGCAGATATACCCCAGCCCGAATAGTGTTTAACATATTTACCATAATATTAATGCAGATACTTAACACGGCACAAAGGCCCACGGCTGTGTGATGTGAATCTCAATTGCATTTGCATAATTCCATACATTTTTAAAGAATGTTTCAATGTTAGAAATTAGGAGGACTATGGTATTTGTAGAATGGGCACTCAACATACCCTGACACTAATTGAAAAGTATAATTGAGGATATTTTCATACTAAAACAGAATATTGCAAGAGGTAATAAATACTGTGATGATAAAATTACTTTTAGAGCAGCTAGTAAAGAAAAGGATTCATAGTCCCTTAATGAATTAAAGAATTGACAATTATTACTTAGGGTTTTAGAGATTTATATTAATTATAATAATATAAAGGCGAAAGCTTGTAATCTTGAATTTGATGAACAATCTTAAACAGAGGTTGTTAGTGATTTTCCTAGTCTACTGTTCTTATTTTAGTTTAAATCAACTATTATACATGCTTATGGCTCTAATAAAGAATTAAAAAAAAACTATTATAAGTACTGATGTAATTGTTTCAAAATTTTTCTGTATTCATGTATTTTCATGTATTAAAAGTGCAAGTCTTGAGTTTCTTAACAATTCTCAGTATTGAAGTACTGTTGTAATAACTTTTTAGTTTTAAAATTTCCATCATTATTAGACTGCATTAAAAGGTTTATCATTGCTGTATAGTTATTTGAAAATATCTGTGTTCTGTTTCAGGTTGTAAACTACAATCACTTGATGCCAACACGTTATACAGTTGACTTCAGTTTTGAAAAATTCAGTGCAAAAGACCTGAAAGACCCCGCGAAGCGTAAGAAGTTGCGTTTCAACACGCGAGTACGTTTTGAAGAGAGGTACAAAAGTGGGAAGAACAAGTGGTTCTTCCAGAAGCTTAGGTTCTAAGTGTAATTTTAAAAGAAAATAAACATTACGTGAGTAATGAATACATTGTTTTATTGCAAACTGAAACCACCTATCCACTATTTACATATTTTTTTTCATAATAAAGTTTAATTAAAACCTTATTTGTAAGGAATGTATTGAATTTTTTGACATGTTCTTAGTATCTCTTTAATTTTTGCATTACTGGCGTTTGCTTAAAAAGAGTTTCCCTTTAGTGTCCAAAGCGCTAAGATTTGTCCTTCAAAGGATTGAGAAGAGCACAGTCGAAAGACAATGTCTTGAGTTTGCTTCCCTGGCATCTCATATCCATTAACTATGAACGAATGACCACTACTCATGTCTCCTAATATTGGTTTTCAAAAACGAAATAATATACAATTCGCCTTCAATACATCATAGTTGAATGTGTCAATTCTTGTTTAGTGCAAAATTTACACTATTAAAATAAACATACAGCCTGGCCCTTGTCAGTTCTCGCTACGAATACTTATGCTGGTGGTAGGATCTCTTGTGAGTTCGCACGGGTAGGTACCACCGCCCTGCCTATTTCTGGCATGAAGCAGTAATGCGTTTCAGTTTGAAGGGTGGGGCAGCCATTGTAACTATACTTGAGACCTTAGAACTTAGATCTCAAGGTGGGTGGCGCATTTACGTTGTAGATGTCTATGGGCTCCAATAACCGCTTAACACCAGATGGGCTGTGAGCTCGTCTACCCATCTAAGCAATAAATAAATGAAAAGAATACGCAAAATAAGTGTTGATACAAATGCTTGATGAATTTTATTATGAAGAGACTGAAACAGAATCATGTAAAAATCTTGACCCTACCTTAATTCCCAGTAAGACAAAATGTAATAGAGTGATCAGGTATGATTTTAATAGGAGTACACATGCAAAATAATTTACAAGTAATTAATAATAAAACAATTTCTCTTCATAATCAATTTAATTTAATAAATAAATCTTTTAAGCTGTCTTTAAAATACAAATATTATCATTGTTAAGTGATATATGTTCCATCAAACATGTAATAATACATTTCGAATCTGGCACTAGCTCATAATTAAACAATAAAATATAATTTGATCAGCATTTCTCAGAATTGTTTAAAATGTGCAGTTATAATGTGTTAAGGGTACATACAGTGTGTGTTTATTGAATATTTTTGTGTTTTAGATATAATAAATATTGGAGATACTAGGGTCTACACCATCAATGTACATACTCTTTAAACTGAAGTTATTACCAACATTTGAACCTATTTAAAACTTTTTTAGTAGCTCGCAATATCTTTGTCATAATTGAGTCGACTATTATCAAAGCCGGCAATCTGACTTTTGGACAATTATTGGTAAATCAGAAAAACGAATTATTGATTTTGTATTCCATTGGCAGTCACAAAACTCTTCGGAACGACATCTTAGATAAATAACAGGTTAACTATTAACCTTTATTTAATGCAGGTTTTGAACCGTATTCTTTGAAGGAGACGATTATATTCAAATCAATCTGTATTGACATATCAATAACATTTTTTTGTCCAAATGCACAGATTGCCACCTTTGATAATAGACGACTCAATTAAGCCATTAGCTGAAATTTGAGCATTTATAAAACCCATTCTTTGCCTATTTGGTCGCATTGTTTCGTTCTGAATAGAATTTAAGTACAAGAAAACAATTTAAGTAAGAAACATGTGATATGAAAAAAATACTGCAAGAATTGGATTTTAAGAGGTAAGTTTTATCTTTAACAAAATGTACAATAGTTAGTTAACTAGGTCTCGAACCAACAAAACGAGACCGACACAGCGATTTAGGAATGTGACTTGCAATTTCTACGTAACTTATTTTTAATGCTATTTATATTTAATAACACAATTAAACATTCTATTACTAACAAACACTGATTTTGTTGACCAAAATACAATTTCTACTAATCAAGATCAGGCACTCACATAGAAGCACAGTTTAAACTAAAAATTGGCCATTGAGACTGATTTAATTTTTCTGACAAAGCATAATTCTGCCTTTTTAAACACAAAAAAAAAGAATTCAAAACATTCCATAACTTAGCTTGCCATTATTTCATATTAATCCAATGTTATCCAGTATAACAAGATTGCAAAATTAATCATTTTACCCTAGGCGTAAATTTAAATGCGGTAAACTTCAAGACGAGGGTCAGTGTAGATCAGCTCGTCAGACTCTTCATCTTCAGGACTTGATTTCAGATCGTTGTCGAGTTCAGTTGTTCAGCTCCAGCGTTGAAACAAAGCGAGCGTGGTTCCAGGGTTCCAGCGTCCACAGTAATTATCGCGTGAAGTAAGAAGGTATTTACAAAACTCCGTCTGGTTACGAAGCCTGCGCCAACTTCGAGATCCTCTCGTCCAGTTTCCGTATCTCCTTGTTGAGGCTGTTCACGTTCAGCGCGAACACTTCCTGAACGCTCTGCAGGAGCTCCCGGTTTTTGTGGACGCCGCCCGCAATACTGCTCTGCAGCGACTCGAGCTCAGTCAGCGACTTGCCGAAGTTACTGGCTGTTGGAAATTTATTTATGTATTTATTGAAGTCAATATATATCTATGTATATGCAAAAACGTTGTATCCCTCTTTACTGGTGGTAGGACCTGTTGTGAGTCCGCGCGGGTGGGTACCACCACCCTGCCTGTTTCTGCCGTGAAGCAGTAATGCGTTTCGGTTTGAAGGGTGGGGCAGCCGTTTTAACTATACTTGAGACCTTAGAACTTATTCTCAAGGTGGGTGGCGCATTTACATTGTGGATGTCTATGGGCTCCAGTAACCACTTAACACCAGGTTGGTTATGAACTCGTCCACCCTACAAAGCAATAAAAAAAAATCCCTTTTTACGAAAAATGCGCAGACGGAAGAGTATGAGATTTTTCACACTTATAGAGAAGACGGAGGAGTATGAAATTTTCCACACTTATAGAGAATATAGAGAAGAAGTGCACAATACTATTTTTTTTTTAATAATGCCTAAAATATACATTAAATCAATAAAGAAAACATTACACACACAACCATGTATTTGACACAACACATATATAAATATACTTTTTGTTTATTGTCAATTATCAAACTTTTGTTAGTGTTTAAAGTCTGTGGCCAAATTGAGAATAGATAAATATTATTTTTCTTTATTATTATTTATGCACAGTGTAGTTTTGGCAAAATCTTTGATATAGATTATTTAGGAACAATAGTATTTGACAATAGAACCATAATAATGTTTAAACATAAAATTTCAATTGATTAAAGTCGAATTTCCACTTCTGAAGGACCACTAGTCCTAATTAATACATGTCTCACTCAATCTCATGCACTGATAAAGTGATTGCCTAGGGCGCTCTGTACCTTTAATCCGCTACTGGACATGACACTGGGGAGTGGGTAAGCTAATATTATTTGTAGTTATTATGAAATTGCCGGTAGGCAGCCGCTTGGCTCTGCCCCTGGCATTGCTGAAGTCCATGGGCGACGGTAACCACTCACCATCAGGTGGGCCGTATGCTCGTCTGTGTACAAAGGCAATGAAACATTTTTTTTACCTTGATGATGCAGAGCCTCTAGCGCTTCCATCCTTTCAATTATTTCCGAATGTGAAATACCTTCAATTTGCTTCACCAATTTGTACAATTCGTTAACCTGTTTGAAATAAATATAAATGATTAATTTAATAATGAAATATCATTCCATTTTTAACTTCTTTTATAGTCGTACGGCACGTAACTTGGCAAGAGTCGTTAGAGGCGCAGAAGTCGTTTTTTAGGTCTCTTTGGTTGTCAAGCGGGACGCAACGTTCCGAGCGCGCGATTGGTGAGTCAGTCGACCCTCCCCTCCCGCACCGCGTCCACGTTCCGTTCGCTCCCGATTACACATGCGCCTACTAAATTGTAGGAACCCTTTGTTTATATTGAGTTTTTGTTACGAGTTGTTATTATTGTTTTAAATTTAATTTTTGTTACGAGTGTTATTCTTTTAAATTTGTTTGCAATGCCAGGACCAAATACCAATGACCATATAGTCGATTCAGTCACTGAGCGTTTTATTATTTACGCCAGTGACGACAGCGACTCTTCGTTATGTCAACGATGAGGAGCCAACTCCTTCCACCAGCTCAGGTGCTATCATAAATTTAATCCAAGGGGTAGCATTATTAGAAAATGATAGTGACGACAGCGACACATAATTTTTAATATTAAGTATATTTTTTTAAATAAACTTCTTAACTTTTAATTGTATTTTATTTATAACACCTAATACACTTCACGAATTCCTCTCTTTTCTTTAACTTTCTTCTAAACACACAGGCTTAAAAACAAATGATGGCAAATAAAAAATTAAATTATATGCGAGCAATAAAAGTGACCATTTTTTTGTTGCAATGTGCACTAAGCGCGACATTACCCCCACTACATTTCATAAAAAAAGATTAGGCTCTATGGTATGATACTTTTGCCTGTCTAGTTGGAAAAATAGATCTACTAAAGAAATACTCTATCGAAATGTCAAAATCCACTAATTTGTAACTCGCACTCGCCCAAACGTCATTCGTGGTTTTTTTTTTTTTTTTTTTTTTTTCCTACCTAAGCTGAGAGCCTTGAGAGGCTATATCAGCGTAACCCTAACTTTTGTAGGTGAGCTCACGGGGCTCAAACCTGATGACGTTGCTAACACGATCCCTAGCAAGAGTCGTGCTTCGCAGAATCTACCACCGGATCGGAAACGCGACCCACTGAGAAGATCCGGCGAGAAACTCAGTGGGCTGTGTCTGAGAGTTAATTTACTCGTCGAGCCCTTCGTCGCAAGCGACGGGTTCGACGAGAACGGTGACCGGATACGAGAACGGTGACCGGCGACGAGAACGGTGACCGGCGACGAGAACGGTGACCGGGTAAGGTGACCGGTGAATTCGTGGTACTCACTTCGGTAAAATTATTACGATTACGAGATCACAACGTTAATATGAACTCGCACTCACAACATAACACCGGGTACGTTTGCCGTTAGGGGCGCTGTTCCAATTGCATACAAATTTGAGCTAACTTACTCGCTATCGAGAACGTTACAAAACTCGCACTAAGCACACCAATAACTGCACATCAGAAGCAACCAATAGGAGGTCTAACCTTCTCGTCGAGTTGCGGGTCGGCGGGCGTGAGTGCGGCCCGGAGCGCGTGCACGTTGGCCAGCAGCGCGCCTACACGCGCGTCCGCCGCCGCCACCTCGCCCGCCCGCAGCGCGCCCGCCTGCGCCGCCAGCCGACACGCCGCGCCCGCCAGCGTTGCCTGCACGCACACGGTATCACTTAGGTCGTGGACACATCGCCTTTTCGCATTAAAATTAATTTCCAAAAATATTCGAAATTGAATTAATATGTATCACCAGTATTTTTCTTATAAATACTGTTAAAAGAGCGTAGTTTAAGTATTAGTTTTTTTTTTAGTTTACCTATATTTTGAATACTATTAACAAAATAATACATAATTTTATAGAATTTAAAAGACAGATAATGTAACTGGTAAAAAATAAAAAATAAATGTTGCAAAGATGATTAATAATATTATATTAAAAATATCACATGTTAAACCTTTATAACACTCTCCAGTAAAATTATTAAGTTTTGAGATTATACAGTTTTAATCCGTCAAGAGGACATGTCTACGGCGCGGCGCCGGCTACCGTGTAACAGCACGGCAGTAACAATCGTTTCCAATACAGTTTCTGTCTTAACCCACGTTAATCGCGAAAAACGTATTATTCTGTTCTTGATGCTTATTAATATGACGAATGAAGAAAAAACAGAATCAAAAAAATATTGGGTGAATCCATACCTTTCTATAATGAACCATGATGGAGGTTATTTTAAGAGGAAATATGAAGCGCTGAAAATATATGTGTTATTAACAAATTTTACGAATATTTTGCGGAGCAGGAGCAGTGTGCCGTGTGTCAGCGCGGTGCACCGTACACCGTAGACATGTGTCCACGCCCTTACGCGCCCATTCGCTCAGCGTCGCCATAACGAACCAATCGAATTAGCACGCGAATTGCGAATGCGTAACTATACTGAGACCTTAGAACTCATATAGTTTTTTACTGGTGGTAGGACCTCTTTTGAGTCCGCACGGGTAGGTACCACCGCCCTGCCTATTTCTGCCGTGAAGCAGTAATGCGTTTCGGTTTGAAGGGTGGGGCAGCCGTTGTACTGTTACTGAGACCTTGCAACTCATCTCAAGGTGGGTGGCGGCATTTAAGTTGCAGATATCTATGGGCTCCGGTAGCCATTTAACAACAGGTGGGCCGTAAGCTCGTCCACAAACCTAGAAAAAAAAATTGGACCCTTGTCAATTTTCATAACATTAATCTTTGATGACCACTCTACGAAATACACTCTTTGACTGACCCGCCATATTGGTTCATTACGTCGTAGTTGTTAGAATAATGTCAAAATCTAACCGTGAATATATAAAGATAATAATGTACGCTCGATCGTAACGTTTGTCATTTATTGCCAGAACCCAAACTGAATGGGAATCGTTTCCATTGTCACGAATTACATTTTACAGACAAGTATCAGCTCACCTGTCCAGTGGCAGCTTGGAGCCGTCGGAACGCCTCCTCATCCCTCACGCCGGCAGCCTGCTCTAATTTGTGTAATCTGTAGATTCAAAGTGAAATTGAAAAAAATGTAACTCTTACTGGTAATAGGACCTCTTGTGAGTCCACACAGGGAAGGTACCACCACCCTGCCTATTTCTGCCGTGAAGCAGTAATGTTTCGGTTTGAATAGTGTGGCAGCCGTTGTAATTATACTGAGACCTTTGAACTAATATCTCAAGTACGGTGGCGGCATTTATGTTATAGATGTCTACGGGCTCCGGGGTGGGCTATGAGCTCGTTCAACCATCTAGGCAATAAAAAAAGTAACTCACAAAATTATATTAAATGTTATTTAGTAGCAATAAGTAGGGTAGGGCAATATATCTTGCTCGGACAAGTACCGTGGTCCTATGGGACGGCTTGTGAGGTCGGACAGATGGTTGACAATACGATTGAGACGTCGACCTCATGTCTCAAGGGTTCATGTCAACAAGTCTTATGAATTCCGGATACATTCAAAGGCCGGTGACAGCAAATACAATATCATGCCAACGAACCTTCCACAATACAATACATCATATCCGGTAAGACAAAGTACTCCGGAGTGCGCAAATGTTCATCAAATCGTTATTTATTGAACTAGGCTACTTTTTGATCTGCTAATATTATTTGTTGGTTATTCACAATAGAAACTACTTAATGTTTGGCTATTTCGTTACCTGTGCTCAAGTTGAGCCACCCTTGTGGTCTGCGCGAGGCTTATTTCAGGCTTCAACTTCAGCTGCGCCGTGATCAGCTCACCCTGCTTCTTCCTGCCGTTCGACGACAGGTACTCCCTGTAATTACAGTTCGATCAATTTCCACTTTTGACAAAAATAAAATATATACAGTGTATTTTTTCCCTATTTTTAATTTGGGTATTACTTAAGATATTTTTTTTCATTTTGAGGCCCCAATAGCTACTATGAGGTCTTTCAGGATTATCCATTCTTTCTGGGACGCCCTGTTTATATTATATTTGTTAATATTTATTTAATAAGCTTGCAACATTATTTACTGACTTAACACCCATGATTTCTTTTTTATTATGTAATCAACTTTGAGAAATTTAATGAGATCTAAGTATTAAGAGTAAGACGCAATGTAAGTACTATAGAGATTTGTCAACAGCCTTCAATCAGGAAGGTGATTTTTCTGAATGAATGCTTCATTGTTTTTTGAACAGCATAAAATCATATTCGAAACGTCATTTTTTTCCCTACCTATGTTGATATAACCTTGATAAGTTATACCAGGTTAATCGAGCGAGTGGGTGAGCTTACCGTACTTTAACCTGACAAATTTGCTACCATTAGCCCTAGCAAGAGCGCTACGCAGAATCTACCACTGGTTGGGAAACGCGACTCACTGAGAAGATCTGGCGAGAAACACAGTGGGATGTGTCTGAGGGTTAATTTGCTCGCCGAACCCCTAGTCACAAGCGACAGGTTCGACGAGAACGGTGACCGGTGCTTGAGGTACATAAATGCACCAAGCAAACATTATGCAACTGCATTATGAAACTAATCAATTCGAACTCGTACTATCTATATATTTAACAATATTAAAATTGATATTTGTGTGTTTTGAACATTGCTTATCTGTTTGACTAGAAACTTTGTAATTGTTAGCAACTTCGGTGAAGGTTCTTGCCATTGTTACATTAATGTAAGACGATTTTATTTTAAAAATATTTCATGCATTTAGACGTGGTCGTAGCGGAGCGTGGCTTGTTTCAATGAGTCTATTGATAAGTAAAAGACAGATAAATCCGAATTGCGATTCTATTGTAAAAATAAATCTATTTACTTTAGTTTCTCGGCCTTAGGGTCAATTTGTTCTCCTTCTTCAAGTTTCAATTCTTCCAGAAGTTTCTTCGTTGTGTTGATTTGTACGGCCAACTTGGAGAACTCTTCCTGCACAAAAATGAACCATTTTGGGGGTGTCATAAACGCAAGACCGCTTCATTGCTTCACGATAAACTGGCCATCTAGCAAGCGATTTAACTGCTGTCTGCAACTTTGTATTTATGTATATAATACTACAACAATACATTTATGAATAAACTGTACATGTATTCAATTATATTTAAATATCTCAGACAAACTTATTTTAGGTTTATTAAAAATTACATACTAGTAATGTTCTATGACAAATTTACCAGCGAATTGAGAATAAATGCAATTCCTATAAAAAAAATTAAATTATTTGTGGACTACACATCTCTGATCTCTACCAGACAGAATTTGAATGCTACCTCTCTAGGTAGATCAGAGATATGTCAGTCTGCATTTTAATATAAAAAAAATGATCTTAAGTTATGTAATTATATAGTAAGTTATGTAATCTGTTTATTTTACTCATTCATCATTCATAAACTATGTTATTTCAATGAGCAACTATTATTAAAATATTTTCTGCCAGAATACTGTTTAAATTTAGACCATGTGAGATATTTTTATGACAATAAATAAAAGATCATTCATATAATTGTGTCAACAGGTATCCAGTTACATTTGTTGGTTGTCAATAGAATAAGTTATTTTTGTTAATGTCTAATAACAAAAATAAAACTCAAAACATTTTGTATGAAAAATTTGAATTGGATATTTTTGGATGGAGTTGGATATTTTTTTAAGTTGTGTGTTTAATCAACAAACTCAATGATAAAGAAAACTACTTCTTGCAATGGCTGCGAAAAGTATTTTAGTTTTTTAAATTTAAATCTAATGCTTGTTCATATTGAAAACTCATGTATTTGAGTAATGTATGCTCCCTTTAAAGTTTCAAACGTCAGTGACTGTTCTCATCTAGAATGACATGGTTGTCTGTGTACTTTGCAATATGTTTAATATTATGTTTACACTTTATAGTAGAACATACTTACAAACCTACATACTGTTTTCACTTTTTGATGATATAATAAATTAAAATTTTGAGACAATTATCCCAGTCAAGTAAGAACAGAACAAAATATGTATTCTTGAACTGCCTAAATATAAGATTGCATTTATTTTAGAATTTACAAATTGTTTTAAGATTTTGCAGCTATCTTGTATAAATAGATTTAACAGGTTCTTAAAATGATTTTTACATTCCACTGTTCCTGATATTTTAGTGCTTGCTTGCTACGACTTCATTAAGTAGTAGTTTGTTTAATGTTACGATTGGACAGTCAAAACAAAATAACTATAAACTTTCTAGGTTGCTAGTATGATGACAATTTTACCTTTTCACTATCGCCAGCTTTGTTTTGTTGGTCAGTGACATCTTCGAGGAGTTCAGAAAACTCACATCTAAGTCTATTGTATCTTTGTAGTGGAGTCTCCGGGTCACCTTCAGCTGCTAGCTCCCATTCACCAACTCTAAATAATTAAAAATAAATCTGGTGTGTATAGATAAGCCTACTTTGATTAATAATAAAAAATCGAGTTTGATTTAATTGTAATGAAAACCCACCTGTAACCAATTCGAGATTTTCTGCTCAATTTATCTGAAAAATCTACAGGGCCAGTAAGGAACTTCCCTTTGAATTTATTGAAAGAATCCTTGACCGATAAGTGCAATTGTTCGATACACTCGTTCTCCTCCTCCTCATAAGGCTCCGGCTGATCGGCTTCCGGCAGATCATCAGTTTCATAAACATCGCGTTGGTCATAGGCCTACAAGAAAGCTCTTGTTATACATTTAATCTCCGACGTGTACAATATATTCCTATCGGGTATACTTACAATGCCGGGCAGATTTTCATATTTAGGATCAGCCATTTTATATATTGTAATGTTGAAAAATTAAAGGCACTAGTTTGAGAATAAATAAATAAATGTTCCGTAATATGAATCAGAAATTTTGTTTGTCTGTGATGTCACGTCAATCGAATGAAAAAAATGTGTATAGCCTATGAATCGAACATAGAGCCTTGAAGCCTTTCTTGTTTTGATCTGTAAATTATAATAAAATAATTGTGATATTTTATGAGTTTGTTATGGGTGAAATTTAAATCAAGCCATACGTGCTAATATACTTAATTAATTTACTTAATTGGCAAATTATAGCTTCAGTTTTTTTTTATTGCTTAGATGGGTGGACGAACTCACAGCCCATCTGGTGTTAAGTGGTTACTGGAGCCCATAGACATCTACAACGTAAATGCGCCACCCACCTTGAGATATAAGTTCTAAGGTTTCAAGTATAGTTACAACGGCTGCCCCACCCTTCAAACCGAAACGCATTACTGCTTCACGGCAGATATAGGCAGGGTGGTGGTACCTACCCGCGCAGACTTACAAGAGGTCCTACCACCAGTAATTACGCAAAGTCAATCGTGAACATTTGTTAAGTACGTATTTCATTAGAAAAATTGGTACCCGCCTGTGGGATTCGAACACCGGTGCATCGCTTCAACACGAATGCACCGGACTTTTAAGGCACGACGACTTCAATGTTTCAAAATTAGTAGGCAGATAGGTAATAAGGTGCATACAACGAGTCTAGGATATTTATTCATTAAATTACAAAATAAATCGTAAACTATAGAATATTATTATTAAACAATTTTCACTACCTAGTTTCAATGATTAGCACACTTTTCTGGTTACACATATCAAATTTTTCTTATATTAGTTTACTCTTTAGTTTGCTTTATCTATACAATTTAACACGTAAGCGTGCTTTGTTATAAAAAGAACTGATGTACTATTTTGATTTTAGTTTTTATCTGTGCTTAAAGTATAGTGAAGTAGTCTGTGAGATCCAAAGTCGACCGTCCATCACAGTCTGAGTCCTGAGTCATACATAGATTTTTTTTTTTCAATTATTAAATCTATCGTCACTCTTGGCCTAAGAATTTCGTCATAGTTTGTTGTTCTTCCACTATCGTTTGCTGCATTGTATAGTTAATAACGGTGTTAAAGAAATAGTGAAATCATGAGTCTGCAATGGACAATTATCGCGACGTTTCTCTATACCGAGATCGCAGTCGTCCTCCTTTTAACTTTGCCGATAGCCAGTCCGAGCAGATGGCAGAAGTTCTTCAAATCGAAATTTCTAGCTTACATAAGCGGGCAGGCATCTATTTATTTTCTGATTCTCATTGGCGTGCTAGTATTATGTCTGCTAGATGCAATTCGTGAGATGCAAAAATATTCAAATATTGAACCGTCAGACCACCAGCATCTCGACGCCGAAATGCAAGGTAACATGAGATTGTTTCGTGCACAGAGAAACTTCTACATATCTGGCTTTGCACTTTTCCTCCTTGTCGTCATCCGTCGTTTGGTTCAAATGATTTCACAACTGGCTACATTGTTAGCTCAGTCTGAGGCAAACTTCCGCCAAGCTCAGAGTGCTACCACTACTGCTAGAACTTTGTTAGAGAAGCAAGGCACTGGCGAGGAACAAAGCAAGAAAGAAATAGAAGATCTGAGGACCCAAATTTTGAATTTGGAAAAGGAACTTTCAAAAGAGAAGAAAGACAAAGAAGCTGTAAAATCACAAGCTGAGGGTTTGAATAAAGAGTATGATAGACTAGCTGAAGAGCACAGCAAGCTACAGAAAAAGCTAACAGTTTCTGGTGAAGGTGATTCTAAGAAAGATGAGTAAATATTAGACATTACAGAATGTATGAGTCTGATTTTGATGAAACTAAATGTTGTCTATGCTGCTTCTAGTATTACTGTGTTGATCTATTCTAAAAGTATATTAATATTAGTTCGTCACTTGCTATTTAAATGTTTTCAGAAAGTTGCATTACACATCTGGACTTTGGAATCAGCTTAACCAAAAACATTACTGATAATGAAATGAAAAATAAATTAACAAATTTTCATGTTCGTAGTTCATTAAACAGAAAAATCAAAATTCCAACATTGTTATATTGCTTAAATTTTATATTTACAAATCCTTAAAATTTCAAAAGTAAATAGTCTAAGCCTTAAAATATATTATTATTAGCTTTTTTAATTTTTTATTAAGATTTTTATTTTAAGCTGTTGTTTCTTAACTTTTAGGGTTTTTGGTGTTAAACATGGATTTGTGTATGACAAATGTGAATGTAAGAGTGGATCTAATTTAATATTCCTTAAATTGTGTTTTGTCAATTAGGAATAATCAGATTTTTATAATTTACTAGTATTTTTATTGGAAATGAAAATGAATACATGTTTTTAATTGAAAGTGAACACCAATCTTTTGTAGAATAATAATGTTTAAAGATATTGCATTTGTGATTAATTCTCACTTTCAATTTAGAAGAATTTGAAAACTGTAGCACAATTTTCATCCAAATCATTTTCAGATTCTTATTAACCACACAACTTCTCTCAATTGAAAGTTGAGTTCTGTTATTCAAGCCTGAGGTTTTTTTCGTTTCGGAACAGTAATTGTTCGTTCTTAATTATAATGTAAAAAAGGCATGAATAACTTTGGAATAGGACTGTTTATTATAAAAGTCTTGAATTGTTTATATGCTGGTTTGATTAAATAAAATACTTTTTTGAAAAACTGCATTTATTATATTTCTTCAAAATGTTCGAAAAACTTCCATCTACCTCTCATATTAATTTGTTTACCTCAAAACTTTTATTAAGATTTGTAGGCAGCAGTGATAGAGTGAAGTAGTAATTAATACATTTTGGTTTGGGGAAGCTGTTGTACTATATATCTGGGACTTGTCTCAAGATAGGTAGTATTTACATTGTTGGTGTCTATGGACCGCAGTAACCATTGAAAACCAGGTGAGCCGTGAGCTCCATATGCAGTAAAAAAGGCTAACCAAAGCGAAATGCATTTGGCAACTTTAAATTGTAGATTTATACTTGAATATTTTCTTCGGTTTTCGCTCCGGTGTCGGTTTGTAAAATAAAATGTCCGTAATATAAAATTGGAAGTGAATAATAATAATATATACATTATGAAACTGCAATATAATGACAATTAAAACACTGTATTTAAGGGTTCGAGCAATTTTAATTACTTAGATACTTTAACTAAACAAATAAATAAAATTGAAGTGTCTAATACAATATATTACAAATATTAAAATAACCGCTTTTAGCTACATGCATATTCATGAATGTAAATACGGTACATATACCAAAATATATTTTTTTACAATTTTTGTCTGCCTGTCTATCCGTCTGTTGCTCCGGCTAATCTCTGGAACAGCTGAACTGATTTTGATGAGATTTTCAGTGGCAGATGGCTGATGTAATAAGGAGTATATAACTAAAATTATTAAAAAATATTTTTGTCTGTCTGTCTATCTGTCTGTTGTTCCGGCTAATCTCTGGAACAGCTGAACTGGTTTTGATGAGATTTTCAGTGGCAATGGCTGATGTAATAAGGAGTAACTAAAATTATTAAAAAATAAAGTAATGTTTTGTTAAATTCCACGCGGACGAAGTCGCGGGCACAGCTAGTTAACACTATTTATGGACTTTGGTAAATGCTGAACAACAAAATATAGCCTCTCATTTATGGTCTTTCAATGCACGTCATCTTCGTTATTTTCATCTATGAATATACCGGTTAAATAACAACAATGTAATTTTGCAATTCGCGCGAAAATAGAGGTCGCTTGTATAAAGTGATGAATCGCTTCAGTCATAATACATAGCTGTCTGTTAAAATTAGATATCTATGTTCATTGTTTGTCAATTAAATTAAAAGTTATGTTTATTATGACAACCTACTTTCGTGGTTCTACGAAAATAGATTTTGATGTTTTTTTTTTTCAAAAATGATTCTACCTACATAACGAAAAAGTAACAAAAAATATGTAGTTGATTTCCATATTGTATCCGACATTGCGAGACGTATCCGAAAAAGCCACGTAGGTGCATGTGCAGGTGGAAGCGTTTCTTTGAATTCGTACGAAAATATCTCGTAACGAGTGACTCATCAGACAATAACTAGTCACTGAATGACGTAGGTAGCTCGATATTGATTAGTAAGAGGTTAAAAATTATATGATGCAATATCAGCACTGAGGTGTGCTGTTGGAGTGCGCAGGAGTACTGGGGCAGAATTTAAATTAGACAAGGTCTTTTATACGCGTCAAAGGGTGTCTAATTCATGTCATTCACGATTTGATACTGGTGGTAGGACCTCTTGTGAGCCCGCACGAGTAGGTACCACCACCCAAACTAGTTCTGCCGTGAAGCAGTAATGCATTTCGGTTTGAAGGGTGGGGCATACTTGAGACCTTAGAACTTATATCTCAAGGTGGGTGGCGCATTTACGTCGTAGATGTCTATGGGCTCCAGTAACCACTTAGCACCAGGTGGGCTGTGAGCTCGTCCACTCATCTAAGCAATAAAAAAAAAAAAAAATTGATATCCACGGGCATTTGTAACACTGATTAGACCCGAAAAAAAACATCCCTATATGGCAAACCGAACTTTTCCTTCTTTTACCGCTATCTGACCACAAACTAGGATTCCTTGTACTATTGGAACAAGATACTGATATATACATCATACTTATATGCGTTTGAATATTGACATCTATAGATATTGAACACCCACACGAAGAGTAGACAAGAGTAAACAAACCTGTTCAACACGCGAATGTCGGCCCGATGTGGGAGTCGAACCCATAAATCTTAGCCCAACAATGAGGGAGAATAATTACTGCACCAGTCAGTCTAACGATTGATTTGAATTTGAAATTTGGTCTTTTGTATTCTGTTGAGACAGGTCAAGATTTTAGAGCGAATAAATTATTTTATTGTCATCAGTATTCGATCCTTGTGCATATTTTGAAGTTAATCGGTGGCCTGAAGTTCAAAGTTTCCGTTAGGTACAAACCAACAAATAAACAAACATATCAAGCTCATAAAAGCGCGTTAAAAGTATTGGAAATACGAAAGTAGATTTTATTTGTGGCATTTTATAATTTATTTTTGTCTTATATTATAGCCATCGACAATTGATGATTATAGCCATAAGTTTTTGTTCATATTAGCGCTTTTTTACACGCTCATTAATGACCTTGGCGACTTGGGAGTCATTTTTAAGAGCCGTCCGCGTCTCAATTATTTAAATTTGTTATAGCCTCTAACCTCACCTAACCGATCAGAGATATTTACATTTCAATTTATATAAGATTATTCTTGTCCTACTCCGATTTCAAAGTATTGATTAAAACACTTGAACCTTGAAAAGGAAGATGATGATACGAGAAAAACATTTTTTCATTCATTCAATAAAATCATTTATTATACCTTATTTAAGTACTAATAAAATAGGTAATATGAAAATTAATAATAATTACAAAATAAATTGGTTTTGGATGTGTTAGTAGAGCAAGTATAAAAGGTTACATAAGCTAGATCTGTTTTTCTAACAAATAAAGTGTTTTAAGTTGAAGACAGGTGACATTTAGTCCATACAAACTCACTGGTGGTAGGACCCTTTGTGAGTCCGCACGGGTAGGTACCACCACCCCGTCTATTTCTTCCGTGAAGCAGTAATGCGTTTCGGTTTGAAGGGTGGGGCAGCCGTTGTAACTATACTGAGACCTTAGAACTTATCTGAAGGTGGGTGGCGCATTTACGTTGTAGATGCCTATGGGCTCCAGTAACCACTTAACCCCAGGTGGGCTGTGAGCTCGTCCACCCATATAAGCAATAAAAAAAAAAAAATACAAATGTATTTCACTGCTTCCTATGTGGGTTCTATCAAGAAATCGTCTTGATTTTGGAAGGGACGTGATTATACCACGGTTCAAATGCCGCAGGCAGATACCGTAGTGTTTGCGAATGAGATTCATGAAGGGACATCATCGTAATTGTTTAATTATTGATTGTGAGGTATTATAATCATGTAAAGGTAAGTTTCGCTGTCCTGCATATTGCTGCAATGCGAGTTATACGTTCCCCGTTGAAAGGTGATACAGCCTTTTTACAAACAAATTGAAATGAGCTCTAAGGGCTTTTTGAAAAAAAACCCGTTAAGCCGTATCCAGTGATTTTGTTTATGTTGCCACTCTTATGCGCCGTCACAGTTGTTACTGAATAGAACTATTGTTGCATGCTTAAATCTAAAGAAAAACTTAAGTAAGTAAATAAAACAATTCACATAACTTAACACCTTGCTTCCCCGCCAAAAAGTACAGGCATAGAGAGTGCTATATTTCAATAGATTTTTGAGAAAAAAAAGTGGAATATTAAGAACACAATCTCCGTGGTCTTTTTAAACCTGAATTTTCAATCCGATCAGTTCGAGCAGACAGCAATATATCTTTTAAATAGGTAATGTTAGTGTTAGTGCCTATTGGTAAATTTCTACACAGAACTACTTTCTGCATTAACCTAAACTTAAAGACAATAAAAATGGCTGCTCGTACTATAAGTATTGCGTGAAATTAATTTGATTTGATTTTCGTAATTATTCATTTTTTTAAATACATTTGAATGCGCATTAATTCTAATTTAAGGAATCAGTTATTTCATTATTGAAAACTTTAAAGTTCGTCTTTGACATGGGGACTGTATTTTTCGTTTTCAATAAAACCTAAGCTATCCCAGAACGATTTTTGGCCGAAGTCTGAATTGGTCTTCATTTGCATGTCGGTTGGCGAAGATATCTCCAAATAACTGATCTCTGGAACACCAGGCTTGATTGGAGTCCATTCGAGTCCCGTATTAGTTACTTTTGGTGTTCTGAGGACAGAATTTTATGATAAACTTCAATATTATCTTATATATATAAAAAAAAAACAGCTAATTCCGACGGTTGAAATAAACAAATTAAAATGCAACAGCCTATTGTCCATAAGTAGGTTGTAACTGTTTTTATGAATTCCGTCAAAACTCAGACCGCTGGCAACGATAGCGGAGTCTTCAAAATTCGTTTGGAACGGATACTTGATTGATTTGCAGAAACACCCAAGTCAGCTTAGCTTAAATATGATATTTCAATTTTATCAACTAATAGCTTGGTTCTTCAATCAGTCGTATTGTTAGGCCGCCTGGATATTGTACCATCGTGCCTATTTTTAAATATATAAGCACAGTAATAATGTACAATATCTTACCCGGTCGCTGCGTAACTGTACACCAAATCGATCAGACATTCTATAATATTGGTGTCTTCTGCGGAAATCTTACTCAAGTTTGGGTATTTGAATATTCTTAGGACGTCGTCAGCGTGGCATACACCTACGAAATAAGACACATTTAGTTTTATAATATTCAAAATTGTATTTTTAATATCTTTTAAAAACAAATAGTGTATAATTAATAAGATTTTAAATAAATATAGATTATAATAATAACTGGGGTCAAATCACGCATTGTCGTCCGGCTTCAATTTAGAATTCCCTGTGTTATGGGTACTAGAAACGGAGAAACATACTTTTATATGTTTAAAGATATACATATATAGATAATAAACACGCAGACCAAGAACAAACAAACCTGTACATCACACAATGTTTGCCCTATGCAGGAATCGAACCCACGACCTCCAACGTGCATTCATGTCTAGCGATGCAACGGTGTTCGAATCCCGCAGGCCGGTACCAATTTTTCTAATGAAATACGTACTTAACAAATATTCACGATTGACTTCCACGGTGAAGGAATAACATCGTGTAATAAAAATGAAACCCGAAAAATTATAATTTGCATAATTACTGGTGGTAGGACCTCCAGTGAGTCCGCATGGGTAGGTACCAACGCCCTGCCTGTTTCTACCGTGAAGCAGTAATGCATTTTGGTTTGAAGGGTGGGGCAGCCGTTGTAACTATACTGACACCATAGAACTTATAGCTCAAGGTGGGTGGCGGTATTTACGTTATAGATGTCTATGGGTACCGGTAACCACTTAACACCAGGTGGGCTGTGAGCTCGTCCACCCATCTATGCAATAAAAATAATAACATCGATCATATTTCCAGAATGCCTTAAGAATGCCTCTGCATTACGGGACACCTGGAAGGAATAAGATCCGGATGACCATAGCACTATGCACTGAAGCGATCAATTAATAGGAATGACGCTCCACCACGTCCGTCCAACCGGGGCTAGGTGTCCATTCCCGATCCTGCGGACAGAATAGAAAGCAGTCGACGTCGGCCCAAACACGTCATTTCGGATCCTCCCGATCCACTTATGGTGCTTTTAGGTACCTCAAGGACCGGTCATCGTTCTCGTTGAACCCGTCGCTTGCGACGAAGGGGTCGACGAGTAAATTAACCCTCAGACACTGCCCACTGAGTTTCTCGCCGTATCTTCTCAGTGGGTCACGTTTCCGATCCGCTGGTAGATTCTGCGAAGCACGGTTCTTGCTAGGGTTCGTGCTAGCAACGTCGTCAGGTTTGAGCCCCGCGAGCTCACCTACTAGTTAAGGTTACGCTGAAATAGCCTCTCAAGGCTCTCAGCTTAGGTAGGAAAAAAAAACTTGCTGTAAGACTAAAGTTCATGATAAGATTTCCTACAGAGATCACCTTTATTCCGGAGAACATCGAACTGAGTACAAAGATAGCAGCTGTGATGTGATACGTACCGTAATTATTTTCGTTCCTCGCCATTAAATTCGATAAACTAAACTCTCCTCTGAACGAATATCGGTATACGTAAGTAGGTTGGCCGGTTTTGAGGGCGTGAATTTGTGCCATTCTGCCTACGTCCACCACAAACAAGCGGTCACCTAAGGCCTGGAAATGAAAATGGGATTTATATTTAAAAGCCATAGGGTTTATTTTTAAAAGCTGCTATAGCTGAGTGGACAGTCTCACGGTCGGCCAGTATTAAATGGTCAACGGAGCTCATAGACAACGAGGATTCGATCGTAGGTTTATTGTAAAAGGGTTCGTTAAATTCTGCTAATCGGAACACATATTTGGATCGCATATCGGAACGCGGAACACATTGTAACTACACTTGAGACCTTAGAACTTATACCTCAAGGTGGGTGGCGCATTTACGTTGTAGATGTTTATGGGCTCCAGTAACCACTTAACCTTAGGTGTACTGTGAGCTCGTCTATCCATCTAAGCAATAAAAAAAAGCATAAATGCTTCGACTGAGAAATAAGTAGCTCTTAAAATAAATAAATAAACCTTTAGTAAAAATTTACAAGTTTTATTCCGATTATCGTTGGCACGATTTAGATTTTTGGTACAATTGTTCTTGGCACTCCATGGTATGTTTTTGGTACTATCAATGTGTGGCTGTGACCGGATATCTCCATTAGACCTATGGATTTCCTACGAAAGCAGTAGGTACTATTATTACTTTAGACGATAATCATACCTGTACAAGTTGCGGGTATGTTTCCTGACTGACGGGTTTCTCTCCGAGGTAATGCTCTTTGATCTTCGCAGCCACATCCGCTCTGAGGTTCAATGGGAGAGTGTCGTTGTACTCAAAGATGTTGCTGGCCAATTGTTCCCAATGAGCTTCAAGTTCATTTAACATTCCGGGCTCCGTTTGGTATACTACAACCATTAAGTTAATCATTTGTTATGCCACATTAATTTGTTTAACGTGCTGAATTTAAGTTTTTAATCGCACATATGTATACGAGAGAACGGAGAAAAGCTGCAGTAAGATTCACTATCTTCGTTATAATCTTTTTATTGGCGTGAGCAGATATGAGACTCATAGGCGCGTTTGTAAGCGGTAATCAAAGCACTTAGATGTTCATGACCATGTTCTTGATTGTGATTTTCAGACTGTATCTCCTTTGTGATTTTTTAGGTGCTTTTTGACTTCTGCCGTTAAATTACGAAGAACTATTAAATTATTTTAGGTTTTTGGTTTTGAAAGTAATATTGTACATATTGCGCGTCTTGTAGCTGTTGAGTCCCGTTGTGAAGTGAAGGTAGTACGAATATGTGACTACCGCCATTTCTCCTCAAGACAGGATTTTGACGTCTCCGCACTGAAATACCTGCTACACTAATATATTATTCAGAATTTCTTTATACATACCTGCAGCAGGATAGAGTCCTTCTTCGCTTGTAACCGAAGTAATGAGAGGTAATTTCGCCATGGCTCCGGCAATAGCGGCATGGTATGGATATTGCGATAGGAAGGGCTCTCTTACCCCTGGAGCTTCCGTAGTGGGAGTGAATGGTGTAAACATGTGAACCTTCCAATCCTGACGGATAAGTTTAAAGAAAACTAAGGCTAAAAGTACAAATAAATTCGGAATAATTGAACAATTATCTATCTTCTATCGTCTATGCAGCAAAAATACCTTTTCATTGCCTTGGTAAGTAACAGATTGTCGTGCAGTCCATGAATACCAGCAATAATAAATTATCTTTAAGTCTTGTTCAAACAAAGATGTTTCACTAAATAGTTTTAACGTAATGTAGTTCAGGTAAAACTCGTGAGCTCTGTTGCGGTCGATGCCAAAAAGTAGACACAGTATGCCTTGACATTGCAAGGGAGCGACGATGACCCTCTTACCAATCTGTCTACTAGTAAAAAATACAGGGTGATATTTTCTTTTAATTTTTTGTAAATAAATAATCTGCTTTTTAATTTTATGAACACAGTCTAATAACACTTACAAACATTTCAATCTGCGCCCTAACAATAACTTCAGCTGGCCTATACTTTAGGCAATCAATGATCTCCTTGCTGGTACCCGTAGGACAGCCTACTATACTGGCTAGAGTCTTGGCTTTTTGAGCCGGTTTCACTGAGTGCGTCCACGAGGCGAAGGCTGATCCGCTAAAGGCGATACCGCGGTGGAATGTACCTGGAGAATTTAATTTTAACAAATATTCTCAAGCCCTCAAGAGGTTAAAAGATTTTCGTAATGCACAAACGTGGTATGGTTAGTTAGCTGGAGAACATACTTGAAATATAGTCATTTATTGGTGTTAATTCTTATTGTAGTTACATTTTTTGGTTATAGGACTGGTGGTAGGACGCCTTGTGAGTCCGCACGAGTAGGTAGCGCCGCCCTGCCTATTTCTGCCGTGAAGTAGTAATGCGTTTCGGTTTGAACGGTGAGGCAGTCGTTAAAACTTGAGGCCTTGGAACTCAAGGCTGCATTTATATTGGTGATGTCTATCGACTTCGGTAACCACTTAATACTAGGTGAGCCGTGAATTTGTGCACATCTAAGCAATAAAATAAATGTTTCATAGTTACGTTTGAATACAATTATTTTGTGCAATATTGTTGACAGACAGAGATTTTCATATTGTTGATAAATAATATAATTGATACATTGAAGTTGAATAAAGAAATACATACTTTTATTTATTTATAATAAATAACAACCTAATCCAATGTTCTCTAATTTGGTAATGATCAAGAAAAAGCGTCCTTAATGTTATTTTGTGTTAGGTTCTGTAGGTTTTTTTTAATGGTCCGGAAATTGTGCCTTAACATCGACATACAAAAAAACCCGCAACTATATATATATATATATATATATAAAAAGAGGACCGTCACCACAAAACAAACAGTCAACTATGTTTTTATAGAGATAATGTGCGTACCGATGTAAACATTACCTCAATGTGATTATATTTTATCTGGAATATAAACAGCCTAGCTAAATACTCACCTCAAATGCTTACTTAAAGGACTGTTTGCTAGATTGTCGCAGACAGAACAATGGTGTTAGCTTAGTAATCTACATGGTATTACCATAAGCATATATTTAGTAGCTCGAATGCAGGTTAATGTCCCTTCCAAGGTCGGTTTTGTAGGAATTATGGACGCGAGTGGTTTCGGAATTAAAAAGGACCTTCTTAATATATTCTAATTAAAGTTAAGCTGGTTTCGTGCATCAAATATGGGAAATACAAAAAAGTGTGGCCATCTTGATTTTTTCAAAGGAGCGTTGAATTTTTTTCAGTTTGTGAAATTGTTACTACAAGTTTTTAGCGCGAAGTAGTAATGCCTTTCAATTTGAAGGGTGGAACAGCTCATATAATTGAGACTTGGACCTAGTGCTTCAAGATCAGTGGTCGCATTAACGTTGTGGTTTGAAATGGCTACCAGAGTCCATAGTCTCAAGCATATTGTATAGACTATAGAGCTTTTTGTCTTTTAAACCGAAACTCACGATTGATTTGCGGCAGAAATATGCAGCATCGTGTTACGTACCCATTCGGAGTCCCAAAACCTCTAACGACCAGTGTGCTTAGTGCAAGTTTTTTAACGTTCTCGATAGCGTAAAAGTAAACTTCTGTATGCAGTTGGAACAGCGCCCCTAGCGGCAAACGTAGGAAAACTTTCCAACTGCATACAAATTTGAGTTAAATTTACTTTTACGCTATCGAGAAAGTTAAAAAGCTTGCACTAAGCACACTGTTCTACACTATACTACACCCACTATAGGATGTTGCTAGGTAGACATGTGTAAGCATAACGGTTGATTAGACAGGGTGCTAATAGAGATTCAGTCTTTGATAGACACAATGCTACCACTATAGCAAAAATATAAATATATATCCGATAAGTAAATAACAGAATGTAAACAGCTCCCGGCAAATTGAGTGGATGTGACCTTTGATCTGATGTGTTCGAAACTAAGGATCCAATGATTACTCGTTTTAAAATTAATGAATCGTGCGCCCAAAGGAAATTGGCCTTATTTATTATTTATAATGACTTCGGTTGAGAGGCGCTTTGACTAGTAACAATCTAATTTGTAGAGCTTCAGCAAATTGACGGTTGACTAATTTGTCGTGAGAGAGGAAGTGATACATGAGGGTGATCACGACCTTCAGCATTGAGGAATACGACGCAAGGAGGAAGATTTTTTTCTGCACGTAACATATCCTTTATGATATTTTAATTATATCAAGCAAAGTATCATTTCGAATACTTGTATGGTCTCTTTATTTTTTATTTTTTTATTGCTTAGATGGATGGACGAGCTCACAGCCCACATGTGTTAAGTGGTTACTGGAGTCCATAGACATTTACAACGTAAATGCGCCACCCACATTGAGATATAAGTTCTAAGATCTCAGTATAGTTACAACGGCTGCCCTGCCCTTCAGACCGAAACGCATTACTGCTTCACGGCAGAAATAGGCAGGGCGGTGGTACCTACCCGCCCGGACTCACAAGAGGTCCTACCACCAGTTATTCTTATTGGGTCTTATTGGCTGGGCTTTGAATATTATTTGGGCTCATAGATTTCACAGGCTGCAACCTACATCCGGATATGAAGTTCCGTTTTTAATTTTTAAAGTTTGACCGGAGACCAGAGTGGGTTAATTAAGCATTTAATTAATATCTCTGTAAAATTGTGTCATAATAATAATATCGTTTAATAAGGAATAGCATCAATCGATTTAAACAGTAAACACGTTGATACGAATGTACTTCGTAATCAAATTCCCGTTTTAACTGATAACCTTACGCGATCATTGAATAATAGAATTTGATAACATAGTCATAGGACATGTTTTCATGTCAATAAACTTTCTGTCACAACAAACCGGCTTCGACAGATAAATTCATGACTTTAATTTGCAATTTAAATTTGAGTACTCTGAGGTAGGTTTGAAACTCTGCAAGACAAGGTCGATGAGGATCCGAGAAACCGTAAAGGCTTTCCGTTACGTCGGCTGTCCAATGGATGGTTAAGGCACCCAGAGCTAACATTTACTGGGGGTAGGACCTCCTGTGAGTCCGCACTGGTAAGTACCACTGCCCTGCCTATCTCTGCCGTGAAGCAGTAATGTGTTTCGGTTTGAAGGGTGGGGCAGCCGTTGTAGCTATACTGAGACCTTAGAACTTATGTCTCAAGGTGGGTGGCGCATTTACGTTGTAGATGTCTATGGGCTCCAGTAACCACTTAACACCAGGTGGGCTGTGAGCTCGTTCACCCATCTAAGCTATAAAAAAAAATACGTGTACCAGAGGGTTAATGCGTCCTTCTTACAAGACACGGCTGAATGAATTTCATTGTTTCGTCATTTGGGGCCAAACGTTACAAAGATTAACCAGATCATTCGTTGCGCTTCGTTTTTGCTTAACGTGCAAGAATGTTTCAATTCTCCCATATTATTCAATGACTAGCGACCCGCCCTCGCTTCGCTTCGGAAACATTAAATTTTATTATTGATAGCTGAGTCAAGCGATGTAGCCCGCGGTTATTGTCGTACCGCGGGTAAAACTAGTCTAAAAGAAGTAGCCTAAGAGTTACTTTTTATATCATCTGGACCTATCAGTGAAAGTCCCGTCATAATCGGTCCAGCCGTTTCAGAGATTAGTCGGAACAAACAGACAGACAGACAAAAATTGTAAAAAATGTTATTTTGGTGTATGTACCGTATATACATATATTCATATGCATGTAGTAAAAAGCGGTTATTTCAATATTACAAACATACACTCCAATTTTATTTAAATGTATCGATGTATAGATTTATAATTTAAATTAATATATTCCCCAAAAAAAGTATCGAATGATTATTGTATTATTCAAACACAGTACAATGGATTTGGGTAGTTTATTAGGTTTGCAGTTCTGTTGTCGTTTTTCGCTGACGGCATTAAATTAGATATGTTACACAACAGTGTGTGCGTCTTTGGCGTTTTGTGTTTCAACTTGAAGTCGTAACAATATTTGAGGCTTTCCACTTGTTGTCAAAGTGAATAAATAGGATTCACGTTATGGCATCCGTGGACTTAATATCAGAGGGACTACAAGAACGTCAGCTTACGTACAAGAACCGAAAATAATTGTTTTTTTTTGCATTGCCTTAAAAGGCAGATGAGCTTAAGGTCAGTACTAGCTTGACGGTTAGTAGTTACTAGTAATGCTAGGAGGACCTCCTTAGGAAGGGTAGGGTTTGCTGACAGAACCATGAGCATTTCTGAAGAAGGTTCATCAGCTCAAGAGTAGCTGCTCCACGGGAGCTACTACCGCTGGACCGGTATTGCGACCTGCTGAGAAGTTCCGGCGAGAAACTCAGCGGGCTGTTGTTTTGGGACATCAGGAAACACTGCGGATGGGACTTAATACAAAGCCTGGTGGAAGGACATCTTGTGAATCCGCATGGGTAGGTACTCCCACCCTGCCTATTTCCACCATGCAGCAGTAATGCGTCTCGGTTTTAAGGGTGGGGTAGAAGTTGTACTATAAAAACTGAGACCTAAGAACTCCTGTCTCGAGTTGGGTGTCCGCACTTACGTCGTAGGGGTCTATGGGTTCTGGTAACCACTTAGTACGCGGTGGACCGTGAGCTCGTCCATCCACCTAAGAAACAAAAAAAAAGCCCGATATAATGTAGCCAAACAAAATATCTCTGAATATGGAATGTTAATGACCGCAGTCTTTTCGGGTAATGGGGATAAATTTGCTCCGTTATAACGATGAATATAATGGGATAAGTAACAATTGCTTGTATGCAGTCCGATATAGACCATCTTTGAATTGGAGCCTCGTGCGATTGATAGGTACAAATAGTATCATGGGCTACCTCTAGAAAGCGGTGAAAGGTAGTGATAGTGGACGCTGGCGCCGCCTGCGGAGCATCCAGTGAGGGTCACGCTGTCTGGATTCCCGCCAAACATCTGTATGTTGTTCTTGATCCAGTGGAGGGCGAAGGACTGGTCTTTCAAGCCGTTGTTGCCTGGCGCTACCTCGTCGCCTGTGCTAAGGAAACCTGGAGGAAGAAGTCAATATATGCTATATTTAGTTAACTTCGTAATCGTTTTTAAGAAAGTTTAAAACGTATTAGGTTTGTAAATCTTTAAATTAGTTTTATAATAATAATGAATTTAGTTTACAGATTCAATTAAAACTAGTTTTACTGTTTAATCTTGCGTTCTAAATAATTTAGCATACTTCAAAAGTTTCATGGTGTTAGGTGACTAAGACCGTAATTTGAATATTATGCTAACTACAGTCTTGTTTCATATTAATAAAAAAATCTAGATATTAACGTTTCATTTAACACAGAACGAACTGATATTATCTTGAGTCTGGCAGTTTTTTCGACTTTTCTTTATATTCTTCACAAAGAAAAAAAAAAAAAATAGTTTAAAAAAACTAACAAAATATATTTTTTTTATATTGAATTGTCATAAGTCCTTAATAAGTATACCAAATTTCGAGTTAATCCGACGTTTTGAAGGGGATCAAAATCATGTTCAAAGATTCCGTTACATACTAACATACATACGTCTGAAGCTAATAAAAGCGTATTAAAAACAGTCTCACCTAGAGGTCCCAATCTATAATTCAACGTGACGACCACCATATCCCTATCCATAAGATTTCCGGCATCGTAAAATCCTCCTTCACCGTACATGAAGGCCCCGCCATGAATGAAAACCATAACAGGAAGAGAGGCCGTTGGAGTCAGCTTCGGTGTGTACACATTCACGAACAGACAATTTTCACTACCTGTTGAGGATATTAAAGAGCTAGTAAGTTAGTTCAATACCGTCTTAACTTTTTGTAAAGGCCAGCCGCATGTAAATAAAATTGTTATCAAACATTTTATTTGAATACCATAATTATGTCTATGGTAATTTTTGCTTTATAATGAAACGAATAGGTAGTTCTTCGAAAAAAAAAATACCTAGTCAGGTCATAAATTCTGTCACATGTTTAATGAAAAATAATTGAAACAAGTTTATTCATTATGTAACCATTCATATACCAAAATGAACTTAACAAAACATAGATTCTTATGACACTAAAGCTTATTCAAAATGACCTCCGTTATTTTGAATACAGGCCTTCAATCTGCGCGGCCAGTCGTCTATCGCAGCACGAACGAGGTCCATGTCAATATCGGCGGCTGCTTTAATCAAGGATGTCTTGAGTGACTCCAAATTGGGATGAGGCTTTGAGCACGCCTTTTCCTCCAAGTGTTGCCATATCTTGTAATCTAACGGATTCAAATCTGGACTGGAGGAGGGCCAGTCTTCGTGCCGGATGAAGTCGATTTCACGGGCCGCCAGCCAGTCTTGTGTGCTCTTCGCTCTATGAGCTGGCGCCGAATCTTGTTGGAATACCCAGTGCCTGTTATTGAACATGGTATGAGAAACAGGTTCCACAAGGTTCGTCAGGACTGTATTTTGATACAAAACTGCATTCGTTTTTACACCTTTCTCACGAAAATGTACCTCTGTTAAGCCCCAATAAGAAACTCTCAACCATACCATGAGCGAGGATGGAAAATGACCTCGTTGGACACGCGGAATACGGTTGCTCGCTTCTTCACTACTGTGTGCGTACACCTTATCATTTTGTTTGTTGTAGCTTTCTTCTACGGTAAAAATTTTTTCATCCGATAAAAGAATTTCCCGATATTTTTTTCCCGCGTACCGCTTCAACAGAGCGGCATCTCTTCAGTCTCAGGTCCATTAGACGAGCATTCAAACGATGTCCTGTTTTTCTTCGATATGCCCGAAGCCCTAAGTCTTCATTTAACACCCTTTTCACCGTGGTTCTGCTTAACCCCATCTGAAGGGCCAACAGTTTCTGTTTACGTTTGGGATTTCTTTGAATTCGCGCCTTCACAGCTTTTATCACTGCTGGAGTCCTAACAGACCGAGGGCGACCACTTCTTGACCTGTCATCTACACTAGAGTCTTCATTGTATCGTTTGATGGTACGATAAACGAATCTTTTGGTTATATTCAAAATTTTCAGTATGTTAAAAATTTGAATTGGCGCGTAACCGCAACGATGCAACGCAATAACTGCAACACGGTCTTCTTTAGGCGTCCACTCCATATTTAAAAATGAGTAAAATTCTAAAAGTATACATTTTTATTTTCATGAACAATTCGAAATTCGAATTCAATAACCTTTTTTGTGGCCAGCATTCTAAAATAAAAGTTTTTACTGTGTGACAATACTTATGACCTGACTAGTTATATACATATAAATACTTTTTTTTTATTGCCCTTGTAGGCAGACGAGCATACGGTCCACCGGATGGTGAGTGGTTACCGTCGCCCATGGGCTTCAGCAATGTCAGGGGAAGAGCCAAGCCGCTGCCTACCGCTTAATACTCTCCACAAGCCTCGTTTGAAGAAGGACATGTCATAGCGCTCGGGAAACACCGTGGAGGGGAGCTCATTCTATAGCCGGTTGGTAAATAACGGTAATTCCATTTATTGCGTGGTTCTACTAAACGATGGACGTGAGACCATTTGGCTATGACAACGTAACGATATCCCTTAGGTAGCTTAAAAATGGAAAAGCCTCGTGCGAGAACGGTATAACAACAGAGCTTCTAAAAGCCCGATGAGTCTCCGTATTGATGGAATTCCAAGTGCGTCCACTTTAGTCCTTTAAATTTCCACAGTAAAGCGGCATATAAAGCTTAGACACTGATCTCAAGGTGATTTATCTCAACTATTACTGACCGGTTATAGTTCCGACGAATGGATCGTACTGTAGACACGAGGAAAGAGTCCTCGTGGCATCCCAAACTCCAGTCCAAGGCTTCAGCTGTTGGGGTTCCTATGAAAAAGGGGCGTGTAAAAATTACTGGATATGTCCAATTCAGCAAATTCTGGTAACCAAGCAAAATATGAGAGCTAAGAACCACTAAGAAGTGGGTTCGGCTTCGATCATCTCCTAATTGATGGTCACCGTAATATGACGCGAATAAGAGCATTGTGTTTAAGTTTGTGAACGCATGCGACTTAGGTGCTGCTTAGAGACGTACTTTTTTTTTTTTTTTTTTTTATTGCTTAGATGTGTGGACGAGCTCACAGCCCACCTGGTGTTAAGTGGTTACTGGAGCCCATAGACATCTACAACGTAAATGCGCCACACACCTTGAGATATAGTTCTAAGGTCTCAGTATAGTCACAATCCTTCCTTACTACCGGTATTTTTGCTTAATAAGAATACAGCACGTACACTTAATATTTAGTAGGGAAGGAGGACGACACATAGGTGAATGAAGTCACGGTCCATCTGGCATTAAATGAGAGCTTCAGACAAAATTCGAAGACTTAATGGTATTTTACAAAAAAAATATGCTTAGTTGGGTTGACGAGCTCACGGCCCACTTGATGTTAAGTGGTTACCGGAGCCCTTACCGTCTACTACGTAAATACTATGACTATCATGAGATATGAGTTGTAAGGTCTCAGTTTTTACAGTACAACGGCTGCCCCACTCTTCAAACCGAAACGCATTACTGCTTCACAGCAGAAATAGGCAGGGCGGTGGTACCTACCCGTGCGGACTCATAAGACGTCCTACCATCAGTAATTACGCAAATTAAAATTTTGCGGGCTTCATTTTTATAACACAATGTGATTCCTTCACCGTGGAAGTCAATCGTGAACATTTGTAAAGTATGTATTTCATTAGAAAAATTGGTACCTGCTTGCGGGATTCGAACACCGGTGCATCGCAAGATACGAATGCACCGGACGTCTTAATCTTTAGGCCACGACGACTTTAGTTATGTTCTACGTCGTACGAAATCAGAATGCATGGCTGCTTTGTGGTAGAATAGGCATGGATGGTTGTACCTGCCCGCGTGGGCTTACAATACGTACTACTGAATTTAAGAAATACGCGCTTCCGTGGTTTCAGCGCTGTATCTCTCACGTCATTTCGGCTCCTCCCTATCCACTAACGGTGCTTTTATGTACCTCAAGCACCGGTCATCGTTCTCGTCGAACCCGTCGCTTGTGACGAGGGGCTCAGCGAGTAAATTAACCCTCAGACACAGCCCACTGAGTTTCTCGCCGAATCTTCTCAGTGGGTCGCGTTTCCGATCCGGTGGTAGATTCTGCGAAGCACGGCTCTTACTAGGGTTCGTGTTAGCAACGTTGTCAGATTTGAGCTCCGTGAGCTCACCTTTTTTTTTTATTTTTTATTTATTGCTTAGATGGATGGACGAGCTCACAGCCCACCTGATGTTAAGTGGTTACCGGAGCCCATATACATCCACTACGTAACTGCGCCACCCATCCTGAGATATAAGTTCTAACAACGGCTGCCCCACCCTTCAAACTGAAACGCATTACTGTTTCACGGCAGAAATAGGCAGGGTGGTGGTACCTGACCGCGCGGACTCACAAGAGGTCCAACCACCAGTGAAAAACTACTAGCTCGGAGAATCTAGAATCTCGAGATTACTAAAATAGGTAGGAAAAAAAAGCTGCATCTCCTTGTCAACAAGCTTACTGCAGTACTGTAGCCAATTACATAGATTTAAAAAAAAATTTGTTTTAATATTGAATAAATCATTTATTCTGCACATTTGTTCGATCTTGTGAGAGAACACATCTCTGCCTATTATTACTGAAAGTTGCAAACGCATTCACGAATTTCGGTTCGAAGGGTAGATTAGATTAATCGATTAAGTTAGTGACACAATTTTGCGATACTAATAATTAGTTTTTTTAAATACCTACACAATACTATATTTTCTTTAGTTTAATTATAAAAGATCATTAAGTTTTGTGACGTGTACAAAAAAATAGTGTTAGATCCGGTCGAATCAAATATCCAGTCTCCAAGGTTATCTACATAGCTGTGACCAAACCGCTTGATAGGTATCATGAATGGAAGTTGCGACCCATGTCTTTAAGGCATTCAACGCAAAGACGAGAAGCAATAAATATTGCACTGATAAATTTTGTCAAGATGCACTGAATTAATTAAGACCTCTCGATTGAAACACATACACTTCACTGGTGGTAGGACCACTTGTGAGTCCGCACGGGTAGGTACCGTACCACCACCCCGCCTATTTCTGCCGTGAAGCAGTAATGTGCTTAGGTTTGAAGGGTGGGTCAGCCGTTGTAACTATACTGAGACCTTAGAACTTATATCTCAAGGTGGGTGGCGTATTTACGTTGTAGATGCCTATGGGCTCCGGTAACCACTTAACACTAGGTGGGCTGTGAGCTCTTCCACCCATCTAAGCAATAAAAAAAATACAACATACAAAACATACCCTAAATCGATACTTTCCAATTGGTGGCCTTGCGTAGGGAACTCCTTGAAAGCTAGCGTAGGGTCTGCCCTTTGTGGAAACCTTCCAGCTGCCTTGTATAAGTCCTTGGGACACCCTCACTACAGGGTTGAAGCCTTGAGCGGTCGCCGCAACCACCACGGCAGCGAGGAAATATAATTTTATTAACATCTTCGCTGGCACGTGCGTCCGCGCCGGTAATCTGAATGGCACTGTCGTGTTTGACTTTCCAACGTGACTGTCAATAAAGTATCTTTATTATATACAAGCGGCCTGCTCCGGCTTCGCTTGGGTCTTTAACAAAAATTCCAACGATATTTGCAGTTGTTTAATTTTTTTAAATAAAAGAACACTTATTGCGGCATAACTATAACAGTTAGACATATGATGTCGCGACACTTTTTGTAAATAATAATGTATTATTTTATTCTATTAGGTAATTTTTTTACACCTTGGGTTACATTGTTGGAGTTTTAATAAGGATCCCCCCTGATTTTTTTCCAAAGATTATAGCCTATGTCAATCGGGAATAGTGTGGCTTCTAAGCAGTGAAAGAATTTTTCAAATCGGTTCAGTAGTTTCGGAGCCTATTCAATACAAACAAACAAACAAATCTTTTCTCTTTATAATATTAAGTATAGATATATATACTTATATTTAATGTTGCAGCGATTATGAACGTTGAGCATTCTCCACAACCTGGAGCTAACCATAGATAATACATTTAATATTTAAAAGAGCTAACTGGGACTTAATGGTTGTTCAAAATTATTTGATTGACATTTGATCTTTCTTAAGCGAAATAGGCAAATTCTTAGGCAAAATAGGCAAATAGGAATTAGGCAATTATGCCGAAAGGCATGTTCGTACAGTCATTAATAAAATGAAAATTAAAATGCTTCATTGTTTACCGAATTTCATAGACTCGCTGCGTTCATCAGTAGGGCATTTCCAGCGAACCTTCTTTTTTTTATGGCTTAGATGGGTGGACGAGCTCACAGCCCACCTGGTGTTAAGTAGTTACTGGAGCCCATGGACATCTACAACGTAACTGCGCCACACATCTTGAGATATAGTTCCAAGGTTTCAGTATAGTTGCAACAGCTACCCCACACCTTAAACTGAAACGCATTGTTGCTTCACGGTAGAAATAGGTGTGGCGGTGGTACCTACCCGTGCGGACTCATAAGAGGTCCTACCACCACTAAGAACCTTAGTCTTAGTCTTAGTCTTATTCTCTTCGCGTAATAGCTGTTCTATAGCCGAAAAAAGCTACTTCCAGATTCGGAACTCAAACAGGAGATACTTATAGTATTACGCATAGTAACATTTAGAGAGCAGTTATAAAAAAAAAAACTTCGAGATAAGTTTTATCGGCGAAGAGTACACGTAACAGATAACGCTATTTGATTCCACATTAAAACTTATTATTTGTTTGTGTAATTGCTACTATTACACACGGCTTTTCGTCACGGCGAAGCCGGAAAAGTTAGGGATTCGCCTATCCTAAAAAAGTTGATGTCTGCACCATACCGTCTGGTGTGAGTAAGGTATGCGCTATTTCTGAAATCTCACAGATTTCAGTTAAGCCGCGAAAGTGTTATGAGGAATTGTTCGAGATAATCCTTTCATCTCCTCTTCACCATCGCACCTTCCGCCATCGGAGCAGAGTCCGCAGTGCATTTCCATTTTTTATTCGCCAATAATTCGGTTCTGGAATTAACTCCCCTCCACGGTGTTTCGCGCTTAGATCCGTCCCTCATCAAAGGAGGCTTGCGAAGGGTCTTCAGTTCTTGAAAAAAAAACGTTGCTCTCCACACATCCGAGAACAGGCGGGAATGGCGCAGGATAATACAGGAGAAAGTTGTTAGAGGAAGCCACGCCCCTCAGCATTGAGGATTATCGACGCAAGGAGGAGCAGGAGGATCGTTGAATAATTAGAAAATAAATTGTGAATCTAAAATTGAGGATTGAACGCAGAAACGTGTAAGAATCCGTTAATTGGAAAAGTTTATCGTTTGACTTGTTCTGTTTTAAAAGATCGTTAGTTTTCACGTCGCATCGTTAAGACTTTCCTCAATTCATTTCGATATTAGTTGGTGTTTTTTTATTTTTCTGTGCTAGAATTTTTCTATTTCATCGTAACATTTCGACTTTAAAGAGACCAACATTTGAATAACAATTTAAATGGTTCATTTTAAAGAAAAAACATGTCGTGGACAGAGATGTCGGATTAAAACGTTTGTTTCTCCGAAGAAAAATAAAATGAATTAGTTTTAAGGGCGTCACGTGTTTGTTCAGTTTTTATTTTTCTATTTTTGTTTTTGATTGACTTTAATGTTACCGTAGTAGTAATTGAGTAATCATATCAGAATAGGCAGGGACGTCTTAAACTAGGATGGGGCCCTTGGGCACACAAGAATTTGAGGCCCTTTTGGAAAGTAAAAAAAGCTAATTATAATAATTTTTTTTTACTGAGTATGACCATTTATTATAAGTAATCAAATACAGTATGATATAATATGTCATTAATGATATTAATGTTTTTTGGTTAAGATTTCGATAACGGTTTCTTTCGGGAGTTCTGTTGAGCAAAATCTTCTATTACAGGCATAGTATATGCCTTGTAAATACCTTCTGATTACTGATTTGTGAAAAAAGTGTAATGTGTCCGACAAAAATGTTTTGAGAATAAACGTGTGAGAGAAATTGTCGGTCTTTCGGGGCCCCCTGAGAAGGGGGTCCTGGGCATGGGCCCCGTGTGCCCTTATGGTAAAGACGGTATTGAGAATAGGTACAGTACATTACTGGTGGTAGGACCTCTTGTGAGTTCGCACGGATAGGTACCACCACCCTGTCTATTTCTGCCGTGAAGCAGTAATGCGTTTCGGTTTGAAGGGTGGGGTAGCCGTTGTAACTATACTGAGACCTTAGAACTCGTATCTCAAGGTGAGTGGCGCATTTACGTTGTAGATGTCTATGGGCTCCAGTAATCACTTCACACCAGGTGGGCTGTGAGCTCGTTCACCCATCTAAGCAATAAATAAAAAAAAGGTACATCTGAACCAATTCTAAATACAAATATGTCTTTTTCAGTGGTAGGCAACGGCTTGGCTGGAAACTTACCGTCAGGTGGATCGTATGCTCGTCTGTCTACAATAGCCATATAAAGAGAGTTCATAGTGATACCACATTCTCGCTCACGACTCGGTCGTGCGCGGACGTGCTTTCCGATCCGTGGCCCGCTTGCGAGCTGCGTCTCTGAACTCACAGCTGTGCTCGACAGTTTAGTGACCGTGAATACATTCTCGTTTACGACTCGGTTGTGTGTGAACGTGCCTTCCAATACGTTGGTCGCTTGCGACCTACGCATCGGAACACACATTTGTGCGTGATAGTGTTGTAACCGTGAATACCCACCTCATACCAACTGTCTTTTTCAAGGCAACCAATCGCTACGATCAGCCTTCCTGTGGCACTATCACAGGCTAGCGATTTCCTAACCCTTCCCAAAACAACAGTCTTTTTCAAGACTAGACCCCCGCTCGTGGTTCCGCCCGCTGTAGCATTATACAGCCCGAGCGGGTTCCTTTCCTTTTCCCCGCCGATTGCCGTTTTCACGGCATAGGCATTCCCCCCTGCTCCTTGCTGTCCTGCAGCACAGGGGGGTTACAAATTCTATCCGGGGCCTCGCCTTTCGGCGAGTTCAACAAAAGTCCCTGGGCCGCCCCCCCGGGCAAGAAGACCGAAGATGAGTGAAGATTTAGTGGGTGACAGTGAAAGTGCTAGGGACATTGTCGGGTTCCTCCGGGATAGGTACCCGTCAATTAGGGCCGAGTATCTCAGTTATAGGGCCGCTCGTGGCAATCCCTCCCCCCCCGCGTCCGTCGCCGCGTTTCTCAACCGTGCCTCGAATGCACGCCGCGCGCCCCCCCGCCGCCGCGTCAAGTTCGAGCGCACGTTCCCACGATGCGACTCACGAAGCGCCTAGCGCTACCCCCACCCCCGCGCCCGCGTCGGATACGTCATCGCGCGCTACGTCGGCCGCGACCTCGATCGTTTCAAGTTCAGGCTCCGATACCGAATCGGAGATGGACTTCGAATCCGTGTCAAGCCCTCAGCCTGGAACTTCGGATGGGTTCCAAACCGTAACGCGCGGTAAAAAGCGTACTCGCGCCGTGGAGTCCCGGAGCTCCACGACGAAGCAGACTAAATCCGCGACCGCCCCCGCCCGCAGGTAGTCGTGACACCGGAGTCGGACTCCGCTCGCCGCGTAACTCCACCGCCGCGTCCCAAGCCCGCGCCCACTCCTAAAGTAGCTGCCCCGCCCCCGCTGATACTTCAAGAGAAGACAGCGTGGAATCGCGTATCCCAGGCCCTTCAGGCCAACAAAATTAATTATACCCATGCGCGTAAAGTCGCGCATGGGATTCAGATAAAGGTCGCAACGCCGGGCGACCATAGGGCCCTCTCTTCATACCTCCGAAAGGAGAACATAGGTTTTCACACCTATGCTCTTCAGGAGGACCGCGAGCTCCGCGTAGTAATACGCGTAGTAATACGCGGAGTCCCAAAAGAACTAGATATCGAGTACATTAAGGAGGATCTGACCGCTCAGTCACTCCCTATAGTTAGTGTGCATCGGATGCACAGTGGGCGGGGCAAGCAGCCCTATAATATAATTCTCGTCGCGTTGGAGCCAACCCCGGAGGCCAAAAAGAAAATCTCATGCCTCTCGACAGTTTGCGGCCTATCTGGGGTCTCCATCGAAGCCCCCCATAAACGTGGCACTCCCGGGCAGTGCTACAGGTGCCAACTCTATGGCCACTCGGCGCGTAATTGCCACGCGCGTCCCCGCTGCGTGAAGTGCCTCGGCGATCACGCTACGTTAGATTGCTCGCGAGTTAGGGAAACCGCGACCGAACCCCCAAGTTGTGTCCTATGCCTTAAGCAAGGGCACCCCGCGAACTACCGTGGATGTCCTAGGGCTCCGCGTAAACGTTCAACCCACCCAGCTCCGCGAACCGTCGGCCCAAAGACTTCGGCACCTTCAGTGCCGAAACCCGCCTTCGTGCCGGTTGCAGTTCCCACGGTCTCGGCGTGGAAAAAGCCGCTGCCGTATACGAAGGCGGGAACGGAAACCGCACCCCCGCCCCCGCTCGCGACACGCCCCGCGCCCCAGCCCCTGCTCGCACCTCGCCCCGCGCCCGCGTTCCGTCCCCCGCAACCCTCTGCCGTCAACGACTTCGCGCTCGTGCGCGACTTCATCACCGCGGTTAACTTCGACCGTCTGCGATCGTTCGCAGACGCGATACGTAGGTCGGTAACCTCCGAACAGCGGCTCGCGGCCGCTTTCGATCACATGGACGTCTACGAGTCCGTGTCTCGCACGTTGTAAAAATTCTTTATCGGTAATCAATGGCGCAAAAAGGTAGAGAAAAACAGTATTCCCTTACGTTAGCATTCTACAATGCTAACGGACTCGCGCGGCAACGCGATCAAATTTTCGAATTCCTCCGCGACAATCTTGTAGATATTTTGTTAGTGCAGGAGTGTGCCGTATCTCGCTGACAGGACACCAGCCGATCGTCATCGCATCCGTTTATCTCCCCCGGACAAGCCCCTTCTGAGCAGTGACATCGAGTCACTGTTCCGCATGGGAGACTCCGTCATCCTGGCAGGCGATTTAAATTGCCACCACACTAGGTGGAACTGCCATCGTACAAACGTTAACGGTAGGCGTCTCGACGCGTTTATAGACGACCTCACCTTTGAAGTAGTCGGTCCCCCAACTCCAACATGTTATCCGTATAACATCGCGCTCCGTCCGAGCACTATAGACCTGGCATTGCTTAGGAACGTAACTCTGCGCTTGCGTTCCATCGAAGCACTGTCAGAGTTCGACTCAGACCACCGACCTGTCGTTATGCAGCACGGTCGCCCTCACAACCCAGTCACTGTTACGAGGACCATGGTGGATTGGAATAAGCTGGGCACGTGCCTAGCCGAAGCCGCTCCGCCAATCCTCCCTTACGGCCCGGATTCGAATCTATCCCCCGAGGACACCGTCGAATCCATAAACATCATTACCGATCACATCTCTTCCGCGATCATTAGATCTTCAAAAGAAGTCGATGTGGAGGACAGCTTCCATCGCATCAGACTGTCCCCCGATCTTAAGAGTTAGGAACGCGGCAATCCGGGCCTACGATCGTCTTCCCACGCATTCAAACCGGATTCGGATGCGTCGTCTACAACGCGAAGTCCACTCCCGCTTAAGCGACGCGCGTAACGATAATTGGCATAGTTATTTAGAACAACTCGCGCCCTCACACCAAGCATACTGTCGACTAGCTAGGACTCTCAAATCCGAAACTACCGCTACTATACCTCCCCTCGTACGCCCTTCAGGCCAACCACTGGCATTCGATGACGATGACAAGGCTGAGCTGCTGGCCGATGCACTGCAAGAGCAGTGCACCACCAGCACTCAACACGCGGACCCTGAACACACCGAGTTAGTCGACAGGGAGGTCGAGCGCAGAGCTTCCCTGCCGCCCTCGGACGCGGTACCCCCCATTACCACTGACGAAGTTAGAGACGCGATCCACAACCTCCAACCTAGGAAGGCACCCGGCTCCGACGGCATCCGCAACCGCGCGCTAAAACTTTTGCCAGTCCAACTGATAGCAATGTTGGCTACAATTTTAAATACCGCTATGACGCACTGCATCTTTCCCGCGGTGTGGAAAGAAGCGGACGTTATCGGTATACATAAGCCGGGCAAACCGACAAACGAAACTTCTAGTTACCGTCCGATTAGTCTCCTCCCGACGATAGGAAAAATTTACGAACGTCTCCTTAGGCAACGCCTCTGGGATTTTGTTACCGCGAACAAAATTCTCATAGACGAACAGTTCGGATTCCGCTTCGATTCGGATTCCGATTCGTGCGTACAACAAG